>NC_086444.1:1206360713-1206723213 GCF_028390025.1 Pseudophryne corroboree
GTCAGTATGCTCAGAGGCTATCAGGGAGGGTCAGATTGATTAGTGCAGCTGCCTCCATCTATTGGAACTACTTGCACCATTGTGGATGTCCCCCTTCACTACAGTAAGTGACCCTGCATAAAGGAACCATTTCACGTAGACTGTTCTGCCATATAGTGCCTGTATACGTTTCACAGCGCTCTGTTGGAAACTGGCGCTATGCTTTACCAGTAACTGCTCTGCAGCACCGCCTATTGGATTATAAATAGTGTGCACAGTACAGACTCACTCTACAGCACCCCTGTAGGACCGTAATATAGCTGGAACATTTTGTCATCCGCATAAACTGAACTCAACTAATCTAGCGCCATCTTGTGGACACGCTAGTGATTACATGGTTTAGGCAAGCTGATTCTGATACTGCACCTTGGTTTGGGTAAATGGTGAGTGGTACTACTATTTGTGGCTAATGTAGTCGATTACCAAAATTATTCATGTGTCTTAATTGAAATGTTACAGATTTATGCTTGTGGTTACAAGTTAATTTAATTTACAGATAGTGTTGTTACACATTATATTTGGTTCGTAATAACTTAATCTCATTAATAGTGGTGACCCGCGAAAAACCTGCAACAATAAATTGTTGGCACTGTGATTTGTCTGCTATCTATCTGTGGGGCTCTAATGGGGTGTTCATCCTTCTGCCATAGGCACCATATCAGACAAGGCTTTAGAGCTGTTGAATCTACCGATCATCTGGAAGAGACAGGTACAACAACACAGGGCCTGACATTACACACCTGTTTCTGCTTACCTGACTACTGACTAATGCAGAGGCATCACTTGTAAAACACTGGTGCGGTCGCGGGTGAAAACGGGGCGCAGCTTTGTGGAAGGGGGCATGGCTTTGCGGAAGGGGGCATGGCTTCAAGTCCTGAACCCCGTTTTCGGCACATCGTGCATCCGGGGGATACGGGCTTCCGCTGGAGACTGGTGCATCTGCAGTGCTGGCTTCTTCACTGTGACAGGAGCCGGGTTGCAGCACGGTATGATCTAGAGCAGCATCCGGCTCCTGCCACTGAGAAGGAGCTGGCACTTTGGTGTCACCCCTCAGAGGGTAACACCCGGGTGCGGGCCGCACCCCCCGCACCCACCTTGTGACGCCACTGGACTAATGCTAACGCTGGTTACCTGAGACTGTATTAGAGAAGCCATAGCCAGCCTGTTATACTGCACGCTGTTTCTGCTCACCTGCCTACCGTCTAATGCTAACACTGGTTACCTGAGACTGAGTTAGAGAAGCCATAGCCAGCATGTTACACCGCACGCTGTTTCTGCTTACCTGCCTACTGTCTAATGCTAACACTGGTTACCTGAGACAGAGTTAGAGAAGCCATAGCCAGCCTGTTACACCGCACGCTGTTTCTGCTTACCTTCCTACCATCTAATCCTAGTTATCTAATTGCAGTTGTTCAACTGATGAGCTGTTATGTATGACTATACTGTATGGTTGCCTTTTTAACTGTTCAAGCATATAATAATAAAATGGAGTTGGATCCGGTACCGTGTGTGGTTATTGTGACCATAGGTGTGCGCAGGGGGGGGTGCCTGGTGCGCACAGGTACCCCCTAATGTCTGGCACCCCGATCTCACATGCCTGATGCAGCTATCGCCAAGCAGGCTGATTACTGTCTCCTCTGTGCTCCAACCTGTCAGGACTGCATTACTGACTGACCGGACGCCTGGGTTAATCAAGGGTGCCATTGACACCATCTTTCATATTCCCAGCTCCACCTCCATGTACAAAAACAGCGTGATGTGACGTGATTACGTCATGCTGCTCGCATGCCCACCCGCCACACACACACCTCTCTCCTTCTATGCTATACCAACACCAGCCACTGATGAGGAGCAGCATGCAGCCAGCGTTCCTCTTAGGAAGACAAATTCAATACTGGCAGGCGGTCGGCAGCAGCAGTGACACGTCACTCATTTTTCCAGCAGTGGCAGTACTAGTCTGAGACTGTCAGTGTCAGTGAGTGACTGACTTGTAAGTAAGCTGCTGCAGCTTGCAGAGGAAAGAGAGGGGGAGCCAGACCAGGCTGATGAGGAGCAGTGTAATTGCTGTGAGTGCCATTAGGGGTGTCTGTTTGGTGCACACCACAACATCTGACAATGTATCTGCTTTATTAGGATTGGTACAAAGCAGTGGCGTGTGGTGAGGTCAGTGGCTGTTGAGGCACTACCATAATGTCTGCCTAATCCTGGCGATGACCCCTACCGCTGCCGAGCCAATGCCCGCTACTGCCTCTGAGCCGCTGCCCACTGCCACCGCCAATGGCTTACAAACTCGGCCACCATCAACTGACCCATCCCTTCACCACTAATTTGCATCTCAGTCCGATGCCGCCAATGCCCGCTGCCTGCCTGCTCATCATAAAAAAATAAAAATTAGTGTTTGGGACTGGGAAGGAAGTGGGAGGAGGACATGAATGCAGTTTTGTTGTCCAGGGTTTCCAGTAACTTGATGTAAAAAAAAAAATGCGTGAGGTCCCCCCTCCTAAGTAGAGATGAGCGGGTTCGGTTCCTCGGAATCCGAACCCGCCCGAACTTCAGGTTTTTTTACACGGGGCCGAGCGACTCGGATCTTCCCGCCTTGCTCGGTTAACCCGAGCGGGCCCGAACGTCATCATCCCGCTGTCGGATTCTCGCGAGGCTCGGATTCTATCGCGAGACTCGGATTCTATATAAGGAGCCGCGCGTCGCCGCCATTTTCACACGTGCATTGAGATTGATAGGGAGAGGACGTGGCTGGCGTCCTCTCCGTTTAGACTAGAGTACTAGAGAGAGACACAAATTTTGGGGAGCATATTATTAGGAGGAGTACTACTTGCTGCTGATAGTGTGACCAGTGACCACCAGTTTAATTAATCCGTTCTCTGCCTGATAAAAAACGATACACAGTGTGACACAGTCACATACCATATCTGTGCTCAGCCCAGTGTGCTGCATCATATGTAATACTGTATATCATTATCTAACTGTGCTGAGTGCTCACTGCTCACACAGCTTAATTGTGGGGGAGACTGGGGAGCAGTTATAGCAGGAGTACATATTTTAAGTACAGTGCACACTTTTGCTGCCAGAGTGCCACTGCCAGTGTGACTGACCAGTGACCACTGACCACCAGTATTGTGATTGTCTGCTGACCACCAGTATAATTGTGATTGTCTGCCTGAAAAAGTTAAACACTCGTCGTGTGGTGTTTTTATAAATGCATTCTGCAGACAGTGTCCAGCAGGTCCGTCATTACATAATATATACCTGTCCGGCTGCAGTACTAGTGTGATATATATATATTTTAATTTTATCTCATTATCATCCAGTCTATATTAGCAGCAGACAAAGTACGGTAGTCCACAGCTGTAGCTACCTCTGTGTCGGCAGTCGCTCGTCCATCCATAATTGTATACCACCTACCCGTGGTTTTTTTTTTCTATCTTCTTGATACTAGTAGCTTACTTTAGGAGTCTGCAGTGCTGACAGACAGTGTCCAGCAGGTCCATCATTACATAATATATACCTGTCCGGCTGCAGTACTAGTGTGATATATATATATATTTTAATTTTATCTCATTATCATCCAGTCTATATTAGCAGCAGACACAGTACGGTAGTCCACGGCTGTAGATACCTCTGTGTCGGCAGTCGCTCGTCCATCCATAATTGTATACCACCTACCCGTGGTTTTTTTTTTTCTATCTTCTTGATACTAGTAGCTTACTTTAGGAGTCTGCAGTGCTGACAGACAGTGTCCAGCAGGTCCGTCATTACATAATATATACCTGTCCGGCTGCAGTACTAGTGTGATATATATATATATTTTAATTTTATCTCATTATCATCCAGTCTATATTAGCAGCAGACACAGTACGGTAGTCCACGGCTGTAGCTACCTCTGTGTCGGCAGTCGCTCGTCCATCCATAATTGTATACCACCTACCCGTGGGTTTTTTTTTTTCTAACTTCTTGATACTAGTAGCTTACTTTAGGAGTCTGCAGTGCTGACAGACAGTGTCCAGCAGGTCCGTCATTACATAATATATACCTGTCCGGCTGCAGTACTAGTGTGATATATATATATATATATTTTAATTTTATCTCATTATCATCCAGTCTATATTAGCAGCAGACACAGTACGGTAGTCCACGGCTGTAGCTACCTCTGTGTCGGCAGTCGCTCGTCATCCATAAGTATACTAGTATCCATCCATCTCCATTGTTTACCTGAGGTGCCTTTTAGTTGTGCCTATTAAAATATGGAGAACAAAAATGTTGAGGTTCCAAAAATAGGGAAAGATCAAGATCGACTTCCACCTCGTGCTGAAGCTGCTGCCACTAGTCATGGCCGAGACGATGAAATGCCAGCAACGTCGTCTGCCAAGGCCGATGCCCAATGTCATAGTACAGAGCATGTAAAATCCAAAACACCAAATATCAGTAAAAAAAGGACTCAAAAATCTAAAATAAAATTGTCGGAGGAGAAGCGTAAACTTGCCAATATGCCATTTACCACACGGAGTGGCAAGGAACGGCTGAGGCCCTGGCCTATGTTCATGGCTAGTGGTTCAGCTTCACATGAGGATGGAAGCACTCAGCCTCTCGCTAGAAAAATGAAAAGACTCAAGCTGGCAAAAGCACAGCAAAGAACTGTGCGTTCTTCGAAATCCCAAATCCACAAGGAGAGTCCAATTGTGTCGGTTGCGATGCCTGACCTTCCCAACACTGGACGTGAAGAGCATGCGCCTTCCACCATTTGCACGCCCCCTGCAAGTGCTGGAAGGAGCACCCGCAGTCCAGTTCCTGATAGTCAGATTGAAGATGTCAGTGTTGAAGTACACCAGGATGAGGAGGATATGGGTGTTGCTGGCGCTGGGGAGGAAATTGACAAGGAGGATTCTGATGGTGAGGTGGTTTGTTTAAGTCAGGCACCCGGGGAGACACCTGTTGTCCGTGGGAGGAATATGGCCATTGACATGCCTGGTGAAAATACAAAAAAAATCAGCTCTTCGGTGTGGAAGTATTTCAACAGAAATGCGGACAACATTTGTCAAGCCGTGTGTTGCCTTTGTCAAGCTGTAATAAGTAGGGGTAAGGACGTTAACCACCTCGGAACATCCTCCCTTATACGTCACCTGCAGCGCATTCATAATAAGTCAGTGACAAGTTCAAAAACTTTGGGCGACAGCGGAAGCAGTCCACTGACCAGGAAATCCCTTCCTCTTGTAACCAAGCTCACGCAAACCACCCCACCAACTCCCTCAGTGTCAATGTCCTCCTTCCCCAGGAATGCCAATAGTCCTGCAGGCCATGTCACTGGCAATTCTGACGAGTCCTCTCCTGCCTGGGATTCCTCCGATGCATCCTTGCGTGTAACGCCTACTGCTGCTGGCGCTGCTGTTGTTGCTGCTGGGAGTCGATGGTCATCCCAGAGGGGAAGTCGGAAGACCACTTGTACTACTTCCAGTAAGCAATTGACTGTCCAACAGTCCTTTGCGAGGAAGATGAAATATCACAGCAGTCATCCTGTTGCAAAGCGGATAACTGAGGCCTTGACAACTATGTTGGTGTTAGACGTGCGTCCGGTATCCGCCGTTAGTTCACAGGGAACTAGACAATTTCTTGAGGTAGTGTGCCCCCGTTACCAAATACCATCTAGGTTCCACTTCTCTAGGCAGGCGATACCGAGAATGTACACGGACGTCAGAAAAAGACTCACCAGTGTCCTAAAAAATGCAGTTGTACCCAATGTCCACTTAACCACGGACATGTGGACAAGTGGAGCAGGGCAGACTCAGGACTATATGACTGTGACAGCCCACTGGGTAGATGTATGGACTCCCGCCGCAAGAACAGCAGCGGCGGCACCAGTAGCAGCATCTCGCAAACGCCAACTCTTTCCTAGGCAGGCTACGCTTTGTATCACCGGTTTCCAGAATACGCACACAGCTGAAAACCTCTTACGGCAACTGAGGAAGATCATCGCGGAATGGCTTACCCCAATTGGACTCTCCTGTGGATTTGTGGCATCGGACAACGCCAGCAATATTGTGTGTGCATTAAATATGGGCAAATTCCAGCACGTCCCATGTTTTGCACATACCTTGAATTTGATGGTGCAGAATTATTTAAAAAACGAGAGGGGAGTGCAAGAGATGCTGTTGGTGGCTAGAAGAATTGTGGGACACTTTCGGCGTACAGGCACCACGTACAGAAGACTGGAGCACCACCAAAAACGCCTGAACCTGCCCTGCCATCATCTGAAGCAAGAAGTGGTAACGAGGTGGAATTCAACCCTATATATGCTTCAGAGGTTGGAGGAGCAGCAAAAGGCCATTCAAGCCTATACAATTGAGCACGATATAGGAGGTGGAATGCACCTGTCTCAAGCGCAGTGGAGAATGATTTCAACGTTGTGCAAGGTTCTGCTGCCCTTTGAACTTGCCACACGTGAAGTCAGTTCAGACACTGCCAGCCTGAGTCAGGTCATTCCCCTCATCAGGCTTTTGCAGAAGAAGCTGGAGACATTGAAGGAGGAGCTAACACAGAGCGATTCCGCTAGGCATGTGGGACTTGTGGATGGAGCCCTTAATTCGCTTAACAAGGATTCACGGGTGGTCAATCTGTTGAAATCAGAGCACTACATTTTGGCCACCGTGCTCGATCCTAGATTTAAAACCTACCTTGGATCTTTCTTTCCGGCAGACACAAGTCTGCTGGGGTTCAAAGACCTGCTGGTGAGAAAATTGTCAAGTCAAGCGGTACGCGACCTGTCAACATCTCCTCCTTCACATTCTCCCGCAACTGGGGGTGCGAGGAAAAGGCTCAGAATTCCGAGCCCACCCGCTGGCGGTGATGCAGGGCAGTCTGGAGCGACTGCTGATGCTGACATCTGGTCCGGACTGAAGGACCTGCCAACGATTACGGATACGGACATGTCGTCTACTGGCACTGCATATGATTCTCTCCCCATTGAAAGAATGGTGGAGGATTATATGAGTGACCGCATCCAAGTAGGCACGTCAGACAGTCCGTACTTATACTGGCAGGAAAAAGAGGCAATTTGGAGGCCCTTGCACAAACTGGCTTTATTCTACCTAAGTTGCCCTCCCACAAGTGTGTACTCCGAAAGAGTGTTTAGTGCCGCCGCTCACCTTGTCAGCAATCGGCGTACGAGGTTACTTCCAGAAAATGTGGAGAAGATGATGTTCATTAAAATGAATTATAATCAATTCCTCCGTGGAGACATTGACCAGCAGCAATTGCCTCCACAAAGTACACAGGGAGCTGAGATGGTGGATTCCAGTGGGGACGAATTGATAATCTGTGAGGAGGGGGATGTACACGGTGATATATCGGAGGATGATGATGAGGTGGACATCTTGCCTCTGTAGAGCCAGTTTGTGCAAGGAGAGATTAATTGCTTCTTTTTTGGTGGGGGTCCAAACCAACCCGTCATTTCAGTCACAGTCGTGTGGCAGACCCTGTCACTGAAATGATGGGTTGGTTAAAGTGTGCATGTCCTGTTTATACAACATAAGGGTTGGTGGGAGGGCCCAAGGACAATTCCATCTTGCACCTCTTTTTTCTTTCATTTTTCTTTGCGTCATGTGCTGTTTGGGGAGTATTTTTTTGAAGGGCCATCCTGCGTGACACTGCAGTGCCACTCCTAGATGGGCCAGGTGTTTGTGTCGGCCACTAGGGTCGCTTATCTTACTCACACAGCTACCTCATTGCGCCTCTTTTTTTCTTTGCGTCATGTGCTGTTTGGGGAGTGTTTTTTGGAAGGGCCATCCTGCGTGACACTGCAGTGCCACTCCTAGATGGGCCAGGTGTTTGTGTCGGCCACTAGGGTCGCTTAGCTTACTCACACAGCTACCTCATTGCGCCTCTTTTTTTCTTTGCGTCATGTGCTGTTTGGGGAGTGTTTTTTGGAAGGGCCATCCTGCGTGACACTGCAGTGCCACTCCTAGATGGGCCAGGTGTTTGTGTCGGCCACTAGGGTCGCTTATCTTACTCACACAGCTACCTCATTGCGCCTCTTTTTTTCTTTGCGTCATGTGCTGTTTGGGGAGTGTTTTTTGGAAGGGCCATCCTGCGTGACACTGCAGTGCCACTCCTAGATGGGCCAGGTGTTTGTGTCGGCCAGTAGGGTCGCTTATCTTACTCACACAGCTACCTCATTGCGCCTCTTTTTTTCTTTGCGTCATGTGCTGTTTGGGGAGTGTTTTTTGGAAGGGCCATCCTGCGTGACACTGCAGTGCCACTCCTAGATGGGCCAGGTGTTTGTGTCGGCCACTAGGGTCGCTTAGCTTACTCACACAGCTACCTCATTGCGCCTCTTTTTTTCTTTGCGTCATGTGCTGTTTGGGGAGTGTTTTTTGGAAGGGCCATCCTGCGTGACACTGCAGTGCCACTCCTAGATGGGCCAGGTGTTTGTGTCGGCCACTAGGGTCGCTTATCTTACTCACACAGCTACCCCATTGCGCCTCTTTTTTTCTTTGCGTCATGTGCTGTTTGGGGAGTGTTTTTTGGAAGGGCCATCCTGCGTGACACTGCAGTGCCACTCCTAGATGGGCCAGGTGCTTGTGTCGGCCACTATGGTCGCTTAGCTTACTCACACAGCTACCTCATTACGCCTCTTTTTTTCTTTGCGTCATGTGCTGTTTGGGGAGTGTTTTTTGGAAGGGCCATCCTGCGTGACACTGCAGTGCCACTCCTAGATGGGCCAGGTGTTTGTGTCGGCCACTAGGGTCGCTTAGCTTACTCACACAGCTACCTCGGTGCAAATTTTAGGACTAAAAATAATATTGTGAGGTGTGAGGTGTTCAGAATAGACTGAAAATGAGTGGAAATTATGGTTTTTGAGGTTAATAATACTTTGGGATCAAAATGACCCCCAAATTCTATGATTTAAGCTGTTTTTTAGTGTTTTTTGAAAAAAACACCCGAATCCAAAACACACCCGAATCCGACAAAAAAAATTCGGTGAGCTTTTGCCAAAACGCGGTCGAACCCAAAACACGGCCGCAGAACCGAACCCAAAACCAAAACACAAAACCCGAAAAATTTCAAGTGCACATCTCTACTCCTAATTATAACCAGCCTCGGGCTCTTTGAGCCAGTCCTGGTTGTTTAAATACTGGGGGAAAAATTGGACAGGGGTTCCCCGTATTTAGACAACCAGCACCGGGCTCTTAGTCCGGTCCTGGTTCCAAAAATATGGGGGACAAAATATGTAGGGTTCCCCTGTATTTTTAAAACCAGCACCGGGCTCCACTAGCCAGGGACATAATGCCACAGCCGGGGGACACATTTATGTAGGTCTCTGCGGCCGTGGCAATACCCCCCCAACTAGTCACTCCTAGCCGAGGTTCCCTGGAGGAGTGGGGACCCCTTAAATCAAGGGGTCCCCCCCTCCAGACACCCAAGGGCCAGGGGTGAAGCCCGAGGCTGTCCCCAGCACCCCTGGGCGGTGGGTGCCGGGCTGATAGCCATGTGTGTAAAAAAAAGAATATTGTTTTTTGTTGTGGAACTACAAGGGCCAGCAAGCCTCCCCCGCTTGCTGGTACTTGGAGAACCTCAAGTACCAGCATGCGGGGAAATAATGGGTCCGCTGGTACCTGTAGTTCTACAACAACAAAAAATACCCAAATAAAAACACAACACATACACCGTGAAAGTAAAATTTTATTATAACACACGTACACACTCACACATACTTACCTACATCCCACGTCGGTCACGTCCACTTGTCCAGTAGAATCCAATAGGGGGACCTGTAAAAATGAGAGAGATTACTTACCTACATCCCACGACGGTCACGTCCACTTGTCCAGTAGAATCCAATACCTGGAAAATAAGTAAGTTACACATAAATGCTTCAATCCACAGGAGGGGGGGAAAGGGGAGGAAGAGAGAGAGAGAGAGAGAGAGGGGGAGAGAAAGAGGGAGAGGGAGAGAGAGAGAGAGAGAGAGAGAGGGAGAGAGAGAGAGGGAGAGAGAGAGAGAGAGAGGGGGGGGGAGAGAAAGAGGGAGAGGGAGAGAGAGAGAGAGAGAGAGAGAGGGAGGGAGGGAGAGAGAGAGACCGACCAACAAAAAGAAAAAACCTGCCTGCTGTTGTGTGCGGACGGAGCAGTCGAAGAGAGCTGCACAGAGGACAAGTGGCTGTCAGTGGGAGGGGAGGACGGAGCCGCCGGACACTGGCAGGTGTCAGCCGCCCACAGGAGAGATGTCTAGTGCCTGTGTGCGGGAGTAGGGGACGGAGCTGCCGGAGAAGGACTGGGAGAGCCGCACAGCCACAGAGGACAAGTGGCAGTCAGCGGGAGGGGAGGACGGAGCCGCCGGACTCTGGCAGGTGTCAGCCGCCCACAGGAGAGACGTCTGGTGCTTGTGTGCGGGAGGAGGGGACGGAGCCGGCGGAGCATGACAGGGGAGAGCAGCAGTCACTGCAGACCCACCGCTGCTGCTGCTCCCGTCCCAACTTCTGCCTCCCGCCGCGTCTTGGTGATTGGACAGCGGATCCAGTGCTGGATTGACAGGGCTAAAACAGCTGTCGGCAGTCTGGCATGTGCCGGTGCATGCGCTGTCCAGACCTGATCGCTGCTGTGCAACACACACACAGCAGCAATCAGGTCTGAATTAGCCCCTAAGGGGTACCTTTACTAAGTAGTGATAAAAGCAGAGAAGTGAGCCAGTGGAGAAGTTGCCCATGGCAACCAATCAGCACTGAAGTAACATCTATAATTTGCATACTATAAAATGATACACAGCTGCTGATTGGTTGATGGGGAAATTTCTCCACTGGCTCACCTCTCCGCTCTTATCACTGCTTAGTAAATGTACCCCTTAGTCACGGCACCGGAATTGTTGGCGTTACACTGTTAATAAATAAATATACATAACTGCAGCAGAGACTATCCTAATGAAAGCCACAGCAATTTCATGTAAATAAGCCCCTGTCATTTAACACTCCGTCAAGATTTCTTCTAATGCATATGTTTTTAGTTTCAGTCCTGATGTCTTGACACAGAAAATAAATACTTTCTTTTTCTCTTTGTAATACATATACATTGAAATGTTCAATTAAATTATCTTCAGCTTACTGTGGAAATAGTGTTCTTCTGCTTCTTTATTTAACGTCTGGAATAGCTTGTCTCCCCCTATCTCCATCACGGCTTCATTTAAGGCGCAGGCCGAGTCAAGAGTGATTGTGCTGCCTAAATTTAAATAAAACATTTTTCTCACAGATGAGTCTGTAAATGATATCTTGTAGATTTATGATGAAATATTCCTGTCAGCGGCATGTTACCGGGTAAGCTTGCAGTTAACATCTCTCTGGTTTGTCTTTTACTCATTTTCCAGCTTCATTGCAATAGAAAGCAAATATATAAGTGTCCAGATCAATGATATGTACCCTGTCCTAGTTTTGATAATAAATGATTGTGAGAATAGGAATGGCGGCACATGTAAACTCTTTACCCGCGCAGTTATTTCTGTGCCTCTATGGTGGTGAAACCAGATCATACAAGCGAATGATATTATATTTTGTTAAATTAGAACCAAGAACATTTCTGAGCTTATGGGGTCTATTCAATAAGCAGTGAAAAGAGTGGAGAAGTGAGCCAATGGAGAAGGTGCCCACGGCAACCAATCAGCTGCTCTGTATAATTTTATAGAATGCAAATTATAAATCTTACTTCAATTCTGATTGGTTGCCGTGGGCAACTTCTCCACTGGTTCACTTTTCCGCTGCTTCATGAATAGTCCGCTTTGTCTCTAGCGTTGTTGAGGTCGTCGTTCTCATTAAAAAATTTAAAATACTCTATACAATGTGTTCAATTCCACCCAAACATGTCCGACCCTGCCTGTCTTGCTCCAATTTAGCGCACACTGGGGCAGATGTATTAAGACTGGAGAAGTGATAAAGCAGTGATAAGTGGAAGGTGATAACGCACCAGCCAATCAGCTCCTAACTGTCATTTTTCAAACCGTAATGATTGACTGGTGAGTTATCACCTTGTGCTTATCACTGCTTTATCACTTCTCCAGGCTTAATACATCTGGCCCACTGTTTTTTTATAGTCCATTATATCTACAACCAGAGAATTTATTGTTCATTTCATTTACATTTCTTTTGGATTTCAGCATGCTGATCATGTGCAGGATCAGGCATACCCAGAGGAATGGAGATCGCTAGTGATTATGGATTGATCCTATTGGCAGAGTATGGCGAAATTGGTGGATACGCAGTGGGTGTGGAGTTTACCATAGACTTTTACATCCTGATTGCTACAGTGTCTCCAAACTTTGGAAGTTGTCATTTCAATTGCATTTTACTAGAGATGAGCGGGTTCGGTTCCCTGAGAACCGAACCCCCTGAATTTCACTACCCGAGCGAGTTTTGGATTCCATATAAGGAGTCGCGCATCACCGCCATTTTCACTCCAGTCCCAGAGAGTGTAACGAGAGGACGTGTCTCCGTCCTCAGTGTCTGTGTGGGAGGGAAAGTGGGGTGGCGGATCCGGTGCTGTCTTGTGCTGCTCAGTCCAGTGTAGTGTCTTATGCTGCATCAGTCCAGTCACAGTGGTGGTGTCCTCTGCTGCCCTATGTCCAATGTAGCTGTATAAGTCCAGTGCAGTGGTGCTGTGTTGTCCTGCATCAGTACAGTGGTAGTGTCTTGTGCTGCATCAGTCCAGACACAGAGGTGGTGTCCTCTGCTGCCATATGACCAGTGCTGCTGTATAAGTCCAGTCCAGTGGTTCTGTGTTGTGCTGCATCAGTCCAGTGGTGGTGTCTTGTGCTGCATCAGTCCAGACACAGAGGTGGTGTCCTCTGCTGCCATATGACCAGTGCTGCTGTATAAGTCCAGTCCAGTGGTGCTGTGTTGTGCTGCATCAGTCCAGTGGTGGTGTCTTGTGCTGCATCAGTCCAGACACAGAGGTGGTGTCCTCTGCTGCCATATGACCAGTGCTGCTGTATAAGTCCAGTCCAGTGGTGCTGTGTTGTGCTGCATCAGTTCAGTGGTGCTGTGTTGTGCTGCATCAGTCCAGTGGTGGTGTCTTGTGCTGCATCAGTCCAGTCACAGTGGTGGTGTCCTCTGCTGCCCTATGTCCAATGTAGCTGTATAAGTCCAGTGCAGTGGTGCTGTGTTGTCCTGCATCAGTCCAGTAGTGGTGTCTTGTGCTGCATCAGTCCAGACACAGAGGTGGTGTCCGCTGCTGCCATATGTCCAGTGCTGCTGTATAAGTCCAGTCCAGTGGTGCTGTGTTGTGCTGCATAAATCCTGTGCTGCCGTATAAGTCCAGTGGTACTGCCGTATAAATCCAGTGATACTGCCGTATTTGTCCAGTGATACTGCCGTATATGTCCAACGGTACTGCCGTATAAAACCAGTGATACTTCCGTATATGTCCAGTGGTACTGCCATATAATTCCAGTGTTACTGCCATATATGTCCAGTGGTACTGTTGTATAATTCCAGTGATACTGCCGTATAAATCCAGTCCAGTGATACTGCCGTATATGTCCAGTGGTACTGCCGTATAAATCCAATCCAGTGATACTGCCGTATAAGTCCAGTGATACTGCCGTATAAATCCAGTGATACTGCCGTATATGTCCAGTGGTACTCCCCTATAAATCCAGTGGTACTGCCGTATAAATCCAGTGGTGCTGCCATACAAGTTCAGTGGTGCTGTCCTGTGCTGTATATTATTTACTCCAAATATAGGGGTTATTAATATTTAATCCAAATAATTTTTGCAGGGTTTGCCCTGTGTGGTGTAGAGGTACACTCTCCTTTGCTGCATTTTGTTATATATAAACATTTGGAGGATAAAATAGGGAAAGATCAAAAACCACTTTCTCCTATTGCTGCTGCCTCTGCTGTTGTTGCTGATGGGAGTCGATCGTCATCCCAGAGGGGAAGTCGGAAGACCACTTGTACTACTTCAACTAAGCAAATGACTGTCCAACAGTCCTTTGAGAGGAAGATGAAATATGACAGCAGTCATTCTGTTGCAAAGAAGAAAACTGAGGCTTTGACAGCTATGTTAGTGTTAGATGGCGTAGAGTATCCGCCATTAGTGCAGTGGGACTGCAGTTCTAACCCTAGATGAGCCAGGTGTTTGTGCCGCAGACTTGTGTTGCTTAGCTTAGCTATACAGTTACCTCATTGCACCTCTTTTACTTCTTTGCATGATGTGCTGTTTGGGGACTATTTTTTTTAAAGTTCCATCCTGTCTGCCACGGCAGTGCCACTCCTAGATGGGCCAGGTGTTTGTGCCGCACACTTGTGTTACTTAGCTTAGTCATACAGCTACCTCATTGCGCCTCTTTTACTTACAGTATTTGCATGATGTGCTTTTTGGGGCCTAGGTTTTTTTTAGTGCCATCCTGTCTGCCACTGCAGTGACACTCCTAGATGGGCCAGGTGTTTGTGCCGCACACTTGTGTCGCTTAGCTTAGTCATACAGCTACCTCATTGCACCTCTTTTACTTCTTTTCATGATGTACTGTTTGGGGACTATTTTTTAAATCTGCCATCCTGTCTGACACTGCAGTGCCACTCCTAGATGGGCCAGGTGTTTGTGCTGCCCACTTGTGTTGCTTAGTTTAGTCATCCAGCTACCTCGGTGCAACCTTTTGGCCTAAAAACAATATTGTGAGGTGTGAGGTGTTCAGAATAGACTGGAAATGAGTGGAAATGAATGTTATTGAGGGTAATAATACCGTAGGATCAAAATTACCCCCAAATTCTGTGATTTTAGCTGTTTTTATGTTTTTTTTAAAAATCATCCAGATCCAAAACCAAAACTCGAAAGGGAGGTTTTGGCAAAACCAATCCAGATCCAGAACACGAGCATGGAACCAGAACCAAAACCAAAACACAAAACACGAAAAGTGCCCTCCGCACATCTCTACATTTTACCACTCTGTTTTGCACATATGTAATATGTAATATGTAATTTTGCACATATATAATTTTCTTCTCCAGACTTCATAAAGTGGACTTACGTTCTTGTTTTTCACCTCATGGTATGACTTTTTATGTTACAGCATTTAGCAGGCATCTATTGCTGTTAGGTTGTGTAAGCAATAAAATGCAGATTTCCAAGAGTTTGCAAATCCCCTTCAGAGACACCGCTCTCCCTTCCCCTAATTACCAGAGCGCTGCCGGTTCTGTGTTTGCCGTGCTTCACACCCACCTCTCACATCAAGGAGGCCTGACATTAAATGACATTACATTCTGATTTTCTTCAAATTTCTTATGGAAAGAGCACTTGACTCCCAGACCTGGCAGAGTCTGTCATATTTCTCCCTGACTCTGCTGTTTCAGACATTAAACCTCCAATAGATTCTGGGATTCATGGCACATTTAATTGTGTTACTTTGAATACTTTATTTAATGAAGCCAAACTCATCACTTGCTGTCTAGCGTGAAAATGAAGTGTGTCTGTATTCCGTAGAGGCATTATAGGACATGCCACAAAACACTTCACTGTCCGGATTTTCTTTTGCATGCCAAGAATGCATGCTGCCAAATTCATCAAGCGGCTTTTCAGCAAACCGCCCCGTGCTGCTTTCGATAGGAGAGAAATTTCAGCCAATTGGTGGCTAGTGTGGCTGTAACTCCTGTCTAATGTTGAAGCCAGAGAGCGCTACTGAGCAGTCTCCATATTGGCTCCTTTAAGGAGGCTTCAATCCCTAACCACTTCTGTACATGCGCAGCGCTATCTTGTCATTGTTTTAGAGCGCCACAGTGGGACACGGATGTGTTGCATTTAGCTCTAGAGAGACCCTGCTATCGCCGCTTGTTCCACCCTGTTACGGACACTGGTACCGTTTGCAACCAGCACCGGTATCCACATACAGTGAGCGGCTGTGACCACTATGCTCCGCTCCATACTGAGTGTCTGAAGGCCTGATGAACTAAAGATAAAATGCTGTAAAATCCCAGGTTTTATAGCATTTTAAAATGTACTAACCCCCGGACGCCGGTTTAACGATGGCGATACCCAGAGCCGGCCCTAACCAATATGATGCCCTAGGCAAGATTTTGGCTGGCGCCCCCTAGCACCGCCGCTGGTTCCGCCTCTGACCTTGCACCTCTTTCCCAGCACCATCACCCCTTACCCATAGCAATCCTTATTTTGGTGTTTGTATCCCTTATATTTTAAATAGGAACAGTTCGCACATTTGGCGCACAGCCCAAAAAGGGGTGTGTTTTTGCTGGCAAGGGGCATGGCCACACAATAGTACCCCCAATTCCAATTATGCCACACAGTACTGCCACTTTATTCACATTTGATCATGCAATAGTGTCCATAATTCATATTACATCCCACAGTCCACAGTAGTATTACTTTACCTTATAAACATTACTCCTCACAGTAGAGCCCCTTATTCACATTACATCACACTGAATTGCTCCTTATTCACATTACATCACACCCTATTGCTCTTTAGTCATATTAGACGACACAGTAGTGCCCTTTCTATACGCAACGCCACATAGTAGAGCACCTTATACACATAATGCCACACATTAGTAATGCATTTATACACATAATTCCACACAGTAATGCCCCTTACACATTATTAATGTCCTTATAAACATAATGCACCTTACACATTATGACAACCTTTATTAATGCCCTTTTACACATAATGTCTCTCACATATATGCAGCACATTATTAATGCCCTTATACACATAATGACACACATAGTGCCCCTTACACATTTGCTGCACATTACTAGTGCCCCTATACACATAATGACACACATACAGTAGTACCGTTACACATATGCCGCACATTATTAATGCCCTTATAAACATAATGACACACATAGTGCCCCTTACACATATGTTGCACATTATTAATGCATTTTTACATGACGCACATAATGCTCCTTACACATATTCCGAACACTACTGCACAACCAACCCACTCACATGCACACAACACTCACACTTCCACTAACACTGTGACCTCTGCCTCTGCTTGGATACAGATGTGTCCTCATAAATCTTGCCTCAATGCTAACGTCGAGCACCTTTTTTATAAAAATCCATCTTATTTGCCTTGCTATGTAGCTAGGATGCACAAGCAGATTCTGCTGATTAAAATTATATGCAGCATGCCTATATATTGTGTGAGACTGTGGCTGTATCTGTATAAGAAATGCTACACAGAATATAGGCATGCTGCACATCATTTTAATCAGCAGAAGCTGCTGATGCCCCTAGGCATATCAAATGCCATAGGCAATTGCATAGTTTGCCTATGCCTATGGCCGGCTCTGGCGATACCCTATCAAAGCCCATGGGCTTCTTACCACATCCTGCCACCACATCCCGCCACCTCCGCCAACCCTTGCGCTCAAGCCAACCCCTCCGGTATACCTGTGTGCAGGCAGACCATGGTCCTGGAACCCAAACTCCTCTTTACCCAGCAACACAGCTGGAGGTCCTTCCTGCTGCAGGGAGGAAGAGGAGGAGTCTGGGACTGATTGCTCACGTCACCTCCCGGGGCTGGGAGGTGATGGAGAACACCCGCACACCTTCTCACAGGTATCGCGGGGCGCCTCTGTCACCGCATTGCGATGTTAATGCTTATTTCTTATTGCGATCCAACCTGAATAAGCCCCACAGTGTATAATTAGTTCAAGTTTCAATACATCAGAAAAACAGTATATTATAATGTGACACACACGTCAAACAGCAGAACGCTTAAAACTCAACTTTTATTAATATAATTAAACAATGACTGCAACATTCTGTATAATAATATAATTTACAATATCTGTTTAATTATATTAATAAACATTTTTAAGTGTTCTTCTGTTTAAAGTATATTACCTGTTTTAGCCGCTCTTGGTATTCTATAAAATAACAGCCAGCACCTCTTTTACCATTACAGCATTATAAACTTATAATTGCATTACATAGGGAATGGCAAAACCAATTTTTCGGTTATTGGTCCATAATTCCTGAGCTTCTTTTTTCCCCCTTTTCTGTGCATTGTTTTATGTTTGACTGCTATGAGTTAGAGAATTAATGTACAGCAAGTGTCTGGTTTGTTTTCACGGCTTACCGAAAAATGTTGTACCTAGGTCCAATGTTAGTAACTGAGACAAATTATTTAAAATTTGCTTTAATCCCAGTATAAATGGATGCCTTCAAGTTCTTTGGAATTTACGGCTGCAGTTTAAATAAGAAATAGAGATTCTTGCTGATCCCAGTGGGAGAGCAGTCTGCATTTACTGTACACGGATAGATTACTTATTAGTTGCAGGATGCAACTGGAGACAGAGAAAAATGGTTTGTTAAAAATACATAAATAACTTATGTCCTAAAATATGAATCTGATTAACACCATAACGGGAGAGTTTTAGAACTCAGCTGTAAATAACCCCAAATAATTTTGGGGTAAAAAAAAAAGTATTTGAAATCAAGTGCATACATTGCATGCACACAGAGATAGAGGTAAATTCGGGGCCGGCTCAACCATTAGGCAACTTTAGGTAGCTGCCTAGGGCGCCAGGATCTGGGGGGCGCCACTGAGTCTGCCTATCAGAAAAATAAGGATGTCTCTGAAAGAAACATCCTTGTACTTAATGCAAGTGGTGGATGTGGAACATATAAGTCAGACATCATATGAAGGGCTGGGAAGTGGGTATTGGTGGTGGTTGGGGGCAGTAGGCTAAAGTTTGGGACCGGCCCTGGGTAAGTATTAACGTAGGTGCAAGAGATACATCTCCAAACAGGCAAACTTTAACTTTCGTGCCGGACCCAATGGGACACAGTTGTGTTATCTCACCCTCAATGACCTTTTCCAAAAGAAGACACCCCTACTCCAGTTGAGTCTCTTCGGTCATAAATGTAGATTTGAACAAAATGTGCTGACTCTGCATAGCTGAGAGAAGGGGCAGTTGAACACAATGCAGCAACAAACATGCCAGCAGAACTATAATTCTGGAGACTAGGGATATGGATTTAGTAGCTACCTGCTACCAGAGAGGCTCTCCTATAAACAGTAGGCTGCCTCATTAGAATCCCTGATATTACTGATCACATGAGAGTGCCATCCATCTGCCCCTATAGATAAGAGAAGGACGCCAGCACTGGTATAGAGTGCATGTACTCAGAAGTTGGGCACCTTGTATTTTTGGAACACCGAGACCCCGGAAGAGTAAGGTGACTTCTGTCAGGATGCAAGGTCTAGTGAGGAAGCTGAAGAGGAACGTAAGGTGCAGCCAGACAGTGTGGGGACCAGTGATGTTGGATCCAGTAAGCATAGACCAATTTTTTGACACTACAACAGTAAGGGGGTGATTCCGAGTTGTTCGCTCGCTAGCTGCTTTTAGCAGCATTGCACACGCTAAGCCGCCGCCCTCTGGGAGTGTATCTTAGCATAGCAGAATTGCGAATAGAAATTTCTAATCAGTTTCTGAGTAGCTCCAGACTTACTCACAAATAGCGATCAGTTCAGTCAGTTTCGTTCCTAGTTTGATGTCACAAACACACCCAGCGTTCGCCCAGCCACTCCCCCATTTCTCCGGACACTCCCGCGTTTTTCCCTGAAACGCCTGCGTTTTTCCGCACACTCCCAGAAAACGGTCAGTTTCCGCCCAGAAACACCCACTTCCTGTCAATCACACTCCGATCAGCAGAACGATGGAAAAACTTCGTTACGCCATGAGTAAAATACCAAACTTTTGTGCTAATTTACTTGGTGCAGGCGCGCTGCGTACATTGCGCATGCACAGTTTGCAACTAATCGCTCCGTAGCGGAAAAAAATAACGAGCGAACAACTCGGAATGACCCCCTATGTTAGTACTTGCCTGAACTCTCAGCTGAGCCATCTCTCCTGCTACCTACAGAAGGTAACCGTGGTGTTCACTTTTATAGACTTAGCTCAAGGCCCTGATAGATCAGGTCTGAGAAATTGGGCAGCATAGAACATATTTTTTGAAAGAAAACTGATGGAGACCAAGTAATTTACTACCTGGTATATCCTGTTTGACCAACAGAGTTGGGTCCCCTTTTGCATAGCTCCCAACATCGGAGGACGGCATCTCTAGGCAGGTGGTGTAGTCATGATGTGGAGAAGGCACGTTCACATCACTGAGGGGTCATGGGCACAGCCAAGCTGACCTTCCTAGTGCCAACCATTCTCCTGTAAACCTTTAGCTGATGCACGCATCAGTGGTATGTAGGTTCACTGGGCAGAACAGGGTATTTATAGGTGGGAGTAGAATTTACAGTGGTGATGAAAGATGGATAATGTAGATGACAATGAGGCAGAGCCCTCAAATAAAGACTGTCCTGTTGAAAATGTTATGTTTGGGTTGCTCTTTGGCCATCAGATCCTATACTGTTTAGTCCCTAAGAACTCCATATTGCCTCAACTTCCAGCATCGGTAACTGCACTGGATCCCAGCACTCTAAGGGGGACATTTACTAAGCAGTGATAAGAGCGGAGAAGTGAGCCAGTGGAGAAGTTGCCCCATCAACCAATCAGCAGCTCTGTATCATTTTATAGTATGCAAATTATAGATGTTACCTCAGTGCTGATTGGTTGCCATGGGCAACTTCTCCACTGGCTCACTTCTCCGCTCTTATCACTGCTTAGTAAATGTCCCCCAATATCTCATTGAATAATTGCATGGCAATACTGGTACCTAGTGAGTACATGGGTCAGCCCACAATGATTGCCTCTGGTTTTTAAGTGATGTTTGCTCTTTATATTGTCGCGTCGTCGTCCCCATTATCTATATATTATATACCTTGTGCCTTCATTTTAATCTTTGCAGTGTACAGTTTCAATCTTATAAACAAAACTTCACTCAGAGGTAAACATCACGATCCCTATACAGTCCTATAATGTTTTTATATATCAGGGAATAGAAAAAAGCTTGTGTGCTCCGCAATCATTTCCAATATTGAAGGCAGAAAGCTGGAATATTTAGTATTATGCTGTTTATTACACAAATATAAAGCTGAATTTACAAGCCTTTCCACCACAATTTTCCATCAGGTACAAATCACGCGCATGAGGATAGAAAGTCTGTCAATTCCGTTTTACGACCAGCTAATAAATTGTGTGACATCACCTTGTTTTCCAGATTCACAGAGAATTCATGGATATGCACAGCTACAATTCTGCTTTATATAGTCACAGAACAGACATTTACAATCACTGGCTCTGCATGTAAACCTTTCTGCTGCTTTACGCCTCCTCAGCCCAAGATGGTGTTTTCTAATGTTAGTTGTGTCTGTGTTCCCTTACAAGTAATGGGATCTGCGGTCTCACATGCGCAGTGTGTGCCCAGGCACTGAGAGCTAATGTCACGGCCAACTGATCTGTCTCCAAGAAGATCTGACCCTGACAAGTTAGGCTGGGGGAGGTAGGTTAGGGTTAGGCTGTGGGTGGGAGGGCTAGGGTTAGGCTGCAGAGGAGGTTAAAGTTCGGCTGTGGGTGGGAGGTTTAGGGTTACACTGTGGGAGTAGGTTAGGGTTATGCTGCGGTGGGTTAGGGTTAGACTGCGTGTGGGGGGGTTAGGGTTACGTTGTGGAAGTATGTTTGGGTTAGGCTGCAGTGGGTTAGGGTTATGCTGCGGTGGGTTAGGGTTACGCTGTGGGAGTAGGTTAGGGTTATGCTGCAGTGGGTTAGGGTTAGACTGCGTGTTGGAGGGTTAGGGTTATGTTGTGGAAGTAGGTTAGGGTTCGGCTGTGGTGGGTTAGGGATATGTTGTGGGATTAGGGTTATGCAGCAGGTGGGAGGGTTAGGGTTACTCTGTGAGAGTAGATTAGGGTTATGCTGCGGTGGGTTAGGGTTAGACTGCCTGTGGGAGGGTTAGGGTTAAGTTGTGGAAGTAGTTTAGGGTTCGGCTGTGGTGGTTTAGGGTTATGTTGTGGGAGTAGGTTAGGGTTAGGCTACGGGTGGGAGGGTTAAGGTTACGCTGTGGGAGTAGGTTAGGATTAGGCTGCGGTGGTTTAGGGTTAGGCTCCGGGTGGGAGGGTTAAGGTTACGCTGTGGGAGTAGGTTAGGGTTATGTTGCAGGGGGTTAGGGATAGGCTGCGGGTGGGAGGGTTAGGATTACGCTGTGGGAGTAGGTTAGGGTTAGGCCACGGTGGGTTAGGGTTAGGCTGCGGGTGAGAGTGTTAAAGTTACTCTGTGGGAGTAGGTTAGGGTTAGGCTGCGGGTGGGAGGGTTAAGGTTACGCTGTGGGAGTAGGTTAGGGTTATGTTGCAGGGGGATAGGGTTAGGCTGCGGGTGGGAGGGTTAGGATTACGCTGTGGGAGTAGGTTAGGGTTAGGCCACGGTGGGTTAGGGTTAGACTGCGGGTGGGAGTGTTAAAGTTACTCTGTGGGAGTAGGTTAGGGTTAGGCTGCGGGTGGGAGGGTTAAGGTTACGCTGTGCTGTGGGAGTAGGTTAGGGTTATGTTGCAGGGGGTTAGGGTTAGGCCGCGGGTGGGAGGGTTAGGATTACGCTGTGGGAGTAGGTTAGGGTTAGGCCACGGTGGGTTAGGGTTAGGCTGCGGGTGGGAGTGTTAAAGTTACTCTGTGGGATTAGGTTAGGGTTAGGCTGCCGGTGGGAGGGTTAGGATTACGCTGTGGGAGTAGGTTAGGGTTATGCTGAGGGTGGGTGGATTAGGTTGCCTCCAGAAGCAGGTAAGTCACCATTGGGCCACAATGATGAAATGTCAACATTCTAACACGTCTATATTTCTCTATCGTCCTAGTGGATGCTGGGGTTCCTGAAAGGACCATGGGGAATAGCGGCTCCGCAGGAGACAGGGCACAAAAAGTAAAGCTTTTCCAGATCAGGTGGTGTGCACTGGCTCCTCCCCCTATGACCCTCCTCCAGACTCCAGTTAGATTTTTGTGCCCGGCCGAGAAGGGTGCAATCTAGGTGGCTCTCCTAAAGAGCTGCTTAGAAAAAGTTTAGCTTAGGTTTTTTATTTTACAGTGAGTCCTGCTGGCAACAGGATCACTGCAACGAGGGACTGAGGGGAGAAGAAGTGAACTCACCTGCGTGCAGGATGGATTGGCTTCTTGGCTACTGGACATCAGCTCCAGAGGGACGATCACAGGTACAGCCTGGATGGTCACCGGAGCCGCGCCGCCGGCCCCCTTGCAGATGCTGAAGTCAGAAGAGGTCCAGAATCGGCGGCTGAAGACTCCTGCAGTCTTCTAAAGGTAGCGCACAGCACTGCAGCTGTGCGCCATTTTCCTCTCAGCACACTTCACACGCAGTCACTGAGGGTGCAGGGCGCTGGGGGGGGGCGCCCTGGGAGGCAAATGTAACCTATATAAAGGCTAAAAATACCTCACATATAGCCCCCAGAGGCTATATGGAGATATTTAACCCCTGCCTGGATTCACTAAATAGCGGGAGACGAGCCCGCCGGAAAAGGGGCGGGGCCTATCTCCTCAGCACACGGCGCCATTTCCTCTCACAGCTCCGCTGGTCAGGACGGCTCCCAGGTCTCTCCCCTGCACTGCACTACAGAAACAGGGTAAAACAGAGAGGGGGGGCAAATTTATGGCGATATTTTGATATATATAAAGCAGCTATAAGGGAGCACTTATTATAAGGCTATCCCTGTTATATATAGCGCTTTTGGTGTGTGCTGGCAAACTCTCCCTCTGTCTCCCCAAAGGGCTAGTGGGTCCTGTCTTCGTTAGGAGCATTCCCTGTGTGTCTGCTGTGTGTCGGTACGTGTGTGTCGACATGTATGAGGACGATATTGGTGTGGAGGCGGAGCAATTGCCAAATATGAGGATGTCACCCCCTAGGGAGTCGACACCAGAATGGATGCCTTTATTTATGGAACTACGGGATAGTGTCAACACGCTAAAGCAGTCGTTTGACGACATGAGACGGCCGGACAATCAATTAGTGCCTGTCCAGGCGACTCAAACACCGTCAGGGGCTGTGAAACGCCCTTTGCCTCAGTCGGTCGACACAGACCCAGACACAGGCACTGACTCCAGTGGTGACGGTGACGAATCAACCGTATTTTCCAGTAGGGCAACACGTTATATGATTTTGGCAATGAAGGAGGCGTTACATTTAGCTGATACTACAGGTACCACTAAACAGGGTATTATGTGGGGTGTGAAAAAACTACCTATAGTTTTTCCTGAATCAGAAGAATTAAATGACGTGTGTAATGAAGCGTGGGTTGCCCCTGATAAAAAGCTGATAATTTCAAAGAAATTATTGGCATTATACCCTTTCCCGCCAGAGGTTAGGGAGCGCTGGGAAACACCTCCTAGGGTGGACAAGGCGCTAACACGCTTATCTAAACAAGTGGCGTTACCCTCTCCTGAGACGGCCGCACTTAAAGATCCATCAGATAGGAGGATGGAAAATATCCAAAAAAGTATATACACACATGCAGGTGTTATACTACGACCAGCTATAGCGACTGCCTGGATGTGCAGTGCTGGGGTAGTTTGGTCAGAGTCCCTGATTGAAAATATTGATACCCTGGACAGGGACAATATTTTACTGTCGTTAGAACAAATAAAGGATGCATTTCTTTATATGCGTGATGCACAGAGGGATATCTGCACACTGGCATCACGGGTAAGTGCTATGTCCATTTCGGCCAGAAGAGCTTTATGGACGCGACAGTGGACAGGCGATGCGGATTCAAAACGACATATGGAAGTTTTGCCGTATAAAGGGGAGGAGTTATTTGGAGTCGGTCTATCAGATTTGGTGGCCACGGCTACAGCCGGGAAATCCACCTTTCTACCTCAAGTCACTCCCCAACAGAAAAAGGCACCGACTTTTCAACCGCAGCCCTTTCGTTCCTTTAAAAATAAGAGAGCAAAGGGCTATTCATATCTGCCACGAGGCA
Source organism: Pseudophryne corroboree (assembly GCF_028390025.1). Classification (NCBI taxonomy): domain Eukaryota; kingdom Metazoa; phylum Chordata; class Amphibia; order Anura; family Myobatrachidae; genus Pseudophryne; species Pseudophryne corroboree. The sequence goes on from NC_086444.1 coordinate 1,206,385,638, forward strand.
GAGGTCGAGGGAAGAGACAGCAACAGGCAGCTCCTTCCCAGGAACAGAAGCCTTCCCCGGCTTCTACAAAAGCCTCAGCATGACGCTGGGGCTTCTCAAGCGGACTCGGGGACGGTGGGTGGTCGTCTCAAAAATTACAGCGCGCAGTGGGCTCACTCGCAGGTAGATCCCTGGATCCTGCAGATAATATCTCAGGGGTACAGGTTGGAATTAGAGACAGATCCACCTCGCCGTTTCCTGAAGTCTGCTTTACCAACGTCCCCCTCCGAAAGGGAGACGGTTTTGGAAGCCATTCACAAGCTGTACTCTCAGCAGGTGATAGTCAAGGTACCTCTTCTACAACAAGGGAAGGGGTATTATTCCACTCTTTTTGTGGTACCGAAGCCGGATGGCTCGGTAAGGCCTATTCTAAATCTGAAGTCCTTGAACCTGTACATAAAGAAGTTCAAGTTCAAGATGGAGTCACTCAGAGCAGTGATAGCGAACCTGGAAGAGGGGGACTTTATGGTATCCTTGGACATCAAGGATGCGTATCTCCACGTTCCAATTTACCCCTCACACCAGGGGTACCTCAGGTTCGTTGTACAAAACTGTCACTATCAGTTTCAGACGCTGCCGTTCGGATTGTCCACGGCACCTCGGGTCTTTACAAAGGTAATGGCCGAGATGATGATTCTTCTTCGAAGAAAAGGCATATTAATTATCCCATACTTGGACGATCTCCTAATAAGGGCAAGGTCCAGAGAACAGCTAGAGATGGGATTAGCACTGTCGCAAGAAGTGCTAAAACAGCACGGGTGGATTCTGAATATTCCAAAATCCCAGTTAATGCCGACAACTCGTCTGCTGTTCCTAGGGATGATTCTGGACACGGTTCAGAAAAAGGTTTTTCTCCCGGAGGAAAAAGCCAAGGAGTTATCCGAGCTTGTCAGGAACCTCCTAAAACCAGGAAAGGTGTCTGTACATCAATGCACAAGAGTCCTGGGAAAAATGGTGGCTTCTTACGAAGCAATTCCATTCGGCAGATTCCACGCAAGAATTTTCCAAAGGGATCTGTTGGACAAATGGTCAGGGTCGCATCTTCAGATGCACCTGCGGATAACCCTGTCTCCAAGGACAAGGGTGTCTCTTCTGTGGTGGTTGCAGAGTGCTCATCTATTGGAGGGCCGCAGATTCGGCATACAGGATTGGATCCTGGTGACCACGGACGCCAGCCTGAGAGGTTGGGGAGCAGTCACACAAGGAAGAAACTTCCAGGGAGTATGGACGAGCCTGGAAACGTCTCTTCACATAAACATTCTGGAACTAAGAGCAATATACAATGCTCTAAGCCAGGCAGAACCTCTGCTTCAGGGAAAACCGGTGTTGATCCAGTCGGACAACATCACGGCAGTCGCCCATGTGAACAGACAGGGCGGCACAAGAAGCAGGAGTGCAATGGCAGAAGCTGCAAGGATTCTTCGCTGGGCAGAGAATCATGTGATAGCACTGTCAGCAGTGTTCATCCCGGGAGTGGACAACTGGGAAGCAGACTTCCTCGGCAGACACGATCTTCACCCGGGAGAGTGGGGACTTCATCCAGAAGTCTTCCACTTGCTGGTAACCCGTTGGGAAAGACCAATGGTGGACATGATGGCGTCTCGCCTCAACAAAAAACTGGACAGGTATTGCGCCAGGTCAAGAGATCCGCAGGCAATAGCTGTGGACGCGCTGGTAACGCCTTGGGTGTACCAGTCGGTGTATGTGTTTCCTCCTCTGCCTCTCATACCAAAAGTATTGAGAATTATACGGCAAAGAGGCGTAAGGACGATACTAGTGGTTCCGGATTGGCCAAGAAGGACTTGGTACCCGGAACTTCAAGAGATGATCACGGAAGATCCGTGGCCTCTACCTCTAAGGAGGGACTTGCTTCAGCAGGGTCCCTGTCTGTTTCAAGACTTACCGCGGCTGCGTTTGACGGCATGGCGGTTGAACGCCGGATCCTAAAGGAAAAAGGCATGCCGGAAGAAGTCATTCCTACTTTGATTAAAGCAAGGAAGGAAGTAACCGTGCAACATTATCACCGAATTTGGCGAAAATATGTTGCGTGGTGCGAAGATCGGAGTGCTCCGACGGAGGAATTTCAACTGGGTCGATTCCTACATTTCCTGCAATCAGGATTGTCTATGGGTCTCAAATTGGGATCTATTAAGGTTCAAATTTCGGCCCTGTCGATTTTCTTTCAAAAAGAATTGGCTTCAGTCCCTGAAGTCCAGACCTTTGTTAAGGGAGTGCTACATATACAGCCTCCTGTGGTGCCTCCAGTGGCACCGTGGGATCTCAATGTGGTTTTGGACTTTCTAAAATCTCATTGGTTTGAACCACTAAAGAAGGTGGATTTGAAATATCTCACATGGAAAGTGACCATGCTTCTAGCCCTGGCTTCGGCCAGGAGAGTGTCAGAACTGGCAGCTTTATCTTACAAAAGCCCATATCTGATTTTCCATTCGGACAGGGCAGAACTGCGGACTCGTCCGCATTTTCTCCCTAAGGTGGTGTCAGCATTTCATCTGAACCAGCCTATTGTAGTGCCTGCGGCTACAAGTGACTTGGAGGACTCCAAGTTACTGGACGTTGTCAGAGCATTAAAAATATATATTGCAAGGACAGCTGGAGTCAGAAAATCTGACTCGTTGTTTATATTGTATGCACCCAACAAGATGGGTGCTCCTGCGTCTAAGCAGACGATTGCTCGTTGGATCTGTAGCACAATCCAACTTGCACATTCTGTGGCAGGCCTGCCACAGCCTAAATCTGTAAAGGCCCACTCCACAAGGAAGGTGGGCTCATCTTGGGCGGCTGCCCGAGGGGTCTCGGCATTACAACTTTGCCGAGCAGCTACGTGGTCAGGGGAGAACACGTTTGTAAAATTTTACAAATTTGATACTCTGGCTAAGGAGGACCTGGAGTTCTCTCATTCGGTGCTGCAGAGTCATCCGCACTCTCCCGCCCGTTTGGGAGCTTTGGTATAATCCCCATGGTCCTTTCAGGAACCCCAGCATCCACTAGGACGATAGAGAAAATAAGATTTTACTTACCGATAAATCTATTTCTCGGAGTCCGTAGTGGATGCTGGGCGCCCATCCCAAGTGCGGATTATCTGCAATAATTGTACATAGTTATTGTTAACTAATTCGGGTTATTGTTGAAGGAAGCCATCTTTCAGAGGCTCCGCTGTTATCATACTGTTAACTGGGTTTAGATCACAAGTTGTACGGTGTGATTGGTGTGGCTGGTATGAGTCTTACCCGGGATTCAAAATCCTCCCTTATTGTGTACGCTCGTCCGGGCACAGTACCTAACTGGAGTCTGGAGGAGGGTCATAGGGGGAGGAGCCAGTGCACACCACCTGATCTGGAAAAGCTTTACTTTTTGTGCCCTGTCTCCTGCGGAGCCGCTATTCCCCATGGTCCTTTCAGGAACCCCAGCATCCACTACGGACTCCGAGAAATAGATTTATCGGTAAGTAAAATCTTATTTTAATCACTGTCTACATGATGAATGTTGACGTGGTCAACACTGTGATTAAGAGCGCATCGATATGGTGAATGTAAACATTGTGACTGTCGACATTTTGTACCCGACCCTGTAGGATCCCCTAGATAGGGCCGAAGTGGGAAAGATTTAGTGCTAGGTAATTTCATATTTTTTTATTAATTTGTCCATTTCCATCAATTTATAATTAATTCAATATGACAGTGATTGTAATCAGCATAATTACTGGGAAGTATTTTTATACATTCAGGGTTTCATATAGCTCACCAGCCGGTGAGTGTATCCTGCAAACGGGTAGAGGTGCAGGATGCTGGTACCGCTTTATAGAAGGTAATAACCAGGTATCTCAAAGCATCTAAGCAGGATACTTCTGTCTCCCACCATGTCACTCTACACAGTAAAAGCAAGAAGGCTCCTGCACATGCTCAGTAGTGATCTTGGTGGCCATCTTGGGATAAAGTATGAAGCGCACTCAACAAATGTAGCACTCCCTCCTGTATAAGTGAAGCACTTCCTCCTTGCAGACCAATAAATAGGAAATCTTATAACAGTAAATTTTTGGAAAACTAGAGATATTCAAAATACTGTACAGTATATAGAATGAAATTCACATAGTTTCTGCCTGGGAGTCTTTGTTCTGCCTCACAGTCTATTATTTAAGCGTTGTGTATCAGAGTGACTCCTGCCACACTGGCCTGTCAACCCCTATTCATAGGCAAACGCAGGGGGGGTTTCTGGTTGCCCAGAAACCCCCCTCCTCTTGGCAAGTGGCTCAAATTATGACAACAATAGCAATGGTATATAATACGATTACTAGAGCTCTGCCACATCATACAGTTTAAGGGACAGAGTAGAGCTGCTGCACATGCCCAGTGGTAGCAGCATCTTCTTTTACTGTGTGTTTGGATCTGAGTGCTCAATCAGTGCACTGGACCAGAGAGTAGCTAGCAGGAAGAAGAGACAGGAGCCGTACCATGAGGTGGGAGAATGTGTGCTTACAAAGTGCAGTTCTGGTTCCATTACGTTTGTGTATTTATTTATGATGGTATGTTTAACCTATTCCTGACCACTTATTTATATTATTTAAATATGTTTGATACAGCTTATACTATAGACCATCTATAGTGTTAAAGATTAATACTGTATTCCATGCAGTATACAAAAAGACCAATGTTTATATTAATGTCCAGGGTCATTACTAGGTTCTTCTGCCACTCCCCCAGACTTCTGCAGAGTAGGAGATTGTGGAGCGCATTTGGAAACCCCCCTCTAGAAATCCTGCGTTTGGCATCCTGATTTGAATATCATCAGCATCCACGTGAATCATTGATGGTACGACTGATGTAGTGCTCCAATGACAATGATGAGAGGAGAATGAAATATGCCCAGTATTTGTGTGGGCAGTATGAATATAGGGCTACACAAAGCTTAGAAATTTAAATTGCACGGCACTTTGCTTCATTGCTGACTACAGTATATGAAGAATGAATACGAACTTAACGCAAACTACTAAATGACCGTAATTCAGTTCTTCCAAGCAACATGATTCATCATGATCTGGTAAATAAAATTAAAGGAATCACGATAAACTTTATGTTAACTTTAAATTGTCGACCTAACTTTTTATTTAAAAAAAAATATTTAAAAAAGTTATTTTGTTTTTTTTTATGTTGATTTAATATAACTTTAATAACACTAATAACTGTAAGTGCAGGAGAGATTGAAGATTATATTTTGTTTCCCAAAAGGATCAAGTATGAGCACCTCAATCAGGGCCTTCTTCACGAATGGGCACACTGGGCAGTTGCCCAGGGCCCCACAATTCTAGGGGCCTTCAAGCAAGGGCAGATTGGGCTGGAGGGCATCTGCTCCCAGGGCTGTTGCATCCAGAACTGATTAGGGGCAGTGGTGTGAGGAGTCATCGCCTGAGGTCCGTGAGCGAGGACGCAGATGCTTGTTTTCCACTGCAGTGGGCCTCGACCCACCTCCTCCAATGGGACCAGGGCTGGTGAGCAAGAGGGAAACCAACTCACACCCCTCAAGCGCATACATAGTCAAAGGGCGATAGCAGGAGACTCAGATTAGAAATTGCTGAATTATAGGCAGAGAGTGAGACAGGAAAGACATAGGGCCACATTTATCACCAGCCGCATCTTATGATGCGGACGACAGGTGATAAGATCAGCCAAGCTCGCAATGTGATAATTGAGTACATCGCATGGATGTATCAATTATCGCATGCAGGGACAGAGCTTGCGAGAAAGCTCTGTCCCTGAGGATGCCCTCTGCAGCATTATCGGGGTATTTAAAAAAAAAATACCCCAATATTTTGCTGCGCATGCACCTCCGTCCAAAGATATCGCTGCTGCCGGGTACCCCTCCATCACGACTACCCCTGCGCCGAGACCGCCCCCCCCCCCCACTGGTAATTATGCTGACCCGACCAGGAGGCTGCCGGGCACCGGACCATGCTGCTGTATTGAGAAACATAGTGTTGTAAAGTGAGTTGCTGCATCAATTTACTGCACTGGGGTCACAGCACAGCTGCAGGAGGTCCCGATGCTCAGCAGCGCTCACCAGAGCATCGATCACCGGCTCCTGGATGGGTAAGTATGGTTTTAAAAAGAAATAAAAAATTATTGTCTGGGGAAGGTGGAAGTGATGAGAAAGATGGAAAATGTACAGAGTAACCAGAAGCTTCAGTGAACAATGCCTGGAACAGGTGTGATGTCCTGCGGATGTGCATGCAACTTCTATTATGAACATGAGGCAATGAACAAGAAGAGTCATTCCGCTACTAGGACCTGTATCACACTCGGACAACACAGCATTTGGTGTTTGTGCGTCTGCCACACATTTTTAGCACACTTGGGTGCCTCTCTCACAAATGGCTCATTAGAGCAGTAGTTCAAGGATGGGATCCATTGCTAAGCCACCTTACATCAATCTCACCCACTTTGGAAGTGACAGGTACTAAGTCACCCAGTTTTTAAACAAGTCGTAAGAACTCTAGTCTACAAGATTGAGGTCAGAAGTTTGCTTTCAATTGTGATACTTGATTATGACAATAGCATCCACTGGTGCATTGCCTGATTGCATTCGTCTTCAATATTGTAAGTCAAAGCACCACATACAGGAGATGCCTAGTTTCCAGGTCTCCCCAGGGCCGTCTTAACCGCAGTGTAGGCCCCTGGGCAACGCAATGCACTGGGGCCACTACCCATTCATCAGTAGTAGGGTTGGGGAGGTGCTATTAGCTTTGATGTCCCGCAGGCGGTAGAGGTTGTTCTATCTTCCGCTCAGCATGTAGGACCTGGAGCAGTAATTTCTGCTAATTATTTATTTATTTATTAACAGTTTCTTATATAGCACAGAACATCCGTTGCGCTTTACAATTAGAACAACAGTAATAGAACAAAACTGGGTAAAAACAGACAGACATAGAGGTAGGAAGGCCCTGCTCGCAAGCATACAATCTATAGGGGAATAGGCATTAATACACAAGGATTGATGCTACCTATTGCATAATGGTCCACCAGATTGCTAGGTTCTTAATGGGTTGTATGATATGATCACCCAGAAATGTTGGCCAAGGGTCAGGAGGGTGTGAGAGAAAAGAAAGACAAGATATGTGAGGTTAGGTGTACTGTACAGAAAGGATGTAATTAGATAGGAAAGCACTGAAGGTTATGTGGGTGGGTCTGGAATTTGATAGGCTTGTCTGAAGAGGTGAGTTTTAAAGGTTTGGAGACTAGAGGTGAGTCTTATTGTACGTGAGAGGGCATTCCACAGGGTGGGTGAAGCCCGGATAAAGTCCTGTAATTTTGAGTGTGAACAAGTAATGCGTGTGGATGAGAGACGCAGATCGTGTGCAGAGAGGAGAGATCGGGTAGGGCGATATTTTGAGATGAGTGAAGAGATGTATGTTGGTGCAGATTGGTTAATAGCCTTGTGTGTAAGTAAAAGTATTTTATATTTAATAAGGTAGAATTCTGGTAACCAGGGACTGACAGAGCGGATCTGCAGACGATGAACATCTAGCGAGGAAGATTAGCCTCGCAGCTGCATTCAAAATGGATTGTAGTGGTGAGAGCCTACGTTTGGGAAGACCAGTCAGGAGACTATTACAATAATTAATGCGGGAGATAATGAGAGCATGGATTAGAGTTTTTGCTGTGTCTTGTGTAAGATATGTTCGTATTTTGGATATGTTTTTTAGATGTATGTAACATGATCTTGAGACAGATTGAATGTGGGGAACAAAGGACAGTTCAGAGTCAAAAATGACACCTAGGCAGCGAGCTTGTGGGGTAGGGATGATTGCTGAGTTATAAACAGTGATAGATATATCAGGTTGGAAACTACTATTGGCCGGTGGAAATATAATTAATTCTGTTTTGAAAATATTACGTTTGAGGTGGATAGATGTCATCCAAGATGAACTGGCAGAAAGGCATTCAGTGACACGGCCAAATACAGATGGTGACAAATCTGGGAGGATAGGTAGATTTGAGTATCATCTGCATATAGATGGTACTGAAATCAGAAAGAGTTGATTAGTTTGCCAAGAGATGTGGTATAGTTAGAGAAAAGCAGAGGACCTAAGACTGAGCCTTGAGGTACTCCAACTGAGAGAGGTAGCGAAGGAGAGGTGGAATCAGAGAAACGAACACTGAAGGAGCGATTAGTTAAGTAGGATGAGAGCCAAGAAAGGGCTGTGTCCTGAAGACCTAGGGATTGTAGTGTTTGTATGAGAAGAGAGTGGTCAACAGTGTCAAAAGCAGCAGAGCGATCAAGGAAAATAAGTAGTGAGTAATGGCCTTTAGATTTAGCAGTGACCAAATCATTCACTACTTTAGTCAGTGCTGTCTCTGTGGAGTGTTGGGCACGAAATCCTGACTGAAGTGGGTCCAGCAGGCTGTGTGAGTTAAGAAAATGTGCGAGGCGAGCATAGGCAAGTCTCTCAAGTAGCTTGGAGGGGCATGGGAGCTGAGAGATGCGACAGCAGTTTGAGAGAGTTAGGGTCAGAGTTTTGTTTTTTTCAGAATGGGAGTAATCACTGCATGCTTGTACAGAGAAGGAAAGATACCAGTAGACAGAGAGAGATTACAGATGTTAGTTAAGGTTGGGATGAGCACAGCAGACAGAGCTTTACTAATTTGTGAGGGTAAAGAGTCAAGGGGAGAGATAGTAGAGTAGGCAGATGAGAAGAGTGCAGATACTTCATCTTCATTTGCAGGAACAAATGAAGAGAAGATGTTAGATGGTTCAGGAAGGTAATTGAGCAGGTCACTGGCTATGGAAGAGAATATCAATTCATTTCGGATCTTATCACTCTTGTCCTTGAAATAGGATGCAAGATCTTGCGCACTGACAGTGGCTGGTGGGTTGGGTGAGGACCTTTCCTCACCCAACCCACCAGCATAAGAAGTGATTTAACATTTAAGTGATTTCCTCATTAGAAGTGATTTACTCCTCCTACACACTCCTACCTCAAAGATTTTTCACGTGCTGCACTACTTCTCTGGAATTCCCTACCTCTCCCCCTCAGACTCTCCACCTCTCTACAAAACTTCAAACGGGCTCTCAAGACCCACTTCTTCACCAAACCCAGCCAAATCTCACCCTAACCCTCTGTTCCACAATCTCTATGTACCCCATCTGTGTCACCACTGTCTACCCCTCCCTTTAGAATGTAAGCTCTCACGAGCAGGGCCCTCTTCCCTCATGTGCTTATCCTTTCTTACTTTAATAATCTTCAACTGCACCAAATCCAGCAGTCTTCTGCCACCCGATACTTATTCCAGTGTCATCTGCTGATGTAACTATGTTTATTTACCCTGTACTTGTCCTATACTGTCATCAACTGTAAGTTGCTGTTTTCCTGTTTGATTATTTGTTTATGTACTCTGTAATTGGGCGCTGCAGAACCCTTGTGGTGCCATATAAATAAAGGATAATAATAATAATTTAAATGTATTAAAAAGTCGCTTGGGGTTAGAGGCTTGAGCAGAGATGAGAGATTGGAAATATGTTTGGTTTGCAGTGTCCAGAGCATTACGATAAGAGTGGTACATGGTCTTCTATATGAGAAATGTCACTTGAACTACGAGATTTACGCCACTGGCATTCTACTTTACGTGACAGTTTTTGTAGGTGTCTTGTGTATTTAGAGTGCCACAGTTTACATCTAAGTCTACGTGGAGTGTGATGGGTAGCCGGTGCCACTTCATCGAGTGCTGTTTTTAGAGTTTGGTTAAGGTGTAATACAGCAGGCTCAGGAGAGGTGAATGTAGAAATTGGTGAGAGCAGTGGTTGCAGTGAGGTAGATAGTTGTTGAAAATTAATAGCGTTAATATTTCTGTGGGTTAGAGGTGGCTTGGTAGACTTCAGGGACATTGGGTTTGAAGTAATAAAGGAGAGAATGCAGGTGATAAGGTTGTGATCTGAGAGAGGGAAAGAAGTGTTAATGAGTTAAGAAACAGAGCATGGTCTGGTGAATACAAGATCAAGGCAGTGGCCCTCCTGAAGAATAGGGGATGCAGTTCATTGGGAGAGGCTGAGAGAGTAGTTTGGAGGCATTGTGGACTGTCAATAGAGATATTGAATTACTCCTTTACTGCACAGATGGTGGGAGATGGGGCAGGAAGAAGAACACTAAACTGTAGAAGGGGCATTGGGCTGAATGACGGGTCCCCGGTACATGACTTCCAGGGTGAGAGGCAGTGTTTAATATGCAGGGGATATATCCAGTTCCTGGAAATAGATTTCTTAGCTTTCAAAAATCTAGAGAGTCCCACCTGTCAGGAGGTACTGGGGACATGGGGATCAGAGGTCAGGAGCCAGAGCAATCCACCAATGAACATATAAAACTGCATACCAGGTGTGTGGAGCTGGAGCAGGGACCAGCTGCTGGAAGGCTGATATCTCTGGTTCTGGGCATAGTAGAGTCAAGCTGCCAGTGTCCACTGAAAGGGGAGAGTCAGCTTTTGGAGTATATCTGCATAAAAACTTTAAGTTAGAAAGAACCTGAGATATCCGACTGGGAAGAGCAATTACCATGCTCAGATGGGGACCACTGCTTTGAAGTCGGATATCTCTAATTTCCCCAGGGCTGAGTTTCAAAAGTCTTGTACCCCTGTAAAAAGGGGACCCTCAGCTATCAGCCTAGGGCTCATATACACCTGGGGCCCTAGGGCAACTGCTGATTGAGCCCATTTGAAAAGACAACCCTTTGTCTCCCTTAAACAGAGGCCAGCTATGATATTTATTTAACATGTAAATTCTGAAGGCAGGTCATCACCATGTTTTATCAGTGATGTAATAATCTATGAATAATCCTCACTGGTACTTCATCTAAGGCAGAGAACTTTCCTTGGGGTGCAGCAACTGGTACGTTAGAGATATCAGGGCTTCCTATACCAGCAGGAGACAACTCAACTGCATGACCTACTTTCACCAATACAGTATGTCCAGTGGCCTTTGGAAAGCATTTCCCATTGGTGGCACTTACAGTAGCTTTACTGCACTCTCATCAAACAAACAAAAGGGAAGTTTGAGCGTTTCTTGTAAATAAGAGTGTTTGGGGGCGTGGCTTCAGTGGACATGGAGTAGCACACAGGCTGTGTGTCTCTACAGCTTTAATATCCTGCTCTCTTATCCTGTGTCTCCCCCTGAGCCTGAAAACCACCCCAATGCCTGCCTAAAGGTGTGAAGGAGCCCCTGTGTTGTTTTGGAACCCGCTCGTCCCTCTCCCGCTGCGGCCGGGCCGTTTATGTGTGCCGAGATCCTGGGCCTGCTGAGACACGTGGGACGCCGCCCTCCAGTCTCCCCGCGCTGTCCGACCACTGACCTGCTGCACCTTTGATGCCGGTGGTGACGTTTCCAGGTCCTTTATTCCCATGTTTTGTGTACTTTTCTGGCCATCCCCGCACTGGCGGGAGGTTCCTGGATTTATCCTTTACGTACTTTCTGCCCCAATGTGTCTATCCTTGGATAGCCGGAGACGAGACTGATACTGTGCTACTGCATGCGGTGGAGGCCTGGTCGGATTAATTCTCATCTTTGTTATTAGTATTTTTGTTTTATTATTTGCATATCTTTATTATTTGTATTTTGGATTTGGTCGAATTTTCTCCTATTTATGCTACGTATACGTGTATATACTGCTTAGTATGCTATATGGGAGGAACGCTGTATCCTTTCGTGGGAGAGTCGGACTTAGCCTAGCTTAGGTCATTAGTTTATTGCTCCCATTGGTTTTGTGTACTTTTATCCTACTGTCACTTTATACTAATGTTCGGTCACCCTATATATCTTGGGTTTTTCTTTTTTTATTATTTTCATTATTTTTATCCTGACTTATTGTTCATTTCTGTTTGTGCCGTACGCATATCACTGCAATAGCTGATGTTAACTGCGTAGGATCTATAATATTCTTAAACAGCGGGAGAGCTCGGCTTTACCTAGCTCAGATCATTATTATATATTGCCCTCCGTCAGTTATCCATGTGCCTTAATATCCGTTGGTGAGGGGGGAGGGAGGGTTGGCTACTTAGGGTAGTTGAGAGAGGGACAGGGTTTTAGGGTTCCTAGTAGGGATGTGCACTTGAAATTTTTCGGGTTTTGTGTTTTGGTTTTGGGTTCGGTTCCGCGGCCGTGTTTTGGGTTCGAACGCGTTTTGGCAAAACCTCACCGAATTTTTTTTGTCGGATTCGGGTGCGTTTTGGATTCGGGTGTTTTTTTCAAAAAACCCTAAAAAACAGCTTAAATCATAGAATTTGGGGGTCATTTTGATCCCAAAGTATTATTAACCTCAAAAACCATAATTTCCACTCATTTTCAGTCTATTCTGAACACCTCACACCTCACAATATTATTTTTAGTCATAAAATTTGCACCGAGGTCGCTGGATGACTAAGCTAAGCGACCCAAGTGGCCGACACAAACACCTGGCCCATCTAGGAGTGGCACTGCAGTGTCACGCAGGATGGCCCTTCCAAAAAACACTCCCCAAACAGCACATGACGCAAAGAAAAAAAGAGGCGCAATGAGGTAGCTGTGTGACTAAGCTCAACGACCCAAGTGGCCGACACAAACACCTGGCCCATCTAGGAGTGGCACTGCAGTGTCACGCAGGATGGCCCTTCCAAAAAACACTCCCCAAACAGCACATGACGCAAAGAAAAAAAGAGGCGCAATGAGGTAGCTGTGTGACTAAGCTCAACGACCCAAGTGGCCGACACAAACACCTGGCCCATCTAGGAGTGGCACTGCAGTGTCACGCAGGATGGCCCTTCCAAAAAACACTCCCCAAACAGCACATGACGCAAAGAAAAAAAGAGGCGCAATGAGGTAGCTGTGTGACTAAGCTCAGCGACCCAAGTGGCCGACACAAACACCTGGCCCATCTAGGAGTGGCACTGCAGTGTCACGCAGGATGGCCCTTCCAAAAAACACTCCCCAAACAGCACATGATGCAAAGAAAAAAAGAGGTGCAATGAGGTAGCTGTGTGACTAAGCTCAACGACCCAAGTGGCCGACACAAACACCTGGCCCATCTAGGAGTGGCACTGCAGTGTCACGCAGGATGGCCATTCCAAAAAACACCCCCAAACAGCACATGACGCAAAGAAAAAAAGAGGCGCAATGAGGTAGCTGTGTGAGTAAGCTAAGCGACCCTAGTGGCCGACACAAACACCTGGCCCATCTAGGAGTGGCACTGCAGTGTCACGCAGGCTGGCCCTTCAAAAAACTACTCCCCAAACAGCACATGACGCAAAGAAAAAAAGAGGCGCAATGAGGTAGCTGTGTGAGTAAGCTAAGCGACCCTAGTGGCCGACACAAACACCTGGCCCATCTAGGAGTGGCACTGCAGTGTCACGCAGGATGGCCCTTCAAAAAACACTCCCCAAACAGCACATGATGCAAATAAGAAAAAAAAGAGGCGCAATGAGGTAGCTGTGTGAGTAAGCTAAGCGACCCTAGTGGCCGACACAAACACCTGGCCCATCTAGGAGTGGCACTGCAGTGTCACGCAGGATGGCCCTTCAAAAAAATACTCCCCAAACAGCACATGACGCAAAGAAAAATTAAAGAAAAAAGAGGTGCAAGATGGAATTGTCCTTGGGCCCTCCCACCCACCCTTATGTTGTATAAACAGGACATGCACACTTTAACCAACCCATCATTTCAGTGACAGGGTCTGCCACACGACTGTGACTGAAATGACGGGTTGGTTTGGACCCCCACCAAAAAAGAAGCAATTAATCTCTCCTTGCACAAACTGGCTCTACAGAGGCAAGATGTCCACCTCATCATCATCCTCCGATATATCACCGTGTACATCCCCCTCCTCACAGATTATCAATTTGTCCCCACTGGAATCCACCATCTCAGCTCCCTGTGTACTTTGTGGAGGCAATTGCTGCTGGTCAATGTCTCCACGGAGGAATTGATTATAATTCATTTTAATGAACATCATCTTCTCCACATTTTCTGGAAGTAACCTCGTACGCCGATTGCTGACAAGGTGAGCGGCGGCACTAAACACTCTTTCGGAGTACACACTTGTGGGAGGGCAACTTAGGTAGAATAAAGCCAGTTTGTGCAAGGGCCTCCAAATTGCCTCTTTTTCCTGCCAGTATAAGTACGGACTGTCTGACGTGCCTACTTGGATGCGGTCACTCATATAATCCTCCACCATTCTTTCAATGGTGAGAGAATCATATACAGTGCCAGTAGACGACATGTCCGTAATCGTTGGCAGGTCCTTCAGTCCGGACCAGATGTCAGCATCAGCAGTCGCTCCAGACTGCCCTGCATCACCGCCAGCGGGTGGGCTCGGAATTCTGAGCCTTTTCCTCGCACCCCCAGTTGCGGGAGAATGTGAAGGAGGAGATGTTGACAGGTCGCGTTCCGCTTGACTTGACAATTTTCTCACCAGCAGGTCTTTGAACCCCAGCAGACTTGTGTCTGCCGGAAAGAGAGATCCAAGGTAGGTTTTAAATCTAGGATCGAGCACGGTGGCCAAAATGTAGTGCTCTGATTTCAACAGATTGACCACCCGTGAATCCTTGTTAAGCGAATTAAGGGCTCCATCCACAAGTCCCACATGCCTAGCGGAATCGCTCTGTGTTAGCTCCTCCTTCAATGTCTCCAGCTTCTTCTGCAAAAGCCTGATGAGGGGAATGACCTGACTCAGGCTGGCAGTGTCTGAACTGACTTCACGTGTGGCAAGTTCAAAAGGTTGCAGAACCTTGCACAACGTTGAATCATTCTCCACTGCGCTTGAGACAGGTGCATTCCACCTCCTATATCGTGCTCAGTTGTATAGGCTTGAATGGCCTTTTGCTGCTCCTCCAACCTCTGAAGCATATAGAGGGTTGAATTCCACCTCGTTACCACTTCTTGCTTCAGATGATGGCAGGGCAGGTTCAGGCGTTTTTGGTGTTGCTCCAGTCTTCTGTACGTGGTGCCTGTACGCCGAAAGTGTCCCGCAATTCTTCTGGCCACCGACAGCATCTCTTGCACGCCCCTCTCGTTTTTTAAATAATTCTGCACCACCAAATTCAAGGTATGTGCAAAACATGGGACGTGTTGGAATTTGCCCAGATTTAATGCACTCACAATATTGCTGGCGTTGTCCGATGCCACAAATCCACAGGAGAGTCCAACTGGGGTAAGCCATTCCGCGATGATCTTCCTCAGTTGCCGTAAGAGGTTTTCAGCTGTGTGCGTATTCTGGAAACCGGTGATACAAAGCGTAGCCTGCCTAGGAAAGAGTTGGCGTTTGCGAGATGCTGCTACTGGTGCAGCCGCTGCTGTTCTTGCGGCGGGAGTCCATACATCTACCCAGTGGGCTGTCACAGTCATATAGTCCTGACCCTGCCCTGCTCCACTTGTCCACATGTCCGTGGTTAAGTGGACATTGGGTACAGCTGCATTTTTTAGGACACTGGTGACTCTTTTTCTGAGGTCTGTGTACATTTTCGGTATCGCCTGCCTAGAGAAATGGAACCTAGATGGTATTTGGTACCGGGGACACAGTACCTCCAACAAGTCTCTAGTTGGCTCTGCAGTAATGATGGATACCGGAACCACGTTTCTCACCACCCAGGATGCCAAGGCCTCAGTTATCCGCTTTGCAGCAGGATGACTGCTGTGATATTTCATCTTCCTCGCAAAGGACTGTTGGACAGTCAATTGCTTGGTGGAAGTAGTAAAAGTGGTCTTACGACTTCCCCTCTGGGATGACCATCGACTCCCAGCAGCAACAACAGCAGCGCCAGCAGCAGTAGGCGTTACACGCAAGGATGCATCGGAGGAATCCCAGGCAGGAGAGGACTCGTCAGAATTGCCAGTGACATGGCCTGCAGGACTATTGGCATTCCTGGGGAAGGAGGAAATTGACACTGAGGGAGTTGGTGGGGTGGTTTGCGTGAGCTTGGTTACAAGAGGAAGGGATTTACTGGTCAGTGGACTGCTTCCGCTGTCGCCCAAAGTTTTTGAACTTGTCACTGACTTATTATGAATGCGCTGCAGGTGACGTATAAGGGAGGATGTTCCGAGGTGGTTAACGTCCTTACCCCTACTTATTACAGCTTGACAAAGGCAACACACGGCTTGACAAATGTTGTCCGCATTTCTGTTGAAATACTTCCACACCGAAGAGCTGATTTTTTTGGTATTTTCACCAGGCATGTCAATGGCCATATTCCTCCCACAGACAACAGGTGTCTCCCCGGGTGCCTGACTTAAACAAACCACCTCACCATCAGAATCCTCCTTGTCAATTTCCTCCCCAGCGCCAGCAACACCCATATCCTCCTCATCCTGGTGTACTTCAACACTGACATCTTCAATCTGACTATCAGGAACTGGACTGCGGGTGCTCCTTCCAGCACTTGCAGGGGGCGTGCAAATGGTGGAAGGCGCATGCTCTTCACGTCCAGTGTTGGGAAGGTCAGGCATCGCAACCGACACAATTGGACTCTCCTTGTGGATTTGGGATTTCGAAGAACGCACAGTTCTTTGCTGTGCTTTTGCCAGCTTGAGTCTTTTCATTTTTCTAGCGAGAGGCTGAGTGCTTCCATCCTCATGTGAAGCTGAACCACTAGCCATGAACATAGGCCAAGGCCTCAGCCGTTCCTTGCCACTCCGTGTGGTAAATGGCATATTGGCAAGTTTACACTTCTCCTCCGACAATTTTATTTTAGATTTTTGAGTCCTTTTTTTACTGATATTTGGTGTTTTGGATTTTACATGCTCTGTACTATGACATTGGGCATCGGCCTTGGCAGACGACGTTGATGGAATTTCATCGTCTCGGCCATGACTAGTGGCAGCAGCTTCAGCACGAGGTGGAAGTGGATCTTGATCTTTCCCTATTTTTGGAACCTCAACATTTTTGTTCTCCATATTTTAATAGGCACAACTAAAAGGCACCTCAGGTAAACAATGGAGATGGATGGATACTAGTATACTTATGGATGACGAGCGACTCCCGACACAGAGGTAGCTACAGCCGTGGACTACCGTACTGTGTCTGCTGCTAATATAGACTGGATGATAATGAGATAAAATTAAAATATATATATATATCACACTAGTACTGCAGCCGGACAGGTATATATTATGTAATGACGGACCAGCTGGACACTGTCTGTCAGCACTGCAGACTCCTAAAGTAAGCTACTAGAATCAAGAAGATAGAAAAAAAAAACCACGGGTAGGTGGTATACAATTATGGATGGACGAGCGACTGCCGACACAGAGGTAGCTACAGCCGTGGACTACCATACTGTGTCTGCTGCTAATATAGACTGGATGATAATGAGATAAAATTAAAATATATATATATATATATATATATATATATCACACTAGTACTGCAGCCGGACAGGTATATATTATGTAATGACGGACCTGCTGGACACTGTCTGTCAGCACTGCAGACTCCTAAAGTAAGCTACTAGTATCAAGAAGATATATAAAAAAAAAACCACGGGTAGGTGGTATACAATTATGGATGGACGAGCGACTGCCGACACAGAGGTAGCTACAGCCGTGGACTACCGTACTGTGTCTGCTGCTAATATAGACTGGATGATAATGAGATAAAATTAAAATATATATATATCACACTAGTACTGCAGCCGGACAGGTATATATTATGTAATGACGGACCTGCTGGACACTGTCTGCAGAATGCGTTTATAAAAACACCACACGACGAGTGTTTAACTTTTTCAGGCAGACAATCACAATATACTGGTGGTCAGCAGACAATCACAATATACTGGTGGTCAGTGGTCACTGGTCAGTCACACTGGCAGTGGCACTCTGGCAGCAAAAGTGTGCACTGTACTTAAAATATGTACTCCTGCTATAACTGCTCCCCAGTCTCCCCCACAATTAAGCTGTGTGAGCAGTGAGCACTCAGCACACTCAGATAATGATATACAGTATTACATATGATGCAGCACACTGGGCTGAGCACAGATATGGTATGTGACTGTGTCACACTGTGTATCGTTTTTTTTCAGGCAGAGAACGGATTAATTAAACTGGTGGTGGTCACTGATCACTGGTCACACTATCAGCAAGTAGTACTCCGTCCTAAGCAGACAATCACAATATACTGGTGGTCAGTGTGGTCACTGGTCAGTCACACTGGCAGTGTGGCACTCTGGCAGCAAAAGTGTGCACTGTACTTAAAATATATTATTTATGTACTCCTGCTCTAACTGCTCCCCAGTCTCCCCACAATTAAGCTGTGTGAGCAGTGAGCACTCAGCACAGTCAGATATACAGTATTACATATGATGATGCAGCACACTGAGGCTGAGCACAGATATGGTATGTGACTGTGTCACACTGTGTATCGTTTTTTTTCAGGCAGAGAACGGATTAATTAAACTGGTGGTCAATGGTCACTGGTTACACTATCAGCAAGTAGTAGTACTCCAGTCCTAATATGCTCCACAAAATTAGTAAATAGTGTCTCTAACTCTCTACTCTCTTCTCTATAAACGGAGAGGACGCCAGCCACGTCCTCTCCCTATCAATCTCAATGCACGTGTGAAAATGGCGGCGACGCGCGGCTCCTTATATAGAATCCGAGTCTCGCGATAGAATCCGAGCCTCGCGAGAATCCGACAGCGGGATGATGACGTTCGGGCGCGCTCGGGTTAACCGAGCAAGGCGGGAGGACGGCCCCGTGTAAAAAAAGCTGAAGTTCGGCGGGTTCGGATTCCGAGAAACCGAACCCGCTCATCACTAGTTCCTAGTATACCTAAGTTGGGGGTAGGCTATACGGGGTGGGGGGTTACTGGGCAAGTAGTTAATGGGGGGGCTTATGGGGATCCAAGTATACCTTGGTTGGGGGTAGGTTATACAGGGTGGGGGGTTCTGTGGTGGTTTGTTTTGGGGGGTTTTGTTTTGTTTTCGATAAATGTTGCAGAGATATATGGTTTGTCTATATGCCTGGAAGGTATCTTGGGTATCTTATAATATATACTTATGCGAGTGTTTACCTATGGTCTACAGTGCCACTACTTTTGTGTTTTTCTATGCCTCATGTGCCTTTTTTCCTATTGTTCTATTTGAGGTGTATTGCATATTCTGACCTACAGTAGATGATGTGTCCTGTTTCTATATTCTGTGTCAATTCCCTGCCCATACCTTTGATTATATACTGCACGTTTCTCTATACCTGCCATTATGTTCCTTTTTTATTTGGTTGGTATGTCTTTGCTTGTAAGAAAAAGGAAAAACAATAAAAGATTATTGAATTTAAAAAAAAATAAGAGTGTTTGTTTCTACCAAACTTTACATTTAATAAAAGAATAAACTAATGTAGTAGCAGAAGTAAATCAAGGTATTTTTAATTGTCCTGTCAAGAAAACATACTATCAAGTGCATGTATGGAGCCTATTTATCAAATAATGGGGCAGATGTATTAAGCCTGGAGAAGTGATGAAGCAGTGATAAGTTCAAGGTGGTAACGCACCAGCCAATCAGCTCCAATATGTAAATTTACAGTTAGGAGGTGATTGGCTGGTGCGTTATCACCTTGCACTTATCACTGCTTTATCACTTCTCCAGGCTTAATACATCTGCCCCAATATTTGCAGGATATTCCCCCGAATGTATGAAGGAGAGGCTGCAGCAAATATCTCTGCAGTTCCTCATTTCCAACAGCAGTCACAGCCCCCACAGCTTTCTATGTTGGCTGCAAAGCTGTCAGATTTTCCAAGCTCTGGATTGGGAAGTATTATGGAGTTTGCTCCACTAAAATAATGCCATCTCCATATAGTGTACCACTATACAGGGCCGTCTTTTCGTATGGGATCAATGGGCTCTTGGCCAAGGGCCCCAGGATTAAAAGGGCCCTAGGCTTAAAGCTGAGGGTCCCCTATTTCCAGGGGTACCCGATTTTTGAAAATCGGCCCTGGGGAACCGGAGATATCCAATCCTGTTAATTGTTATTCCTAGCCAGATATCTCGAGTTTTGTCTGACTTAGAGTTTTTCTTAGAGATGAGCGGGTTCGGTTTCTCTGAATCCGAACCCGCCCGAACTTCATGTTTTTTTTCACGGGTCCGAGCGACTCGGATCTTCCCGCCTTGCTCGGTTAACCCGAGCGCGCCCGAACGTCATCATGACGCTGTCGGATTCTCGCGAGGCTCGGATTCTATCGCGAGACTCGGATTCTATATAAGGAGCCGCGCGTCGCCGCCATTTTCACACGTGCATTGAGATTGATAGGGAGAGGACGTGGCTGGCGTCCTCTCCATTTAGATTATAAGAGAGAGAGATTTACTGGAGCTTAGGACTAGGAGGAGTACTGTAGAAGTGTAGAGAGTGCAGAGAGTTTACTAGTGAGTGACCACCAGACAGTGCAGTTTATTTAATATATCCGTTCTCTGCCTGAAAAAAGCGATACACACAGTGACTCAGTCACATACCATATCTGTGTGCACTGCTCAGGCTCAGCCCAGTGTGCTGCATCATCTATATATATTATATATCTGTCTGACTGCTCAGCTCACACAGCTTATAATTGTGGGGGAGACTGGGGAGCACTGCAGTGCCAGTTATAGGTTATAGCAGGAGCCAGGAGTACATAATATTATATAGTGAGTGACCACCAGACAGTGCAGTTTATTTAATATATCCGTTCTCTGCCTGAAAAAAGCGATACACACAGTGACTCAGTCACATACCATATCTGTGTGCACTGCTCAGGCTCAGCCCAGTGTGCTGCATCATCTATATATATTATATATCTGTCTGACTGCTCAGCTCACACAGCTTATAATTGTGGGGGAGACTGGGGAGCACTGCAGTGCCAGTTATAGGTTATAGCAGGAGCCAGAAGTACATAATATTATATTAAAATTAAACAGTGCACACTTTTGCTGCAGGAGTGCCACTGCCAGTGTGACTGACCAGTGACCTGACCACCAGTATAGTTAGTAGTATACTTATATTGTGATTGCCTGAAAAAGTTAAACACTCGTCGTGTGACTTCACTTGTGTGTTGTTGTTTTTTTTATTCTATAAAAATAAAACTCATTCTGCTGACAGACAGTGTCCAGCAGGTCCGTCATTATATAATATATAATATATACCTGTCCGGCAGCAGTAGTGATATATATATATTTTTTATATCATTTATCATCCAGTCGCAGCAGACACAGTACGGTAGTTCACGGCTGTGGCTACCTCTGTGTCTGCACTCGGCAGGCAGTCCGTCCATAATTGTATACCACCTAACCGTGGTTTTTTTTTCTTCTTTATACATACATACTACTACGACATCTCTTTATCAACCAGTCTATATTAGCAGCAGACACAGTACAGTACGGTAGTTCACGGCTGTGGCTACCTCTGTGTCTGCACTCGGCAGGCAGTCCGTCCATAATTGTATACCACCTAACCGTGGTTTTTTTTTCTTCTTTATACATACATACTACTACGACATCTCTTTATCAACCAGTCTATATTAGCAGCAGACACAGTACAGTACGGTAGTTCACGGCTGTGGCTACCTCTGTGTCTGCACTCGGCAGGCAGTCCGTCCATAATTGTATACCACCTAACCGTGGTTTTTTTTTCTTTCTTCTTTATACATACATAGTTACATAGACATCTCTTTATCAACCAGTCTATATTAGCAGCAGACACAGTACAGTACGGTAGTTCACGGCTGTGGCTACCTCTGTGTCTGCACTCGGCAGGCAGTCCGTCCATAATTGTATACCACCTAACCGTGGTTTTTTTTTCTTTCTTCTTTATACATACATAGTTACATAGACATCTCTTTATCAACCAGTCTATATTAGCAGCAGACACAGTACAGTACGGTAGTTCACGGCTGTGGCTACCTCTGTGTCTGCACTCGGCAGGCAGTCCGTCCATAATTGTATACCACCTAACCGTGGTTTTTTTTTCTTTCTTCTTTATACATACATAGTTACATAGACATCTCTTTATCAACCAGTCTATATTAGCAGCAGACACAGTACAGTACGGTAGTTCACGGCTGTGGCTACCTCTGTGTCTGCACTCGGCAGGCAGTCCGTCCATAATTGTATACCACTTAACCGTGGTTTTTTTTTCTTTCTTCTTTATACATACATAGTAACATAGACATCTCTTTATCAACCAGTCTATATTAGCAGCAGACACAGTACAGTACGGTAGTTCACGGCTGTGGCTACCTCTGTGTCTGCACTCGGCAGGCAGTCCGTCCATAATTGTATACCACCTAACCGTGGTTTTTTTTTCTTTCTTCTTTATACATACATACTACTACGACATCTCTTTATCAACCAGTCTATATTATTAGCAGCAGACACAGTACAGTACGGTAGTTCACGGCTGTGGCTACCTCTGTGTCTGCACTCGGCAGGCAGTCCGTCCATAATTGTATACCACCTAACCGTGGTTTTTTTTTCTTTCTTCTTTATACATACATAGTTACATAGACATCTCTTTATCAACCAGTCTATATTAGCAGCAGACACAGTACAGTACGGTAGTTCACGGCTGTGGCTACCTCTGTGTCTGCACTCGGCAGGCAGTCCATAATTGTATACTAGTATCCATCTCCATTGTTTACCTGAGGTGCCTTTTAGTTGTGCCTATTAAAATATGGAGAACAAAAATGTTGAGGTTCCAAAATTAGGGAAAGATCAAGATCCACTTCCACCTCGTGCTGAAGCTGCTGCCACTAGTCATGGCCGAGACGATGAAATGCCAGCAACGTCGTCTGCCAAGGCCGATGCCCAATGTCATAGTACAGAGCATGTCAAATCCAAAACACCAAATATCAGTAAAAAAATGACTCCAAAACCTAAAATAAAATTGTCGGAGGAGAAGCGTAAACTTGCCAATATGCCATTTACCACACGGAGTGGCAAGGAACGGCTGAGGCCCTGGCCTATGTTCATGGCTAGTGGTTCAGCTTCACATGAGGATGGAAGCACTCAGCCTCTCGCTAGAAAACTGAAAAGACTCAAGCTGGCAAAAGCACCGCAAAGAACTGTGCGTTCTTCGAAATCCCAAATCCACAAGGAGAGTCCAATTGTGTCGGTTGCGATGCCTGACCTTCCCAACACTGGACGTGAAGAGCATGCGCCTTCCACCATTTGCACGCCCCCTGCAAGTGCTGGAAGGAGCACCCGCAGTCCAGTTCCTGATAGTCAGATTGAAGATGAAGATGTTGAAGTACACCAGGATGAGGAGGATATGGGTGTTGCTGGCGCTGGGGAGGAAATTGACCAGGAGGATTCTGATGGTGAGGTGGTTTGTTTAAGTCAGGCACCCGGGGAGACACCTGTTGTCCGTGGGAGGAATATGGCCGTTGACATGCCTGGTGAAAATACCAAAAAAATCAGCTCTTCAGTGTGGAGGTATTTCAACAGAAAAGCGGACAACAGGTGTCAAGCCGTGTGTTGCCTTTGTCAAGCTGTAATAAGTAGGGGTAAGGACGTTAACCACCTCGGAACATCCTCCCTTATACGTCACCTGCAGCGCATTCATAATAAGTCAGTGACAAGTTCAAAAACTTTGGGCGACAGCGGAAGCAGTCCACTGACCAGTAAATCCCTTCCTCTTGTAACCAAGCTCACGCAAACCACCCCACCAACTCCCTCAGTGTCAATTTCCTCCTTCCCCAGGAATGCCAATAGTCCTGCAGGCCATGTCACTGGCAATTCTGACGAGTCCTCTCCTGCCTGGGATTCCTCCGATGCATCCTTGCGTGTAACGCCTACTGCTGCTGGCGCTGCTGTTGTTGCTGCTGGGAGTCGATGGTCATCCCAGAGGGGAAGTCGTAAGCCCACTTGTACTACTTCCAGTAAGCAATTGACTGTCCAACAGTCCTTTGCGAGGAAGATGAAATATCACAGCAGTCATCCTGCTGCAAAGCGGATAACTGAGGCCTTGACAACTATGGTGTTAGACGTGCGTCCGGTATCCGCCGTTAGTTCACAGGGAACTAGACAATTTATTGAGGCAGTGTGCCCCCGTTACCAAATACCATCTAGGTTCCACTTCTCTAGGCAGGCGATACCGAGAATGTACACGGACGTCAGAAAAAGACTCACCAGTGTCCTAAAAAATGCAGTTGTACCCAATGTCCACTTAACCACGGACATGTGGACAAGTGGAGCAGGGCAGGGTCAGGACTATATGACTGTGACAGCCCACTGGGTAGATGTATGGACTCCCGCCGCAAGAACAGCAGCGGCGGCACCAGTAGCAGCATCTCGCAAACGCCAACTCTTTCCTAGGCAGGCTACGCTTTGTATCACCGCTTTCCAGAATACGCACACAGCTGAAAACCTCTTACGGCAACTGAGGAAGATCATCGCGGAATGGCTTACCCCAATTGGACTCTCCTGTGGATTTGTGGCATCGGACAACGCCAGCAATATTGTGTGTGCATTAAATATGGGCAAATTCCAGCACGTCCCATGTTTTGCACATACCTTGAATTTGGTGGTGCAGAATTTTTTAAAAAACGACAGGGGCGTGCAAGAGATGCTGTCGGTGGCCAGAAGAATTGCGGGACACTTTCGGCGTACAGGCACCACGTACAGAAGACTGGAGCACCACCAAAAACTACTGAACCTGCCCTGCCATCATCTGAAGCAAGAAGTGGTAACGAGGTGGAATTCAACCCTCTATATGCTTCAGAGGTTGGAGGAGCAGCAAAAGGCCATTCAAGCCTATACAATTGAGCACGATATAGTAGGTGGAATGCACCTGTCTCAAGCGCAGTGGAGAATGATTTCAACGTTGTGCAAGGTTCTGATGCCCTTTGAACTTGCCACACGTGAAGTCAGTTCAGACACTGCCAGCCTGAGTCAGGTCATTCCCCTCATCAGGCTTTTGCAGAAGAAGCTGGAGACATTGAAGGAGGAGCTAACACGGAGCGATTCCGCTAGGCATGTGGGACTTGTGGATGGAGCCCTTAATTCGCTTAACAAGGATTCGCGGGTGGTCAATCTGTTGAAATCAGAGCACTACATTTTGGCCACCGTGCTCGATCCTAGATTTAAAGCCTACCTTGGATCTCTCTTTCCGGCAGACACAAGTCTGCTGGGGTTGAAAGACCTGCTGGTGACAAAATTGTCAAGTCAAGCGGAACGCGACCTGTCAACATCTCCTCCTTCACATTCTCCCGCAACTGGGGGTGCGAGGAAAAGGCTCAGAATTCCGAGCCCACCCGCTGGCGGTGATGCAGGGCAGTCTGGAGCGACTGCTGATGCTGACATCTGGTCCGGACTGAAGGACCTGACAACGATTACGGACATGTCGTCTACTGTCACTGCATATGATTCTCTCAACATTGATAGAATGGTGGAGGATTATATGAGTGACCGCATCCAAGTAGGCACGTCACACAGTCCGTACTTATACTGGCAGGAAAAAGAGGCAATTTGGAGGCCCTTGCACAAACTGGCTTTATTCTACATAAGTTGCCCTCCCACAAGTGTGTACTCCGAAAGAGTGTTTAGTGCCGCCGCTCACCTTGTCAGCAATCGGCGTACGAGGTTACATCCAGAAAATGTGGAGAAGATGATGTTCATTAAAATGAATTATAATCAATTCCTCCGCGGAGACATTGACCAGCAGCAATTGCCTCCACAAAGTACACAGGGAGCTGAGATGGTGGATTCCAGTGGGGACGAATTGATAATCTGTGAGGAGGGGGATGTACACGGTGATATATCGGAGGGTGATGATGAGGTGGACATCTTGCCTCTGTAGAGCCAGTTTGTGCAAGGAGAGATTAATTGCTTCTTTTTTGGGGGGGGTCCAAACCAACCCGTCATATCAGTCACAGTCGTGTGGCAGACCCTGTCACTGAAATGATGGGTTGGTTAAAGTGTGCATGTCCTGTTTTGTTTATACAACATAAGGGTGGGTGGGAGGGCCCAAGGACAATTCCATCTTGCACCTCTTTTTTCTTTTCTTTTTCTTTGCATCATGTGCTGATTGGGGAGGGTTTTTTGGAAGGGACATCCTGCGTGACACTGCAGTGCCACTCCTAGATGGGCCAGGTGTTTGTGTCGGCCACTAGGGTCGCTAATCTTACTCACACAGTCAGCTACCTCATTGCGCCTCTTTTTTTCTTTGCGTCATGTGCTGTTTGGGGAGGGTTTTTTGGAAGGGACATCCTGCGTGACACTGCAGTGCCACTCCTAGATGGGCCCGGTGTTTGTGTCGGCCACTAGGGTCACTAATCTTACTCACACAGCTACCTCATTGCGCCTCTTTTTTTCTTTGCGTCATGTGCTGTTTGGGGAGGGTTTTTTGGAAGGGCCATCCTGCGTGACACTGCAGTGCCACTCCTAGATGGGCCCGGTGTTTGTGTCGGCCACTAGGGTCGCTAATCTTACTCACACAGCTACCTCATTGCGCCTCTTTTTTTCTTTGCGTCATGTGCTGTTTGGGGAGGGTTTTTTGGAAGGGACATCCTGCGTGACACTGCAGTGCCACTCCTAGATGGGCCCGGTGTTTGTGTCGGCCACTAGGGTCGCTTATCTTACTCACACAGCGACCTCGGTGCAAATTTTAGGACTAAAAATAATATTGTGAGGTGTGAGGTATTCAGAATAGACTGAAAATGAGTGTAAATTATGGTTTTTGAGGTTAATAATACTTTGGGATCAAAATGACCCCCAAATTCTATGATTTAAGCTGTTTTTTAGTGTTTTTTGAAAAAAACACCCGAATCCAAAACACACCCGAATCCGACAAAAAAAATTCGGTGAGGTTTTGCCAAAACGCGTTCGAACCCAAAACACGGCCGCGGAACCGAACCCAAAACCAAAACACAAAACCTGAAAAATTTCAGGCGCTCATCTCTAGTTTTTCTGAGGATATACTCCAAAAGATGGGACTCTCCTCTTTCAGTGGACACTGGCAGCTTGTCTCTATTATGCCCAGAACCAGAGATATCAGCCTTCCAGCAGCTGGTCCCTGCTCCAGCTCCACATGCCTGGTATGCAGTTTTATATATTTGTTTGTGAATTGCTCTGGCTCATGACCTCTGACCCCAACTCCCCAGTATCTCCTGAAAGGTGGGACTCTCTAGTTTTTTTTGTTTTTTTTTACCCATTAAAGCTAAGAAATCTATTTCCAGGAACTGGAGATATCTGCAGTAAAGCAAGCTGCCCTGACCCCCCGGAAAATAATGAATATTAAGCCAACTCTACTATCCACCCCTCCCCTGTGTATTAAACCCCCGACCACTCTGGAAGTCATGTACCAGGGCCCCTTCATTCAGCACAATGTCCCCTTCTACAGTTTAGCATTCTCTTCCCACCCCATTTGTGCAGTAAAGGAGTAATTAGCAGAAATTATTTCTCCAGGTCCTACATGCTGAGCAACAGATAGAACCCCCTCTAACGCATGCGGGACTTCAAAGCTGCCGCTGATAGCACCTACCGCTGATGGGTGGGTAGGGGCCCAGTGCATTGCTGTGCCCAGGGGCCTACACTGCTGTTAAGACGGCTCTGACACTATAACAGACTATAGGTTACTAATCTGCACATTTTTATGGAGAAGAAGCATCCGGCTCCCTCCTCACTGCCCACGGCGATGTATGTATCAGACGTGTGTCACAGACTCAAACCAGGAAGCAGTGTAAAGAGCTCCGAGCTCTTTGCCAGGACAAGATCTTTCCGGAGCGCCTCTCCTGGCAAGAGATTGTTAGTAAAGTCACGTAAAAATATTCATTTTCACATTGTGAATTTATGCAAAAGATATTTATCACATCTGCATTAAAAATATGCACCTAAGGGGCCTATTTATCACCATCTGCATCCAGGATGATAAAATCGCCCCAACTCGCACTGCGATAATTGGGTACATTGCAGGGATGTATCAATTATTGCATGCAGGGACAGAGCTTGCGGTCAAGCTATGTCCTTGGAATGACACTCCGCAGCATCATCAGGGTATTTTTGGGAAAAAATACCCCGATGTCCTGCTGCGCATATGCCGCCCCTCCAACATTGCTGCTACCACCGCCGCCCGGTCGACCCTCCCGTCGCGACTATCCCTGCGCACCGCGGACCCCACTTCAGCAGATCAATATACTTACCAGTCCAGGGAGCCGGTCCGCGCTGCTCCTGTGCTCCTGCTGGGCTGCCGGGCGCCGGATCCTGTGCGCTGCGGTGACCCCTGATGCTGTAAAGTGCGTTGCTGCTTTGCAGCATCACTTTACAGCACTGGGGTCAGATTGCAGCACATGGGGGACCCGGCGCCCGGCTGCGCTCACCGGAGCAGCGTCCATCAATCAGGTGTTTTTTCTTTTTTTCTTTTTACACTTTGATCAGCGTCCATCGGACACACAGAGCTGATCACTGTAGCCGGGTCCCCGCTCAGCTTTCTCTACCAGGGGCAGAAAGAGCTGGGCAAATGCCACATTATCGCAGTGCTGCCCTGTGATCTCGTCAGTCTGAGCTGGTGAGATTAGCACAGGGCACACTGCTGTATCTTTTCACATTTTTGTTTTAGTAAATCTGGTCAGATCGCATTTCCCATTATAAGTATGGGGAATGCGATGTGGGTTATGAAAATGTCGATATTATCTTAAACCATAAAGCTGTACCTTTAAACACACTTTTTCCATGGAGCCGCTGCGGCCGCTAGACTTAATACACACGCTACGTACTTTGTACGCTATTTGCGTACAGAGTCCCGTACCATGTACGGACTTAGCGTACAAACGCCGCGCTGAGGGTACAAAGTACACACAGCGCGCACACACTCTTGATATACTTTAAACCTTATTAGTAATGCAATGCAATGATATTATTACACTCTAAACCTTATGCAGCAAAGCACTGCAATGATGTTACACCTTAAACCTTATGCAGCGCTGACGGTACGAAGTACCCACAGCGCGTACACAACTTATCAATACACTCTTAAACCTTATACAGTTAGGTAATGTAATACGCTTTAAACCCTAGCAGGGAAAAGAGGACACAACACCGATTTGTAGTTAAACACTGGGCTCCGACACCTCAGCGTATATATCTGGAAGGGGATAACAATACAATTTATACACTACAATACAACAGAGTAAATGGCTACAGTCAATGTACATACGTGAGAATATTCGCTTGCGCAACCTGGTCCAGTCCTCTGCTAATCAGGTAGATAGCGTTAAGAGTCTTCTGACCGGCCAGGCAGCAACAGGCTTTTTATACACTACTTCAAAAAGCAATACAATGGATACTGTAATCCCTTTGTCCATTGGACACAGAGATGCATCTTTACATTACAGGAGAGGTCATAGGTTGATTTGAATAGGTGGGCGATGTCTTTCTCAACTGCTCTTGTGGGTGGCCTCCTCTGGATTCCCGCCGCATACATAATATACAGTAAATACAGTTTATATCTATATTCTACTTCTGCACATAACTATACGCAGGAACATGCGATCTTCCTCTAACCAACACCGGAATGTTACCCTTAAAATACCCTACAGCTGGATACCAGACATCACCTTATAACCTTGTTCTGTCCCCTCCTATCCTGTAAAGGTGAATCCCTTTGTTCTGTAACCATTTTAAACAGCTATTTCTTTCTGATGTGGTGCAGGGGGCTATGTGTACAATGTGCACTATTTGGATTAAATATGTAATGTTTTGATAACCCTCCATGCGTTCACAAACTCCGCCGTAAATACCCATACCACGCGCAGGACCGCGGGAGCGACCATACCCAAATTGCGGATATGTGCACGCACGGCGGAACAAGTGCACGCGCAGCGGGCATGTGTGTGTGGTTAGTACGTGATGTGTGTACTGGAATATTTTTCGACTTTGACAGTTACTAAAAAAAAGTGAATTAAAGGGTTTGGAGCAGTTTTTCATGAAAACAGCTCCAAATGCCCTTTAATAAATTCAGGTGATACTAAAATAATGTGAAAAGGGTGTGAAAACAGAAAACCCCCTTATTCACATCATATTAGTAAAAATAATGTTAATAAATGTACCTCTAAGGGGGAGATTCAAATGTTTGAAAAGTCGGTTGGGTGTCTGTTTTGTCCTGTCTATTAGATAGAAAAAAACAGACTCCCAACTGACTTTTCAAACATTTGAATCTCCCCCTAAGTGTTTTCATCAATTAAGGCCCTCATTTATCAAGCCTTGGAGAGTGATAAATAGTACAGAGATAAAGTACCAACCAATCAGATCTAACTGTCATTTTTCAAACACAGCCTGTAACATAACAGTTAGGAGCTGATTTGCTGGTACTATTACCGTGCTATTTATCACTCGCCAAGGCTTGATAAATCTGGGCCAAACATAGGGGTCTATTTAGTAAGCCTTGTATGGAGATAAAGTGCACGGATATAAAGTAACAGCCAATCAGCTCCTAACTGTCATTTTTCAAACACAGCCTGTAACATGTCAGTTAGGAGCTGATTGACTGGTACTTTATCTCCATCCACTTTATCTCCGTCCAAGGTTTAGTAAATAGATCCCAAAGTCACTAGATTTAAATTTTATGGAAATGTATTAAAAGCCAAAACCAGACTAATTGCAGAACATATTTCAAGAGCACAGTCTATAGTAAGAATAAACAAAATGAATTAAGGTTCAAGCTTGCAATTACATTGAGTCATTGGTACTTGGGTTTCCAGTAAAAAGCTGCTGTCCCCAGCTTTATTTGTGTACATTAGTGTTCCTTAGAGACTCCTAACAGTGCATGTTTTCCAGGTCTCCTCACAGAATCACAAGTGAAATAGCTCCACCTGTGGATCTTTTAAAAATGTGTCAGCCAGTAATAAATACACCTGTGCCCCAACTAGGAGATCTGGATAACATGCACTATTAAGGGTCCCTTTGGACTGGAGTTGGAAAACATGTTAAACCATGTTGATAACCTATTGTCAGCATTGTAGACATTATGGAGGAGATTCAAATGTTTGAAAAGTCAGTTGGGAGTCTGTTTTTTCCTATCTAATAGACAGGAGAAAACAGACACCCAACCGACTTTTCAAACATTTGAATCTCCCCCTTAGAGGTACATTTATTAACATTATTTTTACTAATATGATGTGAATAAGGGGGTTTTCTGTTTTCACACCCTTTTCACATTATTTTAGTATCATTTGAATTCCACCCAATGAATGTGGCAGATGTTGACCATGTGACTGGATACATAAAAATCTAAACACAAATAGGTTTTGGCGCACGTGTACATTACAGAAAACCAAACGTTACACCAGAGACTTTGGCCCTATCACTGTATAAGTGAAGCCCATGCTGTACACCAGTAAACATCCTGTGCAATAGGTTTTGAACACAAGAAAAGAAAAAATTGCATAAAAAGAGAATATTTTGACTCTGCAGCAAGGCAAGGAACAGGAAAGCGCATATCAACGTCCATATAAGTCTGGGCATTAACAGGAATACTTTTTTTTTTGCAAAAAAGAAATAAATAAGAGATTATCTGAAGTCTCTGGCAGCTGAGACAGTGACTCGCAGGGTAACCTTTCCCTATGACAAGAGAATGAGATGATATATATATAAGGAAAGTTCGGTTTCACCAAGTATGTTATGGTTCTAATTAGGCCGTTAATCTAGCTCACATTTAACTTGGCTGATCTATAGTCACACTGTAACTATACTTATGACTTATAGCAAGTGGCACTTAAATCTTATTTTCTCCAAGCTAGAACAGTTCTCTCCATAGCAACCTATGCAACAATTACCAGATATGGGTCTCCTAGTAAGAGCCGAAGAAACAAGTCTGAAGAATTACTAAAGCCTCTAAAGATGAAAAGTGGGCTGTTACCCGTAGCAACCAATCAGATTCTAGCTATAATTTCTCAGTTGCATCCTAGAAAATGATAAACAAAATATGTTTGGTTGCTATGGGCAACCCCACCACTTTTTTATTTTAGAAGCTTTAGTAATGCTACCCTCCGAACGAGAGATTTGCAGCAGAGTGAATTGATTGGTAACAATATTCTTTCTAACTACTAAATATGCATATGAAAAACAAAAGAAGAAAGAAATATATCTATACAACGCTTATAGAGATAATATAAAAGGGGTCAGTGTGGTTATTCTGATTATAACGGATTGTAAAATATATACATCTGATTTACACTTGGTACATATGTAGTGTCTATATAATCATATGAAAGAATATTTCACACAGAACCCTAGGCCTGTTCCGTCTCCAGCTAAACTCCACTCTATATTGTTATATCTAAATATGTAGTGTCTAAATGGCAAAATATCTGATAATAAAAAGTTTCTAATTTCATTATTGAAATAGAAGTTGTAAGGAACTTAAAAAGGGTGGATCTGCTGTCAGTGTTAGGCAGATGATACCCCAGATCCTACAACACTTGGTATTCCCAAGAGGTCTCCCATCCAGGTACTAACCAAGCCCAACACTGCTTAGCTTCCAAGATCAGACAGTTTGGGGCGTTGACAGTGTGGTATGGTAGTAATCTACCTTATGAAGACTCAGGGATCACTGATGAGAGTCCACCTGCACTCCAAGAGGTGCTAGAAATATATATCGTGCTTGCAAAGCTATACTTATATCTGCTGTCCCTGTTAGACAGGGGTCAAAAATAGTGGGAAACCCCAGAATACTGGGATTTCCAGCTATTTTTGACCCCTGTCTAACAGGAACAGCAGATCCGTTTTATACTTTCTTCTAACCTTTTTCTCTAAGGTCTATAAGTATAGCTTTGCAAGCACAATATATTTCTAGCACCTCTTGGAGTGCAGGTGGACTCCCATCAGTGATCCCTGATATTTCTTTCTTATTTTTTTATTTCATAAGGATAGTTCTACACATTATCTCTAATAAAAGTTACAATTTTAAGATGATTATTATTTTCATTATAGTATTCAAGTCAAGAGTATGCCCAAAAAAGAGTCTTCTTTCTTTTCTTCTGAACATAAACAAAGGAGTATCAGGTTTCAACAGATATCGACAGAGCTTCCTAACTAGAAGAGGGATAGCAGAGAGTAGAGAGCTGTAAGTGACCCAGGGATCCCAGCTTCTCCTCCCACCTGGGTGTTAGGGTCCTGTGTAACCTATTACTTAATGAGAGCATTCATGTCTAGAGAGCAACACACACAGAGCTTCCTCCTGAGTCCTGTACCAGTGTGTAAGTTGTACAGAGGCTGCTGCTATTGTAATTTTTGCAAGATAAATTATACTTTTTATTTTTCTATGTGTATTTTAAGCTTAAATTGTCTTTGTTCCACTACAGGAAAACATTATAAAATAGTTGTCTCTCTATTAGGTGGTGATATAAACAGTACCCAGGCCGTATTAAATTATTAGTTTAAATTTAATATACACCATTGGTTTATATTTAATATACACAATCCATTCCTCCCAACATGACCCATGCTCTCTTCCTGGATTTACCTCTTAATTCATAATTGTAATTATTTTTGTTGAAATACCCTTTTATCAATGAAATATCTCAATACAAGTATTAGAAAGGAAGTCCAAATAGAGAGCATTTTGTCCTTACTGGAATGGGTCATGTTGGGAGGTATGCACAATCTCATATACTGTAGCAACCCCCCCCCCCTCCCCACACACACACACACACACACACACACCAGGGCCCCTCTGTCCTAAGCTCTCCAGGCCCCCCCAAGGCTTAATCCGGTCCTGACTGCATCCTGAAGGTTTACTCTATCCCGACAGTTTACTATATCCTGAAAGCTTAATGTATCCTGAAAGTTTACTGTATCCCAACAGTTTAATGTATTCTGAAACAGCAGACAGAGGGAGGGGGGTGCTTGCTCCCCCCCCCCCCCCCGGAATCCCCACAGCAACCTAAACATTACCTGTAAACATACCTGAACCTATCTCGTAATAAAATTTCAGAGAAATTGGTCGCATGCGTTTGCAAAAACATGTTTAGCTGCTGAGCCGTGTCAGTTCTATTACCAGATAGGTTCAGGTATGGTTACATGTCATTTTTAGTGTGCTGGGGGGATACCAGGGGGGTAAAAAGCACCCCCGCCCCCTCTCTGTCTGCTGTTTATTTGTGACCCCTCCTTTTTTCTAGCACCTGATATATAATTATCTCCAGGAATGATTAAGCAGCTACCATTGTTTGTCTGTATGTTTTCTAAACGTTTACTGTATCCTGACAGTTTACTGTATCCTGAAAATTTACTGTATCCCAACAGTTTACCGCATTCTGAAATTTTACTTTATCTAGAGAGTTAACTGTATCCCGAGAGTTTACTGAATCCTAAAAGTTTACTGTATCCTGAAAGTTTACTGTATCCCGACAGTTTACTGTATCCTGAAAGTTTACTGTATCCCAACAGTTTACTGTATTCTGAAAGCTTACTGCATCCCGACAGATTACTGTATCCCGAGAGTTTACTGAATCCTGACAGTTTACTGTATCCTGAAAGTTTACTGTAACCCAAAAGTTTACTGTATCCTAACAGTTTTCTGTATCCCAAAAGTTTACTGTGTCCTGAAAGTTTACTGTATCCCAACAGTTTACTGTATCCTGAAAGTTTACTGTATCCGGAAAGTATACTGTATCCCGACAGTTTACTGCAGAGCCATAACTAGACTTTTTGGTGCCCTGTGCCAGAAGGAGAATTGGCGCCCCCCCCAAAAAAAAATAAAAAAAGAACAACAAGGAGCTCTCAAGTCAAGTCCATGAATGCTGTATAGGTATTAGCAACAATTGGAGTGGGGGTAGTAGACAGTGGCAGTCAGGAGATGGTGGGCTTCAAAAAGAGGGGAAGCTGTAAGTAAAAGTAATTAGATCATTTATAATTGACAAGTGCTGTCAACAGCTCCCCCTACCCTGCAGCGCTATGTGCGGAGCACACTCCGCACACACCTACTTACTGCCCTGCTTTACTGTATCCCTTAAGTGTTAGAAAGAATTCATCACAGTATATTAAATGAATTTAGGGCAGAAAATTTTTTGGCAAGTGCTTCGCTGCATTTTAGGGGTCTATTTAATAAGCCTTGGACAGAGATAAAGTGGCTGGAGATAAAGTGCCAGCCAATCAGCTCCTAACTGCCATTTTTCAAACACAGCCTGTAACATGGTAGTTAGGAGCTGATTGGCTGGTACTTCATCTCCATCCACTTTCTCTTCATCCAAGGCTTAGTAAATAGACCCCTTAGATCCTCAAGGGAAAAGGCGCCCGTCCCCACTCAATGCTTTTTTCATGGGGAAAAAAATCTCGACTTTGACGCATTATTCCTCAACAATCTGACCACTTAGCAAAATTTTGCGACCTTATTGCAGCTCTACATCACACACCCTATCAAATGACACCTAAACCCTCACATCGGTGTTGTCATTGCGGAGCACAACAGTTACTCTCACAAAAAAAGTTGCTTAGCTGATTAAATATACAGATGGACTTATATAGCAACTGATCATACCTTAGCCAATTGATAGGGAACGTGACAGAAGGGCTCTGTCTGGCTCAGATGCAGTGATGGCTGAAGAGATTTGTGTTAGGCTCTTCAGGGATTTCTGCAGATGACCTTTGGAGCACAGGGGTTTCTATAAAGGGTGGAGTGTGTGCGTTGTGCACAGGCCCCTGGGTCCAGGGAGCCCACACTACACCCATACTGTATTTAATTACTTACCTCTCCAGATTCCCATATTGGCACTGCTGATGCCAGAAAAATCACTCAGCAGTGGCCATTTTCCCGATGATTAGCACATGCACAGTACAGATTTGTCTCCGGGAACATGGCAGATGCCATGTTTCCAGAGACCTATGCATGCGCACTAGAGATTAGTCTCTGGGAACACGATGGGCACCATTTTTCCAGAGACTTGCACATGCACGGAGTCTACAATGCCTCAGAGATGAGTCTGTATACGGGCCCCTTCCTCTCTTAGGCCATCCCTACCTGGGAGCTACAGTATCCTTGTGGGTGTTTTCAAATTCTTAGGGGGAGATTTATCAAAGCTTAGAGAGATAACATGGAGAAAGATAATGTACAAGCCAATCAGCTTCTAACTGCCATGTTACAGGCTGTGGAAAATGACAGAAGTTGATTGGTTGGTGTTTCTCTCTTTTCACTCTAGTTCTCTCCAAGGTTTGATAAGTATCTTACTTAATTATTACAGTTTCTTTGGGAAAATGTATTTGTAAACATTATTTGCAGTTTTTCCATCAAGGATTAACACAAAAAGATGCTTGGGGCTACAAACTCTTGAGCAAGCTATGTAAAGCTGCCCATGGGAGAAGCTGCTGGTCCTGAAAGCTATGCCTGCAGTCCTGAGTGCTTTTCAGGTTGTGCAAAATATATACAGTATATATATAAATATATAGTGACAGGCACTCCCATTGACCAACAAACTACAATGCCTGGGTGCCAGCAAAGGATTTCAATGTAAAGGAGAGGAGCACGGCACTCACGGGTCTTTAAAGGTCAGTACATGATCAGCATCCCGCTGCTTAGCTCATTAACGTTTCCCTTTAATGACTAAAGTTTCGTCAGTACATGTGGAAGTGACCTACTGAACAAACACATTTTTAAAGGTAGCAGACAAGTTGTAGTAATAAGCCCAGCTATAGCTTACAATAGACTCAGCCAAAACCCTGACTGGATTCCATCAAACCTGTTGCTGATGCTTCAATCCATTAAAAGGCTGCCGTTCCACATTAACCTCATGTGGAATAATGCTGTCCTTGCCACTATACTGTATATATGTATGTGTATATATATATATATATATTCATATTAGGGATGAGCGGGTTTGGTTCCTCGGAATCCGAACCCGCCCGAACTTCATGTTTTTTTACACGGGGCCGAGCGACTCGGATCTCCCCGCCTTGCTCGGTTAACCCGAGCGCGCCCGAACGTCATCATCCCGCTGTCGGATTCTCGCGAGGCTCGGATTCTATCGCGAGACTCGGATTCTATATAAGGAGCCGCGCGTCGCCGCCATTTTCACACGTGCATTGAGATTCATAGGGAGAGGACGTGGCTGGCGTCCTCTCCGTTTATAGAGAAGAGAGTGAGACAGTAGAGAGAGACACAGTAGTAATTTTGGGGAGCATTAGGAGGAGTACTAGTTACTTGCTGAAGTGATAGATAGTGTGACTGTATATTATCTGACTTGTGGGGGAGACACTGACAGTGGGGAGCAGTTAGAGTCTGAGAGCAGGACTCAGGAGTACATATAACGTACAGTGCACACTTTTGCTGCCAGAGTGCCACACTGCCATTGTGACCACACTGACCACCAGTATAATATATATTGTGATTGTCTGCTTAGGAGTACTACTTGCAAGTTGCTGATAGTGTGACCAGTGACCTGACCACCAGTCACCACCAGTTTAATATATATATATATATATATATATATAATTGTATATAATATATATATAATATTGTATACCACCTACCCGTGGTTTTTTTTTTCTTTCTTCCTTATACATACTACTATAGTAGCTTACTGTAGCAGTCTGCGGTGCTGCTGAGCTGACTGTGTCCAGCAGGTCCGTCATCAGTCATTACATAATAAATATATATACCTGTCCGGCTGCAGTACTAGTGATATTATATATATATATATATATTGATTTCATCTCATTATCATCCAGTCTATATTAGCAGCAGACACAGTACGGTAGTCCACGGCTGTAGCTACCTCTGTGTCGGCAGTCGCTCGTCCATCCATAATTGTATACCACCTACCCGTGGTTTTTTTTTTTTTTTCTTCTTTATACATACTACTATAGTAGCTTACTGTAGCAGTCTGCGGTGCTGCTGAGCTGACAGTGTCCAGCAGGTCCGTCATCAGTCATTACATAATAAATATATATACCTGTCTGGCTGCAGTACTAGTGATATTATATATATATATATATTGATTTCATCTCCTTATCATCCAGTCTATATTAGCAGCAGACACAGTACGGTAGTCCACGGCTGTAGCTACATCTGTGTCGGCAGTCGCTCGTCCATCCATAATTGTATACCACCTACCCGTGGTTTTTTTTTTCTTTCTTCTTTATACATACTACTATAGTAGCTTACTGTAGCAGTCTGCGGTGCTGCTGAGCTGACAGTGTCCAGCAGGTCCGTCATCAGTCATTACATAATAAATATATATACCTGTCCGGCTGCAGTACTAGTGATATTATATATATATATATATATATATATTGATTTCATCTCCTTATCATCCAGTCTATATTAGCAGCAGACACAGTACGGTAGTCCACGGCTGTAGCTACCTCTGTGTCGGCAGTCGCTCGTCCATCCATAATTGTATACCACCTACCCGTGGTTTTTTTTTTTTCTTTCTTCTTTATACATACTACTATAGTAGCTTACTGTAGCAGTCTGCGGTGCTGCTGAGCTGACAGTGTCCAGCAGGTCCGTCATCAGTCATTACATAATAAATATATCTACCTATCCGGCTGCAGTACTAGTGTGATATAATATATATTGATTTCATCTCATTATCATCCAGTCTATATTAGCAGCAGACACAGTACGGTAGTCCACGGCTGTAGCTACCTCTGTGTCGGCAGTCGCTCGTCCATCCATAATTGTATACCACCTACCCGTGTTTTTTTTTTTTTTTTCTTCTTTATACATACTACTATAGTAGCTTACTGTAGTAGTCTGCGGTGCTGCTGAGCTGACAGTGTCCAGCAGGTCCGTCATCAGTCATTACATAATAAATATATATACCTGTCCGGCTGCAGTACTAGTGATATTATATATATATATATATTGATTTCATCTCCTTATCATCCAGTCTATATTAGCAGCAGACACAGTACGGTAGTCCATGGCTGTAGCTACCTCTGTGTCGGCAGTCGCTCGTCCATCCATAATTGTATACCACCTGCCCGTGGTTTTTTTTTTTCTTTCTTCTTTATACATACTACTATAGTAGCTTACTGTAGCAGTCTGCGGTGCTGCTGAGCTGACAGTGTCCAGCAGGTCCGTCATCAGTCATTACATAATAAATATATCTACCTGTCCGGCTGCAGTACTAGTGTGATATAATATATATTGATTTCATCTCATTATCATCCAGTCTATATTAGCAGCAGACACAGTACGGTAGTCCACGGCTGTAGCTACCTCTGTGTCGGCAGTCGCTCGTCCATCCATAATTGTATACCACCTACCCGTGGTTTTTTTTTTTCTTTCTTCTTTATACATACTACTATAGTAGCTTACTGTAGCAGTCTGCGGTGCTGCTGAGCTGACAGTGTCCAGCAGGTCCGTCATCAGTCATTACATAATAAATATATCTACCTGTCCGGCTGCAGTACTAGTGTGATATAATATATATTGATTTCATCTCATTATCATCCAGTCTATATTAGCAGCAGACACAGTACGGTAGTTCACGGCTGTAGCTACCTCTGTGTCGGCAGTCGCTCGTCCATCCATAATTGTATACCACCTACCCGTGGTTTTTTTTTTTTCTTTCTTCTTTATACATACTACTATAGTAGCTTACTGTAGCAGTCTGCGGTGCTGCTGAGCTGACAGTGTCCAGCAGGTCCGTCATCAGTCATTACATAATAAATATATCTACCTGTCCGGCTGCAGTACTAGTGTGATATAATATATATTGATTTCATCTCATTATCATCCAGTCTATACTAGCAGCAGACACAGTACGGTAGTTCACGGCTGTAGCTACCTCTGTGTCGGCAGTCGCTCGTCCATCCATAATTGTATACCACCTACCCGTGGTTTTTTTTTCTTTCTTTCTTCTTTATACATACTACTATAGTAGCTTACTGTAGCAGTCTGCGGTGCTGCTGAGCTGACAGTGTCCAGCAGGTCCGTCATCAGTCATTACATAATAAATATGTCTACCTGTCCGGCTGCAGTACTAGTGTGATATAATATATATTGATTTCATCTCATTATCATCCAGTCTATATTAGCAGCAGACACAGTACGGTAGTCCACGGCTGTAGCTACCTCTGTGTCGGCAGTCGCTCGTCCATCCATAATTGTATACCACCTACCCGTGTTTTTTTTTTTTTTCTTTCTTCTTTATACATACTACTATAGTAGCTTACTGTAGCAGTCTGCGGTGCTGCTGAGCTGACAGTGTCCAGCAGGTCCGTCATCAGTCATTACATAATAAATATATATACCTGTCCGGCTGCAGTACTAGTGATATTATATATATATATATTGATTTCATCTCATTATCATCCAGTCTATATTAGCAGCAGACACAGTACGGTAGTCCACGGCTGTAGCTACCTCTGTGTCGGCAGTCGCTCGTCCATCCATAAGTATACTAGTATCCATCCATCTCCATTGTTTACCTGAGGTGCCTTTTAGTTGTGCCTATTAAAATATGGAGAACAAAAATGTTGAGGTTCCAAAATTAGGGAAAGATCAAGATCTACTTCCACCTCGTGCTAAAGCTGCTGCCACTAGTCATGGCCGAGACGATGAAATGCCAGCAACGTCGTCTGCCAAGGCCGATGCCCAATGTCATAGTACAGAGCATGTAAAATCCCAAACACCAAATATCAGTAAAAAAAGGACTCCAAAATCTAAAATAAAATTGTCGGAGGAGAAGCGTAAACTTGCCAATATGCCATTTACCACACGGAGTGGCAAGGAACGGCTGAGGCCCTGGCCTATGTTCATGGCTAGTGGTTCAGCTTCACATGAGGATGGAAGCACTCAGCCTCTCGCTAGAAAACTGAAAAGACTCAAGCTGGCAAAAGCACAGCAAAGAACTGTGCGTTCTTCGAAATCCCAAATCCACAAGGAGAGTCCAATTGTGTCGGTTGCGATGCCTGACCTTCCCAACACTGGACGTGAAGAGCATGCGCCTTCCACCATTTGCACGCCCCCTGCAAGTGCTGGAAGGAGCACCCGCAGTCCAGTTCCTGATAGTCAGATTGAAGATGTCAGTGTTGAAGTACACCAGGATGAGGAGGATATGGGTGTTGCTGGCGCTGGGGAGGAAATTGACAAGGAGGATTCTGATGGTGAGGTGGTTTGTTTAAGTCAGGCACCCGGGGAGACACCTGTTGTCCGTGGGAGGAATAGGGCCGTTGACATGCCTGGTGAAAATACCAAAAAAATCAGCTCTTCGGTGTGGAAGTATTTCACCAGAAATGCGGACAACATTTGTCAAGCCGTGTGTTGCCTTTGTCAAGCTGTAATAAGTAGGGGTAAGGACGTTAACCACCTCGGAACATCCTCCCTTATACGTCACCTGCAGCGCATTCATAATAAGTCAGTGACAAGTTCAAAAACTTTGGGCGACAGCGGAAGCAGTCCACTGACCAGTAAATCCCTTCCTCTTGTAACCAAGCTCACGCAAACCACCCCACCAACTCCCTCAGTGTCAATTTCCTCCTTCCCCAGGAATGCCAATAGTCCTGCATGCCATGTCACTGGCAATTCTGACGAGTCCTCTCCTGCCTGGGATTCCTCCGATGCATCCTTGCGTGTAACGCCTACTGCTGCTGGCGCTGCTGTTGTTGCTGCTGGGAGTCGATGGTCATCCCAGAGGGGAAGTCGTAAGCCCACTTTTACTACTTCCACCAAGCAATTGACTGTCCAACAGTCCTTTGCGAGGAAGATGAAATATCACAGCAGTCATCCTGTTGCAAAGCGGATAACTGAGGCCTTGACAACTATGTTGGTGTTAGACGTGCGTCCGGTATCCGCCGTTAGTTCACAGGGAACTAGACAATTTCTTGAGGCAGTGTGTCCCCGTTACCAAATACCATCTAGGTTCCACTTCTCTAGGCAGGCGATACCGAGAATGTACACGGACGTCAGAAAAAGACTCACCAGTGTCCTAAAAAATGCAGTTGTACCCAATGTCCACTTAACCACGGACATGTGGACAAGTGGAGCAGGGCAGGGTCAGGACTATATGACTGTGACAGCCCACTGGGTAGATGTATGGACTCCCGCCGCAAGAACAGCAGCGGCGGCACCAGTAGCAGC
This sequence comes from Pseudophryne corroboree, assembly GCF_028390025.1. Lineage (NCBI taxonomy): Eukaryota > Metazoa > Chordata > Amphibia > Anura > Myobatrachidae > Pseudophryne > Pseudophryne corroboree. Next base: position 1,206,427,675 of record NC_086444.1, read on the forward strand.
ATCTCGCAAACGCCAACTCTTTCCTAGGCAGGCTACGCTTTGTATCACCGCTTTCCAGAATACGCACACAGCTGAAAACCTTTTACGGCAACTGAGGAAGATCATCGCGGAATGGCTTACCCCAATTGGACTCTCCTGTGGATTTGTGGCATCGGACAACGCCAGCAATATTGTGTGTGCATTAAATATGGGCAAATTCCAGCACGTCCCATGTTTTGCACATACCTTGAATTTGGTGGTGCAGAATTTTTTAAAAAACGACAGGGGCGTGCAAGAGATGCTGTCGGTGGCCAGAAGAATTGCGGGACACTTTCGGCGTACAGGCACCACGTACAGAAGACTGGAGCACCACCAAAAACGCCTGAACCTGCCCTGCCATCATCTGAAGCAAGAAGTGGTAACGAGGTGGAATTCAACCCTCTATATGCTTCAGAGGTTGGAGGAGCAGCAAAAGGCCATTCAAGCCTATACAATTGAGCACGATATAGGAGGTGGAATGTACCTGTCTCAAGCGCAGTGGAGAATGATTTCAACGTTGTGCAAGGTTCTGCAACCTTTTGAACTTGCCACACGTGAAGTCAGTTCAGACACTGCCAGCCTGAGTCAGGTCATTCCCCTTATCAGGCTTTTGCAGAAGAAGCTGGAGGCATTGAAAGAGGAGCTAAAAGGGAGCGATTCCGCTAGGCTTGTGGATGGAGCCCTTAATTCGCTTAACAAGGATTCACGGGTGGTCAATCTGTTGAAATCAGAGCACTACATTTTGGCCACCGTGCTCGATCCTAGATTTAAAACCTACCTTGGATCTCTCTTTCCGGCAGACACAAGTCTGCTGGGGTTCAAAGACCTGCTGGTGACAAAATTGTCAAGTCAAGCGGAACGCGACCTGTCAACATCTCCTCCTTCACATTCTCCCGCAACTGGGGGTGCGAGGAAAAGGCTCAGAATTCCGAGCCCACCCGCTGGCGGTGATGCAGGGCAGTCTGGAGCGACTGCTGATGCTGACATCTGGTCCGGACTGAAGGACCTGACAACGATTACGGACATGTCGTCTACTGTCACTGCATATGATTCTCTCACCATTGAAAGAATGGTGGAGGATTATATGAGTGACCGCATCCAAGTAGGCACGTCAGACAGTCCGTACTTATACTAGCAGGAAAAAGAGGCAATTTGGAGGCCCTTGCACAAACTGGCTTTATTCTACCTAAGTTGCCCTCCCACAAGTGTGTACTCCGAAAGAGTGTTTAGTGCCGCCGCTCACCTTGTCAGCAATCTGCGTACGAGGTTACTTCCAGAAAATGTGGACAAGATGATGTTCATTAAAATGAATTATAATCAATTCCTCCGTGGAGACATTGACCAGCAGCAATTGCCTCCACAAAGTACACAGGGAGCTGAGATGGTGGATTCCAGTGGGGACAAATTGATAATCTGTGAGGAGCGGGATGTACACGGTGATATATCGGAGGATGATGATGAGGTGGACATCTTGCCTCTGTAGAGCCAGTTTGTGCAAGGAGAGATTAATTGCTTCTTTTTTGGTGGGGGTCCAAACCAACCCGTCATTTCAGTCACAGTCGTGTGGCAGACCCTGTCACTGAAATGATGGGTTGGTTAAAGTGTGCATGTCCTGTTTATACAACATAAGGGTGGGTGGGAGGGCCCAAGGACAATTCCATCTTGCACCTCTTTTTTCTTTCATTTTTATTTGCGTCATGTGCTTTTTGGGGAGTGTTTTTTGGAAGGGCCATCCTGCGTGACACTGCAGTGCCACTCCTAGATGGGCCAGGTGTTTGTGTCGGCCACTAGGGTCGCTTATCTTACTCACACAGCTACCTCATTGCGCCTCTTTTTTTCTTCTTTGCGTCATGTGCTGTTTGGGGAGTGTTTTTTGGAAGGGCCATCCTGCGTGACACTGCAGTGCCACTCCTAGATGGGCCAGGTGTTTGTGTCGGCCACTAGGGTCGCTTAGCTTAGTCATCCAGCGACCTCGGTGCAAATTTTAGGACTAAAAATAATATTGTGAGGTGTGAGGTATTCAGAATAGACTGAAAATGAGTGGAAATTATGGTTTTTGAGGTTAATAATACTTTGGGATCAAAATGACCCCCAAATTCTATGATTTAAGCTGTTTTTTAGGGTTTTTTGAAAAAAACACCCGAATCCAAAACACACCCGAATCCGACAAAAAAAATTCGGTGAGGTTTTGCCAAAACGCGGTCGAACCCAAAACACGGCCGCGGAACCGAACCCAAAACCAAAACACAAAACCCGAAAAATTTCAAGTGCACATCCCTAATTCATATACATATAGTCATACAGCCTGCACACTTTACGCGTCGAGTGTCAAGCATCTGTTTTATTCCTGTATTACTCCTCTCACTGATGGCACATTGAGATAATACATACCTCAGTTTCTTTCTAGGTCACTAAGTTAAACAATTGTAAAAATGCCATCCAAATTCCTCCAGTAGTTTTTGAACAAACAGCCAGACAAGAATTCTGAAATGTATTTTTCTCGTCTCCATACTGTACTGTAGTTCGTAAACAGTCCCGGAAGATGGCGTTAGCCCGTTTTAGCCTATTGGCTACATTCGCAAAAATTTATGTTTTCCGCACAACAAATGTTGATGAATTCAGTTTGCAATAAAATACAGAAACGGAGGATCACTTTTGTACAAAGAAATGGAGACATCGGTGCAGGCATTCATGTCAGGTGTTCAGTAGCTGCTGAAACTAATTTATAAATTGGTGGCTGCATCTCATTAATGAAGTCCTGGGAAATGTTGAGCAACTCTTTTATAGATGTCATGTCTTCAAATACCAGTCTAATAAAAATGCAAATATATGATGTCTCCATAATATCCATCGACATATCCAGTTAAAGCGAAAAAAGAGTCGCCCACATCTCATCCAAACAGCCACGACTTCACAATGATTCTGAATGGCAGAATATATCAGAAGCAGCAGATACAGTTTTAGGTTTTTTTGTTTTTTTTTTAAATCCCAGAACCTTTTCTACTTTTTTTTACCTTTTGAAAATGCCTCTTTGACCATTTCTCAATCCTGAAAAGATTTTTGTGCTTTGCAAGTACACGGCTGATGTAATGAAGCCAATCTAGCAGCCTTTGATTATGTGGTGGGTTTTGCAAAAGTCGCTCGTTTGCTGGTAAGTTTAGACTTTGGTTCTGTAACTTTTCACTTCCATTGTTCGCTTTCAGGTGGAAAATCACCCTGTCTTTCTGAGCATTGTTTCCTTTTCGCAATCACTTTCTTGGCAAGGGCTAGGTTTGTACACCAGATGACAGACACAGAGGTAGATTTATAAAATCTTGAAGAGAAATACTGTACTGTATAGTGGAGAGAGATGAAGCACCAACCAACCAACCAACCAACCAACCAGCCAACTAGCCAGTCAACCATCTACCATCATTTGTCTAGCCTGTAAAATGACAGCTAGAAACTGATTGGTTGGTACATTGGGGCTCATTTAAAAACTTACTGTTATAAAACTCATTGGATATGATAAACAGTGCTGCAGCCAATCAGCTCCTGCCATGTGTTCAGTTCCTAACTGTCATGTGTTTGAAAAATGACAGTTGGGTGCTGAAATGCCAGAGCACCATTTATCATACGCAACGAGTTTTTTCATTCAAAATGAGTTTTATCACCTGTTGATAAATGCGCCTCTTTATCTCTCACCTCTAAATATCTCTGCAAGATTTGATAAATCTCCCCACAACTTAAATTGGATCTTATAACAAATAAACTCTATCCTACTCGGTGTGACAGCGGTAATTTTAGATTTCTGAGAATTTGGTCCAGATCATTTAATAAAATCACAGGGAAAGCTTAGTGATGATTTGCTCAAAATACTCCAAAAAGTTCTGTAGTCACCAACTACTAGAAGATAAACATGTTCAGGAGAAGAGTAAAATAAAATAACTGCTATCGATCTGTGATGTAATCAGCTAATCCTGGAGGCATGAAATCCGTCCTGTGTTTCCGCTCATTACAATGTTGTTGACTGTAGGAAAACAGAAAAATAATTTGAGAAGTTAATTTCTTTTTCAAGTTACCTTTTGAAGTATTCAGTCGCAGCCCTCACTCAGAACTGGCAGTATGCTTCTTCTCTAACCATTTGGCGTGGCTGCCGTTTCCTGGGATAGTTATGCAGTCACTACCAGGGTCTGAAAGGCTCATAGGGGTACAGGGGAAACCCCCCAGGGCCGGATTAAGCCTTAGGGGTGCCCTGGGCACATAAGACAGGGAGGCCACGATGGAAGGTGGGGGATGTATATTAAATTGTACATACCTCCCAATATGTCCCATTCCAGGAGGGACAAATGCACTTTATCTGGACTTCCCACTTAATGATTGGCTTCACATGTGTTGAACTATTTCATTGATAAGAAAGGTGTTTCACCCCAGGTGATTGCAATCATAAAATAAGAAGGAAGTCTGGGTAGAGAGCATTTTGTCCCTCCTGGAATGGGTTATGGTGGAATGTATAGATTGTGTATAGCCCTTTTAAACCAATGGTGTATATTAATTTTAACTAATAGATTAATAATGCCTGAGTAGTGTTTATAGCTCCACCTAATTGAAAGACAGCTATTTTATAAACTTTTCTTGTAGTGGAACAAAGACAACTTAACCTTAAAATACACATAGAAAAATAAAATAATTTATCTTGTCACATGCAAGAATAGCAGCAGCCTCTGTACTACTTACACACTGGGACAGGACTCAGGAGGACTCTTTGTGTGTCTCTATCTCTAGACCCAAATGGTTTAGTTGCATAACAGTTTACACAGGACTCAGACACCCAGGTAGAGAGGAAGAGAAGCTGGGTTCCCTGTGTCACTTACAGGTCTCTCCACCCTCCTATCTCTCCTCTGGTGAGAAAGCTCTGCCAGTAGCTCATGAAACATAATATTCCTGTGTCTCTACCCACAATGCATACTGTCCTGCTTGCATTCTGGCTGCCAGTTCTGCTGCTGCTTAAGAGGTAACGCTACTGATGTCAGTGTGCTCTGGCCGGGGGGCCCTCTGATAAAGGGGGGTCCAGGTTATAGTATGCCCTGCATTCCCCCCTTAATCTGGCTATGGAAACCCCCAGATGGGCCCCATTGCCTGGGGGCTCATCCCCTCCTCTAGGAATCAGGTTCCAGATTGTGCATTTGAATTATACGTTATACTGCATAGGACTATGGCGTATTCTCTACAGTGCATTACTGTTATTAATCTGCATGCATTATCATGATGCACTAGCAGTATTTACTATATATATTTATCAAGGGTACCAGACCATGAACTAATGGTTAGCCATGCCTCTAAGCATTGGCCTATACCACTGCATTTCCTCGGTGGGCCCTTCATACCCTAGTTCGACACTGGTCACTATTCACAGTATTGCCAGCAGAAGATCGCATTGTTTAAAATGTCGAACCATTATGGACGACACCTTCTAAGGGGTATATGCAATTCACGGCGAATCGTGGCAAATTATCGCCGTTTTTTAATTCGACACAATTCGACAGGTGAATTCCGGCAGGTGGCTGCCGGAATTCACCATATTCAATGAACAACGGATTCGACATTCCCGCGGGCGAAAAACGGCCGATTTGCCGGATTTTGCCGCGATTTTAAAAAACGGGAAAAAACAGGAAAAAATGGCATGGGGTCCCCCCTCCAAAGCATAACCAGCCTCCGGCTCTTCGAGCTGGTCCTGGTTCTAAAAATGCGGGGAAAAATTTGACAGAGGATCCTCCGTATTTTTAAAACCAGCACCGGGCTCTGCGCCTGGTGCCGGTGCAAAAAATATGGGGGACAAAAAGAGTAGGGGTCCCCCGTATTTTTCACACCAGCATCGGGCTCCACTAGCTGGACAGATAATGCCACAGCCGGGGGTCACTTTTATACAGTGCCCTGCGGCCGTGGCATTAAATATCCAACTAGTCACCCCTGGCCAGGGTACCCTGGGGGAGTGGGGACCCCTTCAATCAAGGGGTCCCCCCCCAGCCACCCAAGGGCCAGGGGTGAAGCCCGAGGCTGTCCCCCCCATCCAATGGCTGCAGATGGGAGGCTGATAGCCTTGAGAAAAATGACAAGAATATTGTTTTTTCCAGTAGTACTACAAGTCCCAGCAAGCCTCCCCCGCAAGCTGGTACTTGGAGAACCACAAGTACCAGCATGCGGGAGAAAAACGGGCCCGCTGGTACCTGTAGTTCTACTGGGAAAAAAATACCCAAATAAAAACAGGAGACAGACACCTTGATAATAAAACTTTATTTCATACGTCGACACACACATACTTACCTATGTTCACACGCCGACAACGGTCCTCTTCTCCAAGTAGAATTCACGGATACCTGAAAAGAAAAGATAAATATACTCACCTCAACCAGGGTCCAGAGATAAATCCACGGACTTGTAAAAAAAAAAAAAAACGGACACCCAACCAAACGGACTGAAAGGGGTCCCATGCTTACACATGGGACCCCTATCCCCGAATGCTGAGACCGCTCCGTGACAGCTGTCACAGAAAGGTCCCTTCAGCCAATCAGGAAGCGCTACTTCGTGGCGCTCACCTGATTGGCTGTGCGCTGTCTGAGCTGTCAGACAGCGCATCGCACAGCGCCCTCCATTATATTCAATGGTGGGAACTTTGCCGACTGCGGTGGTTACCCGCGGTCAGCCGCTGACCGGCGGGTGACCCCACCGCTAGCCGCAAAGTTCCCACCATTGAATATAATGGAGGGCGCTGTGCGATGCGCTGTCTGAGTTCAGACAGCGCACAGCCAATCAGGTGAGCGCCACGAAGTAGCGCTTCCTGATTGGCTGAAGGGACCTTTGTGTGACAGCTGTCACACGGAGCGGTCTCAGCATTCGGGGAAAGGAGTCCCATGTGTAAGCATGGGACCCCTTTCAGTCCGTTTGGTCGGGTGTCCGTTTTTTTTTTTTTTTACAAGTCCGTGGATTTATCTCTGGACCATGGCTGAGGTGAGTATATTTATCTTTTCTTTTCAGGTATCCGTGGATTCTACTTGGAGAAGAGGACCGATGTCGGCGTGTGAACATAGGTAAGTATGTGTGTGTCGACGTATGAAATAAAGTTTTACTATCAAGGTGTCTGTTTCCTGTTTTTATTTGGGTATTTTTTTCCCAGTAGAACTACAGGTACCAGCGGGCCCGTTTTTCTCCCGCATGCTGGTACTTGTGGTTCTCCAAGTGCCAGCTTGCGGGGGAGGCTTGCTGGGACTTGTAGTTCTTCTGGGAAAAACAATATTCTCTAATTTTACCAAGGCTATCAGCCTCCCATCCGCAGCCCTTGGATGGGGGGGACAGCCTCGGGCTTCACCCCTGACCCTTGGGTGGCTGGGGGGGAGACCCCTTGATTGAACGGGTCCCCACTCCCCCAGGGTACCCCGGCCAGGGGTGACTAGTTGGATATTTAATGCCACGGCCGCAGGGCACTGTATAAAAGTGACCCCCGGCTGTGGCATTATCTGTCCAGCTAGTGGAGCCCGATGCTGGTGTTAAAAATACGGGGGACCCCTACTCTTTTTGTCCCCCGTATTTTTTGCACCAGCACCAGGCGCAGAGCCCGGTGCTGGTTTTAAAAATACGGGGGATCCCCTGTCAATTTTTTCCCCGCATTTTTAGAACCAGGACCAGCTCGAAGAGCCCGAGGCTGGTTATGCTTTGGAGGGGGGACCCCACGCCATTTTTTTCCGGGATTTTACCATTCCATCTATAAAAAAAAAAATATTATTTTTAAAAATATATAAATAATACTTGTGCCTCCAAAAAAGACAAACCAAGTACCTAATCCCTTCTAATATAAATAGATCTGATATTACCAAGAAAAAAACACACAAAAAAAACATGTTTTAATTTTTTTTTATTGGTTTCACCCTCCAAAGTGTGGCGGATTGAAAATGACGAATTTGCTGTCTAAAAGCACTGTTGTCGAATTTCCAACTTGAATTGAATACACTTTGGTCGAATTGCAGCACTTGTATCATTGCAGAAAAGTCGAATTTGCAAAAAGTCGAATTTCAAAAAGTCGAATTTTGAAAGTCCGTTTTTTGACGGAAAGTACTGAATTGCATTGGCAAATTTTTTTTTTTGTCGAAAATGTCCCGAAATTCGACAATTTTGGGAATTCGACCGCAATTGCATATGCACCTAAATGTTGACATTGACAGAATGTCGAGATTTCTAGGAGGGTTAGGGTTATCATTAGGGCTAGGGTTGAAGTTATGGTTGCAATTAGGTTTCCTGTTACGGTTAGGGTTGCCATTTCATTAGTGTTATGCTTGGGGTTAGTGTTATGGTTAGGAAGAGAATAAGAAGAAAACCAGTCTAATACTGTTGACATAACATCCGTGTTAGCATGATGAATGATGACAGTCAGCGTTGACATCATGAACATGTCATTGTGTTCAATGTCGACTGTACGTCCATGTCAGAATTGTCATATCAATGTAATGAATGTCAACTTTGCGATGACTGAACATATATACCAAACAGAATGGACACCCACTTCCAGTCATTAATCCACAGTTGCCGACTCACAGACGAGACATACAGTCCACTGCCCTACTGCTGATAGCTAGCAGACCATGATCAACCACGTGTGCATGGCACCATGCAGAACAAACAGACTTGAAAACTGTATGAATAAGAACCATAAAAGGAGCACATAGATGTTTTCCTTCCATACCATGGGATAGGCATCTGGTAGTGTGGCCCTTGACGTGTTTCACATATGAGATCTTAGAAGGTGGCCTACGTTCCTGAGAGTCTGTGCAGACTCCACAATATTTGTACAGATTTTAGAATCCTAACATGAGGAACAGCTGCAGAGGGGTAAATGAGTTCATGGTCCCCTGGTTTTTGGGAGATCAGTATAATTTGCCGATGGACGGGGTGCCGGCGTTCAGTATACCGACAGCGGCATCTCGTCTATCAAAATCCCAACAGTTCCCCAGGAAGCCCGCTAACCCTCAACTTTTCCCTACCCTAACCCTCCCTTGTGGATGACTAAACCTAATCCTCCCGGGTGGTTCCTAACCCTCCCCACTGTGTGCCTAACCCTAACCTCCCCTTCTATGTGCCTAACCTCCCTGTCCGGTGCGCGCGTGGTGGGATGCTAGCGTGTCCCGCTATCAGGACGATTGGGATGCCAGCTGTCTGAATTTTGACGCCGGCATCTCGTTCGGTGTCAGTATAGGTTTCTGTCCTAACTCGGGATCCTGGCGTCGGTATATTGACTGCCGAGATCCCGTTCCTCGGGAAGCTAGCTGCTTCCTGTTTTTGGATTGCTTACAGATTGTTTAACAAGTTTTCTTCAGCTCAATAAGATACATCAATTATATGCAGGACCTTCACTGGCTTCCCTTCCCACTCAGAATCCAATTCAAGTTTCTCACACTCACCTACAAAGCCCTCACCCACTCCTCTCCCATCTACATCTCTGACCTTATCTCTCTTTACACTCCCATCCGTCCTCTTCGCTCTGCTAATGCACACCGTCTCTCCTGGCAACTGATTACCTCCTCCCACTTCTACCTACAAGATTTTGCACGTGCTGCTCCCTATCTCTGGAATTCCCTACCTCTCCCCATCAGACTCTCCACCTCTCTACAAAAAACATCAAACGGGCTCTCAAGACCCACTTCTTCACCAAACCCAGCCAACTCTCCTCCTAACCCTCTTGTCTATGCTTAGTGTCTACCCATTATTTGTCACCCCAGTCTGTTAGCCCCTCACCTTTTAGATTGTAAACTCACAAGAGCAGGGACTTCTTTCCTCATGTGCCTTTCCTTCTCTTACTTACACTATCTTATACTCCATACTCCCTCTGATGGCACATAACCCCGAGTTTTCTATACCTGTCCTATATTGTCTTGTACTGTAAGTGCTGTTTTCTTGTTTGCTCATTTGATTATGTACTGTGTAATGGGCGCTGTGGATCCCTTGTGGCGCCATATGAAAAAGGACAACAATAATAATATTTTATAGTCATGTCAAAAAACAGCTTTCGTCGCTCTTTAAAAATTATTATACTAAGCTATGCATATTGGTTTAGCTGTAAAATATTGCTGCTCCTTTTCTCCAACAAGTTTCTCAACGTTACTTGAAGCAACGCTAGCCTTTAATGAGAACAATAAAGAAAAATAATCCAGATAATAGCTTTTATTTTAGCCTGATGAGTTTTGTTCAGTATTACATTTGCTCCTCCATAAACCTATAAAACTTAGTAAAATCTATATGCAATTTCACTGCTCCTACACACTGGCATTACAAATGACTGAAACGCACTGATTTATTTTTAATTCATACAGTTTCCTCTCCCCTATTTTACCAAGATGGTGAATAATTAAAATTATGATCTGCAAAAGAAGCAGTGCTAATTATTGGAGACTTGCAGGTTAGTGAAGCAAAAACAGCATTTAAGAAAGTAATACCTAAATTATTTTTTTAAGGCATTAACAATATATTATAATAAAGTATTATGGTGATATTGAGAGGTAGATGTATCAGAGCTTGTAGAGAGATAAAGTACTGACCAATCAACTGGCTGTAATTTTACAGGCTGTGTTTGAGAAATGACAGGAGCTGATTAGTTGGTGCATTACCTCTCTCCACTTTATCTCTCTCCAAACTTTGATGAATCTCCACCTGAATCTGCAAACTTTACCACAAGTTTTTTTTTTTTCAGGTATGTTGTAAAATTTGTATTTAAAGGATGCAACAAAAACGTACATTAGACACACAAAAAAACTTCAAATTCAACAAGAGATATGGACTGTTTGACATATATACTTATATATTTCACACATACATTTTGTTGCTGTTTCTTTTGCAATTGCATTTGGTGTACAGTATGTTCACTTTTATTTTTTGCCCGGTTGACCGTAGTTTATTATCACCGTGTGGACACTCTACTGCTCTCTTTGGCTATAGGGTAGTCTTGACCTGTCAATATTGGAATGCTTTGTTGGTTAGAGGGTCATTTTGCTCTGTGAATTTTATAATATTTTCATTGGCTACAAGTTGGTCTTGCCCTGAATTGTTGCTATACTCTGATTGGCTACAGTTCGGTCTTGCCCTGTGAATGTTGCTCTGATTGGATACAGGTTGGTCTTGCCATGTAAATGTTCCTATACTCTGATTGGATACAGGTTGGTCTTTCCTAGTGAATGTTGCTATACTCTGATTGGCTACAGGTTGGCCTTGCCTTGTAAATGATGTAACACTCGTATTGGCCTAGTATTTTGCATGTTCAAAGCTCTGACTGATCAATGAGTTATGCTAGCCCCATGACTGTCTAGACCAGTGGTTCCCAATGGCGGTCCTTAAGTACCCCCAACAGTTCGTATTTTCCAGGTCTCCTCACAGGATTGCAAGTGAAATAATTAGCTCCACTTGTGGGTCATTTAAAATGTGTCAGTGAGTAATGAATACACCTGTTCAACTGCTAGGTGACCTGGAAAACATGAACTGTTGGGGGTACTTGACGACCGAGGTTGGGAACCACTGGTCTAGACCCTTGATATTGCATACTGGTCAGTTGAGCACAGGGAATTTCTGTAGTTCTATGAGTGAATACAGGGTGATCTATCTCTGTAGATTTTCTATTACTTTGGTCAGCTGGCTGGTGTAAGGCTGGGCTAAACTGACAAAGTTCTCATGCTTCATTTGCCTTTATTTCTGTTTCCCTTTCTCTCCATATTAATTGAAAATAAAATAAAAAAGACCTGTCAATAAAAACGTGATTAAAAAAAACCCTGGGTTCCTAGCTCCCTGCTCCTCAGCACTCCAAACGTTACAATCCTGCTGCTAGGCGTCCTGGTAGAGAGGGGACAGCAAGCAGTGCCGCAACCTGGACATCAGTGAGCCAATAAGATTCGGTTTTGAGAACCGAGTAAAACCGAATCCGCTCATCACTACTTGAGTCCAGCATCTATGACGGTGGAGGAATGCTAGGGACTAGGAGACTAGCTCCCGGTGCCCCAGCATGAGAAAGGGTCGCTGTATGACACAGTATGGGACAAAGTGTGCTCAGGACCAGGAGCTTCCGGTGCCACCAGCACTGAGAGAATTAAAGTCCTGGCACTCGAGCAGATAACAGCAGATATACAGTATATAAAATCAGTGTCGGACTGGGGCATGTAGGGCCCACCGGGGAAATGCAGTGTTAGGGGCCCATGTTAGGGGTGTGGCCAGTCTGCAGAGGGGGTGTGGCCTGCTACCTCATTGGTTTGACTAACCATTAGAGAGTGCAACGTCTGGGCCCCTTCATAAATATATACAGTAAATTCATCTGCTGCATGCATGATAATGTACCAGATTAATAACAGATTAATAACAGCAATGCACTGTAGAGAATACACCATAGTCCAGTATAAGGTAACATATGTATAATGTATAATTCAAGTGCACAGTCTGGAACCTGATCCTTAGAGCAGGAGGTGGGGGGGGGGCCCAGGTAGAAGGGCCCAGCAGTGATTTCCCCTGTACCCATGTGGGCCAGTCCAAGCCTGTATAAAATGCATACATATATGCATTTTAAAGTGTTTAGGGAATGATTATGTGAGTTTATAAATGCACTGCAGAGCACAGCAGCTGGGTAACATTACCTGATGAGCGCCAAGCACAGAGTGTTTTTATATTTAACGGGTTTTAAATGTATTTATTAGTGATGAGCACCGGAAATTTTTCGGGTTTTGTGTTTTGGTTTTGGGTTCGGTTCCGCGGCCGTGTTTTGGGTTCGAACGCGTTTTGGCAAAACCTCACCGAATTTTTTTTGTCGGATTCGGGTGTGTTTTGGATTCGGGTGTTTTTTTCAAAAAACCCTAAAAAACAGCTTAAATCATAGAATTTGGGGGTCATTTTGATCCCAAAGTATTATTAACCTCAATAACCATAATTTCCACTCATTTTCAGTCTATTCTGAACACCTCACACCTCACAATATTATTTTTAGTCCTAAAATTTGCACCGAGGTCGCTGGATGGCTAAGCTAAGCGACCCAAGTGGCCGACACAAACACCTGGCCCATATAGGAGTGGCACTGCAGTGTCACGCAGGATGGCCCTTCCAAAAAACACTCCCCAAACAGCACATGACGCAAAGAAAAAAAGAGTCGCAATGAGGTAGCTGTGTGAGTAAGCTAAGCGACCCTAGTGGCCGACACAAACACCTGGCCCCTCTAGGAGTGGCACTGCAGTGTCACGCAGGATGGCCCTTCCAAAAAACACTCCCCAAACAGCACATGACGCAAAGAAAAAAAGAGGCGCAATGAGGTAGCTGTGTGAGTAAGCTAAGCGACCCTAGTGGCCGACACAAACACCTGGCCCATCTAGGAGTGGCACTGCAGTGTCACGCAGGATGGCCCTTCCAAAAAACATTCCCCGAACAGCACATGACGCAAAGAAAAAAAGAGGCGCAATGAGGTAGCTGTGTGAGTAAGCTAAGCGACCCTAGTGGCCGACACAAACACCTGGCCAATCTAGGAGTGTCACTGCAGTGTCACGCAGGATGGCCCTTCCAAAAAACACTCCCCAAACAGCACATGACGCAAAGAAAAAAAGAGGCGCAATGAGGTAGCTGTGTGAGTAAGCTAAGCGACCCTAGTGGCCGACACAAACACCTGGCCCATCTAGGAGTGGCACTGCAGTGTCACGCAGGATGGCCCTTCCAAAAAACACCCCCCAAACAGCACATGACGCAAAGAAAAATGAAAGAAAAAAGAGGTGCAAGATGGAATTGTCCTTGGGCCCTCCCACCCACCCTTATGTTGTATAAACAGGACATGCACACTTTAACCAACCCATCATTTCAGTGACAGGGTCTGCCACACGACTGTGACTGAAATGACGGGTTGGTTTGGACCCCCACCAAAAAAGAAGCAATTAATCTCTCCTTGCACAAACTGGCTCTACAGAGGCAAGATGTCCACCTCATCATCATCCTCCGATATATCACCGTGTACATCCCCCTCCTCACAGATTATCAATTCGTCCCCACTGGAATCCACCATCTCAGCTCCCTGTGTACTTTGTGGGGGCAATTGCTGCTGGTGAATGTCTCCACGGAGGAATTGATTATAATTCATTTTAATGAACATCATCTTCTCCACATTTTCTGGATGTAACCTCGTACGCCGATTGCTGACAAGGTGAGCGGCGGCACTAAACACTCTTTCGGAGTACACACTTGTGGGAGGGCAACTTAGGTAGAATAAAGCCAGTTTGTGCAAGGGCCTCCAAATTGCCTCTTTTTCCTGCCAGTATAAGTACGGACTGTCTGACGTGCCTACTTGGATGCGGTCACTCATATAATCCTCCACCATTCTTTCAATGGGGAGAGAATCATATGCAGTGACAGTAGACGACATGTCCGTAATCGTTGTCAGGTCCTTCAGTCCGGACCAGATGTCAGCATCAGCAGTCGCTCCAGACTGCCCTGCATCACCGCCAGCGGGTGGGCTCGGAATTCTGAGCCTTTTCCTCGCACCCCCAGTTGCGGAAGAATGTGAAGGAGGAGATGTTGACAGGTCGCGTTCCGCTTGACTTGACAATTTTGTCACCAGCAGTTCTTTGAACCCCAGCAGACTTGTGTCTGCCGGAAAGAGAGATCCAAGGTAGGTTTTAAATCTAGGATCGAGCACTGTGGCCAAAATGTAGTGCTCTGATTTCAACAGATTGACCACCCGTGAATCCTTGTTAAGCGAATTAAGGGCTCCATCCACAAGTCCCACATGCCTAGCGGAATCGCTCTGTGTTAGCTCCTCCTTCAATGTCTCCAGCTTCTTCTGCAAAAGCCTGATGAGGGGAATGACCTGACTCAGGCTGGCAGTGTCTGAACTGACTTCACGTATGGCAAGTTCAAAAGGTTGCAGAACCTTGCACAACGTTGAAATCATTCTCCACTGCGCTTGAGACAGGTGCATTCCACCTCCTATATCGTGCTCAGTTGTATAGGCTTGAATGGCCTTTTGCTGCTCCTCCAACCTCTGAAGCATATAGAGGGTTGAATTCCACCTCGTTACCACTTCTTGCTTCAGATGATGGCAGGGCAGGTTCAGGAGTTTTTGGTGGTGCTCCAGTCTTCTGTACGTGGTGCCTGTATGCCGAAAGTGTCCCGCAACTCTTCTGGCCACCGACAGCATCTCTTGCACGCCCCTCTCGTTTTTTAAATAATTCTGCACCACCAAATTCAAGGTATGTGCAAAACATGGGACGTGCTGGAATTTGCCCAGATTTAATGCACACACAATATTGCTGGCGTTGTCCGATGCCACAAATCCACAGGAGAGTCCAATTGGGGTAAGCCATTCTGCGATGATCTTCCTCAGTTGCCGTAAGAGGTTTTTAGCTGTGTGCGTATTCTGGAAAGCGGTGATACAAAGCGTAGCCTGCCCAGGAAAGAGTTGGCGTTTGCGAGATGCTGCTACTGGTGCCGCCGCTGCTGTTCTTGCGGCGGGAGTCCATACATCTACCCAGTGGGCTGTCACAGTCATATAGTCCTGAGCCTGCCCTGCTCCACTTGTCCACATGTCCGTGGTTAAGTGGACATTGGGTACAACTGCATTTTTTAGGACACTGGTGAGTCTTTTTCTGAGGTCTGTGTACATTTTCGGTATCGCCTGCCTAGAGAAATGGAACCTAGATGGTATTTGGTACCGGGGACACAGTACCTCCAACAAGTCTCTAGTTGCCTCTGCAGTAATGATGGATACCAGAACCACGTTTCTCACCGCCCAGGATGCCAAGGCCTCAGTTATCCGCTTTGCAGCAGGATGACTGCTGTGATATTTCATCTTCCTCACAAAGGACTGTTGGACAGTCAATTGCTTGGTGGAAGTAGTAAAAGTGGTCTTACGAGTACGACTTCCCCTCTGGGATGACCATCGACTCCCAGCAGCAACAACAGCAGCGCCAGCAGCAGTAGGCGTTACACGCAAGGATGCATCGGAGGAATCCCAGGCAGGAGAGGACTCGTCATAATTGCCAGTGGCAGTGACATGGCCTGCAGGACTATTGGCATTCCTGGGGAAGGAGGAAATTGACACTGAGGGAGTTGGTGGGGTGGTTTGCGTGAGCTTGGTTACAAGAGGAAGGGATTTACTGGTCAGTGGACTGCTTCCGCTGTCGCCCAAAGTTTTTGAACTTGTCACTGACTTATGATGAATGCGCTGCAGGTGACGTATAAGGGAGGATGTTCCGAGGTGGTTAACGTCCTTACCCCTACTTATTACAGATTGACAAAGGCAACACACGGCTTGACAAATGTTGTCCGCATTTCTGTTGAAATACTTCCACACCGAAGAGCTGATTTTTTTGGTATTTTCACCAGGCATGTCAATGGCCCTATTCCTCCCACGGACAACAGGTGTCTCCCCGGGTGCCTGACTTAAACAAACCACCTCACCATCAGAATCCTCCTGGTCAATTTCCTCCCCAGCGCCAGCAACACCCATATCCTCCTCATCCTGGTGTACTTCAACACTGACATCTTCAATCTGACTATCAGGAACTGGACTGCAGGTGCTCCTTCCAGCACTTGCAGGGGGCGTGCAAATGGTGGAAGGCGCATGCTCTTCACGTCCAGTGTTGGGAAGGTCAGGCATCGCAAACGACACAATTGGACTCTCCTTGTGGATTTGTGATTTCGAAGAATGCACAGTTCTTTGCTGTGCTTTTGCCAGCTTGAGTCTTTTCATTTTTCTAGCGAGAGGCTGAGTGCTTCCATCCTCATGTGAAGCTGAACCACTAGCCATGAACATAGGCCAGGGCCTCAGCCGTTCCTTGCCACTCCGTGTGGTAAATGGCATATTGGCAAGTTTACACTTCTCCTCCGACAATTTTAATTTAGATTTTTGAGTCCTTTTTTTACTGATATTTGGTGTTTGGGATTTTACATGCTCTGTACTATGACATTGGGCATCGGCCTTGGCAGACGACGTTGCTGGCATTTCATCGTCTCGGCCATGACTAGTGGCAGCAGCTTCAGCACGAGGTGGAAGTCGATCTTGATCTTTCCCTATTTTTGGAACCTCAACATTTTTGTTCTCCATATTTTAATAGGCACAACTAAAAGGCACCTCAGGTAAACAATGGAGATGGATGGATACTAGTATACTTATGGATGGACGAGCGACTGCCGACACAGAGGTAGCTACAGCCGTGGACTACCGTACTGCGTCTGCTGCTAATATAGACTGGATGATAATGATATAAAAAATATATATATATCACTACTGCAGCCGGACAGGTATATATTATATAATGATGGACCTGCTGGACACTGTCAGCACTGCAGACTCCTAAAGTAAGCTACTAGTATCAAGAAGATAGAAAAAAAAAAAAAAAAACACCACAGGTAGGTGGTATACAATTATGGATGGACGAGCGACTGCCGACACAGAGGTAGCTACAGCCGTGGACTACCGTACTGCGTCTGCTGCTAATATAGACTGGATGATAATGATATAAAAAATATATATATATATCACTACTGCAGCCGGACAGGTATATATTATATAATGATGGACCTGCTGGACACTGTCAGCACTGCAGACTCCTAAAGTAAGCTACTAGTATCAAGAAGATAGAAAAAAAAAAAAAAACACCACAGGTAGGTGGTATACAATTATGGATGGACGAGCGACTGCCGACACAGAGGTAGCTACAGCCGTGGACTACCGTACTGCGTCTGCTGCTAATATAGACTGGATGATAATGATATAAAAAATATATATATATATCACTACTGCAGCCGGACAGGTATATATTATATAGTGACGGACCTGCTGGACACTGTCAGCTCAGCACTGCAGACTCCTAAAGTAAGCTACTAGTATCAAGAAGATAGAAAAAAGAAAAAACACCACAGGTAGGTGGTATACAATTATGGATGGACGAGCGACTGCCGACACAGAGGTAGCTACAGCCGTGGACTACCGTACTGCGTCTGCTGCTAATATAGACTGGATGATAATGATATAAAAAATATATATATATATATTACTACTGCAGCCGGACAGGTATATATTATATAATGACGGACCTGCTGGACACTGTCAGCTCAGCACTGCAGACTCCTAAAGTAAGCTACTAGTATCAAGAAGATAGAAAAGAAAAAAAACACCACGGGTAGGTGGTATACAATTATGGATGGACGAGCGACTGCCGACACAGAGGTAGCTACAGCCGTGGACTACCGTACTGCGTCTGCTGCTAATATAGACTGGATGATAATGATATAAAAAATATATATATATCACTACTGCAGCCGGACAGGTATATATTATATAATGACGGACCTGCTGGACACTGTCAGCTCAGCACTGCAGACTCCTAAAGTAAGCTACTAGTATCAAGAAGATAGAAAAAAAAAAAAAACACCACGGGTAGGTGCCTAGGTGGTATACAATTATGGATGGACGAGCGACTGCCGACACAGAGGTAGCTACAGCCGTGGACTACCGTACTGCGTCTGCTGCAGTGCTAATATAGACTGACTGATAATGATATAAAAAATATATATATATCACTACTGCAGCCGGACAGGTATATATTATATAATGACGGACCTGCTGGACACTGTCAGCAGAATGCGTTTATAGAATAAAAACACCACACGACGAGTGTTTAACTTTTTCAGGCAGACAATCACAATATACTGGTGGTCAGTGGTCACTGGTCAGTCACACTGGCAGTGGCACTCTGGCAGCAAAAGTGTGCACTGTTAAAATATGTACTCCTGCTATAACTGCTCCCCAGTCTCCCCCACAATTAAGCTGTGTGAGCAGTGAGCACTCAGCACAGTCAGATATACAGTATTACATAGATGATGCAGCACAATGAGGGCACACTGAGGCTGAGCACAGATATGGTATGTGACTGTGTCACACTGTGTATCGTTTTTTTTTCAGGCAGAGAACGGATTAATTAAACTGGTGGTCACTGGTCACACTATCAGCAAGTAGTACTCCTAATATGCTCCCCAAAATTAGTAAATCAAGTGTCTCTACTACTCTCTAGTCTACTCTAAACGGAGAGGACGCCAGCCACGTCCTCTCCCTATCAATCTCAATGCACGTGTGAAAATGGCGGCGACGCGCAGCTCCTTACATAGAATCCGAGTCTCGCGATAGAATCCGAGCCTCGCGAGAATCCGACAGCGGGATGATGACGTTCGGACGCGCTCGGGTTAACCGAGCAAGGCGGGAAGATCCGAGTCTGCCTCGGACCCGTGTAAAAAGCGTGAAGTTCGGGGGGGTTCGGTTTCCGAGAAACCGAACCCGCTCATCACTAGTATTTATACTGTATTTAAAGTAGTGATGTGCACCGGACATTTTTCGGGTTTTGTGTTTTGGTTTTGAATTCGGTTCCGCGGCCGTGTTTTGGATTCGGACGCGTTTTGGCAAAACCTCACCGAAAATTTTTTGTCGGATTCTGGTGTTTTTTTTAAAAAAACCTAAAAAACAGCTTAAATCATAGAATTTGGGGGTCATTTTGATCCCATAGTATTATTAACCTCAATTACCATAATTTCCACTCATTTCCAGTCTATTCTGAACACCTCACACCTCACAATATTATTTTTAGTCCTACAATTTGCACCGAGGTCGCTGGATGACTAAGCTAAGCGACACAAGTGGCCGACACAAACACCTGGCCCATCTAGGAGTGGCACTGCAGTGTCAGGCAGGATGGCACTTCCAAAAAATTGTCCCCAAACAGCACATGACGCAAAGAAAAAAAGAGGCGCACCAAGGCCGCTGGATGGCTAAGCTAAGCGACACAAGTGGCTGACACAAACACCTGGCCCATCTAGGAGTGGCACTGCAGTGTCAGACAGGATGGCACTTCCAAAAAATTGTCCCCAAACAGCACATGATGCAAAGAAAAAAAGAGGCGCACCAAGGTCGCTGGATGGCTAAGCTAAGCGACACAAGTGGCCGACACAAACACCTGGCCCATCTAGGAGTGGCACTGCAGTGTCAGGCAGGATGGCACTTCAAAAAAATTGTCCCCAAACAGCACATGATGCAAAGAAAAATGAAAGGAAAAAGAGGTGCAAGATGGAATTGTCCTTGGGCCCTCCCAACCACCCTTATGTTGTATAAACAGGACATGCACACTTTAACGAACCCATAATTTCAGCGACAGGGTCTGCCACACGACTGTGACTGAAATGACTGGTTGGTTTGGGCCCCCACCAAAAAAAGAAGCAATCAATCTCTCCTTGCACAAACTGGCTCTACAGAGGCAAGATGTCCACCTCATCATCATCCTCCGATTCTTCACCCCTTTCACTGTGTACATCCACCTCCTCACAGATTATTAATTCGTCCCCACTGGAATCCACCATCTCAGGTCCCCGTGTACTTTCTGGAGGCAATTGCTGCTGGTGAATGTCTCCATGGAGGAATTGATTATAATTCATTTTGATGAACATCATCTTCTCCACATTTTCTGGAAGTAACCTCGTACGCCGATTGCTGACAAGGTGAGCGGCTGCACTAAACACTCTTTCGGAGTACACACTGGAGGGAGGGCAACTTAGGTAGAATAAAGCCAGTTTGTGCAAGGGCCTCCAAATTGCCTCTTTTTCCTGCCAGTATACGTACGGACTGTCTGACGTGCCTACTTGCATGCGGTCACTCATATAATCCTCCACCATTCTTTCCATGGTGAGAGAATCATATGCAGTGACAGTAGACGACATGTCAGTAATCATTGGCAGGTCCTTCAGTCCGGACCAGATGTCAGCACTCGCTCCAGACTGCCCTGCATCACCGCCAGCGGGTGGGCTCGGAATTCTTAGCCTTTTCCTCGCACCCCCAGTTGCGGGAGAATGTGAAGGAGGAGATGTTGACGGGTCACGTTCCGCTTGACTTGACAATTTTCTCACCAGCAGGTCTTTGAACCTCTGCAGACTTGTGTCTGCCGGAAAGAGAGATACAATGTAGGTTTTAAATCTAGGATCGAGCACGGTGGCCAAAATGTAGTGCTCTGATTTCAACAGATTGACCACCTGTGATGCCTGGTTAAGCGAATTAAGGGCTCCATCCACAAGTCCCACATGCCTAGCGGAATCGCTCTGTTTTAGCTCCTCCTTCAATGTCTCCAGCTTCTTCTGCAAAAGCCTGATGAGGGGAATGACCTGACTCAGGCTGGCAGTGTCTGAACTGACTTCACGTGTGGCAAGTTCAAAGGGTTGCAGAACCTTGCACAACGTTGAAATCATTCTCCACTTGAGTCAGGTGCATTCCCCCTCCTTTGCCTATATCGTGGGCAGATGTATAGGCTTGAATGGCCTTTTGCTGCTCCTCCATCCTCTGAAGCATATAGAGGGTTGAATTCCACCTCGTTACCACCTCTTGCTTCAGATGATGGCAGGGCAGGTTCAGGAATGTTTGGTGGTGCTCCAGTCTTCTGTACGCGGTGCCTGAATGCCAAAAGTGGCCCGCAATTCTTCGGGCCACCGACAGCATCTCTTGCACGCCCCTGTCGTTTTTTAAATAATTCTGCACCACCAAATTCAATGTATGTGCAAAACATGGGACGTGCTGGAATTTGTCCAGATGTAATGCACGCACAATATTGCTGGCGTTGTCCGATGTCACAAATCCCCAAGAGAGTCCAATTGGGGTAAGCCATTCTGCGATGATCTTCCTCAGTTCCCGTAAGAGGTTGTCAGCTGTGTGCCTCTTATGGAAAGCGGTGATACAAAGCGTAGCCTGCCTAGGAACGAGTTGGCGTTTGCGAGATGCTGCTACTGGTGCCGCCGCTGCTGCTCTTGCTGCGGGAGGCAATACATCTACCCAGTGGGCTGTCACAGTCATTTAGTCCTGAGTCTGCCCTGCTCCACTTGTCCACATGTCCGTGGTTTAGTGGACATTGGGTACAACTGCATTTTTTAGGACACTGGTGAGTCTTTTTCTGAGGTCTGTGTACATTTTCGGTATCGCCTGCCTAGAGAAATGGAACCTAGATGGTATTTGGTACCGGGGACACAGTATCTCAATCAAGTCTATAGTTGCCTCTGAATTAACGATGGATACCGGAACCACGTTTCTCACCGCCCAGGCTGCCAAGGCCTGAGTTATCTGCTTTGCAGCAGGATGACTGCTGTGATATTTCATCTTCCTCGCAAAGGACTGTTGGACAGTCAATTGCTTACTGGAAGTAGTACAAGTGGTCTTCCGACTTCCCCTCTGGGATGACGATCAACTCCCAGCAGCAACAACAGCAGCGCCAGCAGCAGTAGGCGTTACACTCAAGGATGCATCGGAGGAATCCCAGGCAGGAGAGGACTCGTCAGACTTGACAGTGACATGGCCTGCAGGACTATTGGCTTTCCTGGGTAAGGAGGAAATTGACACTGAGGGAGTTGGTGGTGTGGTTTGCAGGAGCTTGGTTACAAGAGGAAGGGATTTAGTGGTCAGTGGACTGCTTCCGCTGTCACCCAAAGTTTTTGAACTTGTCACTGACTTATGATGAATGCGCTGCAGGTGACGTATAAGGGAGGATGTTCCGAGGTGGCTAACGTCCTTACCCCTACTTATTACAGCTTGACAAAGGCAACACACAGCTTGACACCTGTTGTCCGCATTTGTGTTGAAATAATTCCACACCGAAGAGCTGATTTTTTTGGTATTTTGACCAGGCATGTCAATGGCCATATTCCTCCCACGGACAACAGGTGTCTCCCCGGGTGCCTGACTTAAACAAACCACCTCACCATCAGAATCCTCCTTGTCAATTTCCTCCCCAGCGCCAGCAACACCCATATCCTCATCCTGGTGTACTTCAACAGTGACATCTTCAATTTGACTATCAGGAACTGGACTGCGGGTGCTCCTTACAGCACTTGCAGGGGGCGTGCAAATGGTGGAAGGCGCAAGCTCTTCCCGTCCAGTGTTGGGAAGGTCAGGCATCGCAACCGACACAATTGGACTCTCCTTGGGGATTTGTGATTTAGAAGAACGCACAGTTCTTTGCTGTGCTTTTGCCAGCTTATGTCTTTTCATTTTTCTAGCGAGAGGATGAGTGCTTCCATCCTCATGTGAAGCTGAACCACTAGCCATGAACATAGGCCAGGGCCTCAGCCGTTAATTGCCACTCCGTGTCGTAAATGGCATATTGGCAAGTTTACGCTTCTCCTCAGACGATTTTAATTTTGATTTTTGGGTCATTTTACTGAACTTTTGTTTTTTGGATTTTACATGCTCTCTACTATGACATTGGGCATCGGCCTTGGCAGACGACGTTGATGGCATTTCATCGTCTCGGCCATGACTAGTGGCAGCAGCTTCAGCACGTGGTGGAAGTGGATCTTGATCTTTCCCTATTTTAACCTCCACATTTTTGTTCTCCATTTTTTAATGTGTGGAATTATATGCCAGTATCAATAGCAATGGCCTACTACTATATTTACTGCGCACAACTAAAATGCACCACAGGTATGGATGGATAGTATACTTGATGACACAGAGGTAGGTACAGCAGTGGCCTACTGTACTGCTATATATAGTATACTGGTGGTCACTGTGTCAGCAAACTGCAAAACTAAAATGCACCACAGGTATAGAATGTAGATGGATAGTATACTTAATGGATGACGACACAGAGGTAGGTACAGCAGTGGCCTACCGTACTGCTATATATAGTATACTGGTGGTCACTGTGTCAGCAAACTGCAAAACTAAAATGCACCACAGGTATAGAATGTAGATGGATAGTATACTTAATGGATGACGACACAGAGGTAGGTACAGCAGTGGCCTACCATACTGTTATATATAGTATACTGGTGGTCACTGTGTCAGCAAACTGCAAAACTAAAATGCACCACAGGTATAGAATGTAGATGGATAGTATACTTAATGAATGAAGACACAGAGGTAGGTACAGCAGTGGCCTACCGTACTGCTATATATAGTATACTGGTGGTCACTGTGTCAGCAAACTGCAAAACTAAAATGCACCACAGGTATAGAATGTAGATGGATAGTATACTTAATGAATGACGACACAGAGGTAGGCACAGCAGTGGCCTTCCGTATCGTACTGCTATATATAGTATAGTGGTGGTCACTGTGTCAGCAAAACTCTGCACTGTACTCCTCCTATATAATATTATACTGGTGGTCCCCAGTCCCCACAATAAAGCAGCACACTGAGCACAGATATGGAGTGTTTTTCAGGCAGACAACGTATACTGGTGGTCACTGTCAGCAAAACTCTGCACTGTACTCCTGCTATAGCTGCTCCCCAGTCCCCACAATTAAGCAGTGTGAGCACTCAGCACAGATATATTATGCAGCACACTGAGCACAGATATGGTATGGAGCGTTTTTCTCAGGCAGAGAACGGATAAAAACTGGTGGTCACTTATCAGCAAAACTCTGCACTGTACTCCTCCTAACAGCTGCTCCCCAGCCCTCCCCACAATTAAGCAATAAAGCAATGAAGTTCAACAATAAACGTAGAGGACGCCAGCCACGTCCTCTCCCTATCATCTCCAATGCATGAGTGAAAATGGGGGCGACGCGCGGCTGCTTATATAGAATCCGAATCTCGCGAGAATCCGACAGCGGGATGATGACGTTCGGGCGCGCTCGGGTTAGCCGAGCAAGGCGGGAAGGTTCGAACCTGCCTCGGACCCGTGTAAAAAGGGTGAAGTTCGGGGGGGTTCGGTTTCCGAGAAACCGAACCCGCTCATCTCTAATTTAAAGTAAAATGTGTTTAAAATTTTACAAAAGTAAAATGCCCTTACATTGTCAATGGTGGTCTATTGAATGTGGAGTCCTCTGTGGGCTGCTGGTTGCTCCAGTCCCTGTAGCTCCCACTCAGTGGCCAGGAGACTCCTGCCTGGGGATCTTGTATCTCCGCCTCCAGAGTCCAATTTGGAGAGAGAAGGTGATAATGTACCACAGCAGATTCCTGGAGTTTTGGAGAGAATCACTCCAGACTTGCCGGCACGTGGGCTGTGGTTACCTGTCCAGATAGCACTCCCTACTGTCCATTAGGGACAATGGGGCTAATTCAGACCTGATATAGATGTGCTAAATTTAGCACATCTACGATCAGTCACACAGACATTCGGGGGGACGCCAAGCACAGGGCTAGCCCATCCCGCATGTCAGTTCCCGCCCCGTCACACAAGTACAAAAGCATTGCACGGCGGCAATGCTTTTGTACTTCAGGAGCAGCTCCATACCAGCACAGCTCCTGCACGCGGCAAGGAGCTACTCGTCACTGCCCGGGTCACAGCGGCTGCGTGACATCATGCAGCCGCCGCGGCCCGAACCCTCAATGGTCCAGGCACGCTTGTGTTGCCCAGACCATGACCCCTAAACGGCGGCTAAGCACCGCCGGCCCACCCCCTCCTGCCTAGCGACCACCTCTGCCTGTCAAAAAGACAGAGGCGATCGCAGGGCTGTCTGCCATGCGCTGGCGCACTGCGGCGCCGGTGTATGCGCAGTTCAGACCTGATCGCTGCTGTGCGAAAGCGCACAGCACCGATCAGGTCTGAATCAGCCCCAATATTAAATGTGTGCATGTACAGCACATGGACTTAGCTTGATTGACTAAGGGACCTAGGATGGGCTTACCCCATGTGGTATTGTGTGCTAGAACTGGATTAAAAGAGGGCCTACAAGCCCTGATAGAGAGTATCCTCTGACCATCCAGATAGGAGTGTACGTCTATGACATCTCTATGCTGTGATTGTACTAAGCATCCTTAGTAAGGGACCTGTCTTTTTACAGGCATCTGAGCAACAAAATCTCTTGCTGAAGACAACTTCATCTGCCTGTACCATGTGACTATCAGAGTAACGCCCTAGTGTTACACCATTATCCAGCTGTACTGGAATGACCCCAGTATTTCCAATCTGAATCCCTCTGTTAGCTACTCCGTGCAGACTAGTCCATAATAAGGGACCAGTGGGAACTAGCCGACACTACCAAGTAAGTGTTGCAGAAGTGTGTCCACACTTACCCAGAAGTAGGCAGCTCCAAGGGCTGGTAGTGGGAGCCAATGTAGAACGAGCCATTCTCTAGGTGCCTACGTAGGAGCCTGGTGGTTGCAGCATGTTACCCGCCCACTACACATTTGAAATATAATGGACAGTTACTGATGGTTAGATGAGAATCCCTTGGAGTTCTGGAGTAATCCTAGTCAGGTTCTCATGGACGAGTAACCTGGTGAAGGAGGTCATCTGGTCACAGGGCTATAGAAGCAAATTTCACAAATTCATGTGAAATAATTCATCCCCACAATGTGACTAAAACACTATATACATTTTATGCTACGATTAACTCGGGAATGAAAGTCAGCGATACTCTGCATACAGTGATGAAGATATGTACTGTGCGGATGCATCTATTGCAGGTACATCAACAGGTGTAGAGGTAGAGGTGTCATAGGTATCCATTAAGTTATTGTGATCTGTATTACTCCTTCCAGTGGCAGAATTTATGAGTAGTGCAGGTGCAAAAATATAATCTGGGCCCCCATCCTCCACCATCAACCAAAGTCACAATATGCCACGTGTCAGTGGGTGTCAGGGAGGTGCAGAGGGTGGCAGCGTAAGTCAGGTGGAGGCAGAGGGTGACCCCATTACAAAAATTTTGAGGGGAAGTACTAAGATACTCTAGATGTCCACCGGCGTGTGCACCCACACACTGCCATTCTGTATATGCGCAAGGGGAGGAGCATGTGTAGTTAAACCCCATGTCGACTCAAAGTACAGAACTTTCTATTGCATTTTGACGTTTTTATTATACCACGGAGTGTGAGGGATGATGACAGAAGGAAGTAACTAGGGTGACTGATGTTGTCTACACTAATGGGTACATTTATTAAGCAGTGATAAGAGCGGAGAAGTGAGCCAGTGGAGAAATTTCCCCATCAACCAATCAGCAGCTCTGTATCATTTTATAGTATGCAAATTATAGTTGTTACTTCAGTGCTGATTGGTTGCCATGGGCAACTTCTCCACTGGCTCACTTCTCCGCTCATATCACTGCTTAGTAAATGTCCCCTTAGGGAGGAGGCTTAATTACAGTATGTCATATGTTCACTTTTGCTGCCTTTATTGTCTGTGTCTTCTTTAATGGCCCAGACTTGTGTGTTCTTGAGTCAGTAAATAGTAAAAAAAAAAACATTGTCTGTGCAGCCACTGTAGCTATGGACCGGGCTGAAGGAGGGGTGGGGGAATCAATTTAAGACTGAAACAGAGCAATGACATACAAATTATGAGACATTCCAACAAAGACATTTGATCATAAAATACACAAATCTATAATATTTAAGTCCAAATAATTCTAAATAAATAAAACGTCATTATAGTGAGTGTTTACGCCATGGGATAGAATGTACAAGAGAGTTTCAAAACACATCACTACACGGTCACTGATGATTTTAGACAGATTTCGGCAGCTGAAAAATTGTTGGGAAGGGGTGGATGAAGCTTTGCCTAGGGGGCCTGTAGACCTTGCACCGGCCCTGTATTCAGTTCATAATCAGTGGAATCAGACCGTTACCATTAACAGAACTGTTGAGGACACCCCGGGAGGGATTAGTATGAAATACATACAGATGGTTCCATGTTTATCTTGGCCTTTAAAAGGATTAATTGAGACTGGGCAGTCGGACTTAATCCCCTGCTGTAATGACTTAATCCCCTGATGTATTGCTCTCTGTATTGTATTGCAGCTGAGAACAATAGATGAAGGGTTTATGTAACTAAACCATGGTGTGCCTAGGTGCAGCAAAGAAGTCAAGATAACTGTGGACCTATCTGTAAATTAGAGAGTTTAGGATATCAGTACTTTTAGTTCCAGCTTACTTTGTTAGAGGATGGGATAGATTTGCTGCCGTAATGCAATCCAGTAGCAGATATTGGTATCTATTAAAACAGGCTTGTAGTCTGTAGTCAGTTAGTGTGAGTGGTAAGGTCTGCCGGGCACGCACTAACGGCCCAGCAGGAAACTTGTTCTTAGTCACAAGCAGATGTCTGTCTGTGACTGCCTAGGCAGAGGGGCAAGCAGATGTCTGCTCGTGTCTTAAGCCGGGTACACACTTATACAACCCATGGCCCGATCACCCAATATCGGGTGAACGGGTTGGCAATTGTAAAGGAGCCTTAGCTAATAAATGGCTTATAACGCTTGCGCAATGGCCGGGATCGGGAGTTTGCATCTTATGTACTGTTTGATATTTATCGGGTCGACCTCCCGCTCCCATAGAAGCCCACTCACACTGAGCTATTTTAGCACAGTGTGTATGAGTGTGCGATTAGGCTCCCAGGGGGTCATGCTGGGGACACACTGTGCTGCTGATCTGGGAGCATTGAGTGACCATAAAAGTGTGTACCCAGTTTAAGGAGCAGATTACTGCCGGGACCATCAGCGCCGCGGCCCCCCTGATGACACTGACACAGTGAAACTGCTACAGAACCGTTTTCAGATGGGGCACGGAATTATTTTCCTCATCCCTCTTCCTCATAGGAGGCTTCACACGTGTCTCTGCCCCAAACTCTCTTCCTTTATTCTCCTTGTCCCCCTGCTTGCTCAGCAAGAGGCACAGAACCTTCCCGTGTATGCCTCTGCACTTGTCCCACCCCTCGTGTTCCTCTGACCCCCCTACCAAACTGTTCCACTGACCCACATCCCCATATGAGTCTCTGACCCCACTACCACTGAACCACCTCCCCATATGTGGCTCTGACCCACTTCCTGATGAGTGATTCTGACCCTGTCCCATTTGACCCCCACCCATGTGTGCCTCTAAACCACCGTTCCAGTTCTCTTACTGTTCCACCACAATCATCCCCAACTCTTCCCAAAACTGGTGACTGACGATCAGAAGTAGCACCGGCGAATGGAAACAAAAACCATGTTTGACGCCATATAACTGAACATAAAGTTGATAGAACCCTTTAAAATACTCCTATGGGGGCCACAAAGTCTTAGCTATGCCCTTGCTTGTGGTTTATTTGGTCTCTATAATAACTATGTGGAAGGCTTCTATGGATAAATCTTACTTGCGGACTGCAGCTAAAGATAGGAAGACATGAAGCAGTTAGAATATCAGGCAGGGAATATAGAACATATTGTACTTTTCTGTCTTGATGTGAAGGTAAAGTCAGCAAAGTGGACACTCTATTGTAATAGTTTTAATAGATAAAACCCTAAAGTTTATAAATCACATAAGAGTCCTGGACTGTCCAAAAAGAGCCCTTCTTTTATTTTTTATTTTAAATAAAACTGGAGCCTTTCCCAGTAATTGGAGGCCTCCCCATGCGCTTTTCACAGCTTCCTGCTGGCTAAGAAATAAGAATGAAACATTCTGAATAAATTCTCCATTCACTGCCGCTGTGTATTGTCCAGCCTGGCACTTCTTACTTTTATATTGCAACAGTGATGTGGGCACTTCGATGAACTACCCCGAATACGGCAATCTCCTATCGAATTCTGATATCACTAATAAGTGGCCGTTGGGAAAATACATAACGAAGGCTTTGATGAATTAAAATGATGGATCAAAGTTTTTGTTTTCCACTGTGCACAATACACAGTGAGTTTTTATTATAGAATAATATATTTGGGTCATTTGCTAATGTATTCTACAATATTGCATATTTCCCTGAGATTAATCTTTTATTGTCATTTAACTACTTACACATCACAAGGATGGGCTGTTATCAGACCCACTGTCCCGGCAACAGTCGTTTGATAAATAGCCCTGAAAATGAATTTTCACATTGCTGTGATATGCCTTGAGAAGGAATATTAATGTTCAGGGGCAGAAAAGGATTCTCAATAAATTGGAATCATAGGACCTCATTGAGGTTGGATCACTAATTTTGCTAAAAAGCAGCTGCTGCGATCAAATAGTTGCTACCCAGAAATAGAGAAATTGCAAATGCATCGCAGTGTGCGATGAGAACACATAACCATACGCAAATACCGGAACATCGAAGAGTTTTTCCATCTGCGCAAGGCAAGGTCGTCAATAATTTGGCATACGTAAGAGGCTGGAAGTGGTCTTCGCCGACATCACAAAATGCCATGTTTGCTCCCCTTAAAGCTGGCTTCCTGTCAATCAAAATGCGATTGCGTTGAATCATAATGCGTTCACAGAATTAATCACAATATGTGGGTGCGTAGTCGCAATGTGAACGCTGCACATGAGCAGTCATTCAATAATATTGCGTTTTCTCAAATTAGTGATCCGAATTAGTGAATAGGGTCGAAAGTGCGGTGCAGTGTTTGTAGCAAAAACGATGGCGGACTGAATGTCGGCATGTAGACAAGTTACATGTTGATATTTACACTGTCAACAATGACATAGTGTCAACATTGTGATTAACGACTGTGGCATGTCGGCACTGTGATTACACACTGTGCAATGAAACCTGCTGCTGACGCAGTATTCCTTGCAGTGTCTATGCCATTATATTCTGCTTATATGATATTATAAACTATTAGAAATCTTTATACTGATGGAATTTTAATCTATCATCTTAGATTCGCTGTAGAAGCCAAACCTTGATTTTACAGATGAGACTATTGATTGTTTCGTTATATTCCCCAAATGCTTGGTTCAGCCCCCACTCTCCCGAAGCTGAATAGCGTGATAACTCCCTATTGCGTCCAGCGGTCCATTGTGTCGTCTAGACAATGAAGAAGGAAGCGCTCACTCTTTCATCCAACCAGCGACATAATAACAGGCTACAAGCTGAATGGAAAAGGTGAATCTCACAGTTTGCCTTTTATTTTTATTTTGTTATTTGTCATGTCTTTTACGTCGCTGATAAGGGTTTTTTTGTTGTTAATTATATATTATATGTTTTCGCTAACAAACACCTAATTATGCACAAATAAAAAAAGCAAGAGAACCATTCACAGCAACAGAAATAAATTGGACTACTTACACAGCATTTATCAGAGCGGTATTGTCACACAACATTGGAATATGGTTTTTACGATCGATGAGACGCATCTAGAGGGGGAAGCTTGATAATTAATTGCTCGCTACTGAGGAAACATTGTATCCTTTCTAGTCCTAGAGGAAAGATCTCCTTACTAACTGGGCTTCCTTCCAAGACCTAGGATAAGATAATGTTCAGGACAAGATGCACTTGTATAAGTCTAACCTCCACAAAGGCTTTTTTTTAGGCAATTACTGGTTTTACTTTGCAAATGTTCTTTTTTCCTCTCTGATTTGCAGCATTTATTCACCGCTGGATCATTTCAGAATTTTCTATTTTTTTTATTGAAGTTATACAAGTATTTGAAGCAAAGCGGTTGACTAGATCTTGATAATATTTATAGGCATCGCCCACTGACTGCTTTGCAAATTACATTTGTATACTATAAACCGTCTGTTCTGATGTAACAATTGTTGGGAGAGAAGCACCCTCTGCTGTCTGCTATGCCTCAGACACTCTAGGCACTAGGACCCAGAGCATGCAGGGAGGTGCGACCTCCAACCTGATGTGCAGACTGCAGCCATCTTACTGTGTAAGAGTGTCACAGTACTGCAGACACGCGCAGTACTTAGCTTCTGAGGGGAGACACCAGTTAGCTGCAATATCCTGTGTCCGATAACCCCTGCATTACTGCTGTGTTCCTGCATTTCCCTGTGCCTGCTGTTTACCAATAAACAAAGTGCCCTGGTTAAGGACTCTCTGTGTGGCCTGTCACTTTCCCATCTGCTGTGCCCCTACTGTGACCGCCATCCCAATAGGTTATATCAATAACCATAGCATTTATACATTATAGCAGTGCTGCAGGTATGGCGGTACGGGCCAGTACTGCGTACTGTTAAGAAATTGGCAGCCGGTATGCAGTACCGCTAGCCTGAACACATTGCAGCAGCTGTGTGTGAGGGGAGTATAGCACAGCATGCGCCTTTCCTGCACCTTAGTCCAGTCTCTGGCGGCGGCATGTTTCTCAAATCAGAGCTCACAGACCAGCAGCGGTGGCTCCTGATTAGCTGCCGGACCGCGAGTTCTGATTGGCTCATGAACCGGAACCTGATTTGAGATACCCGCAGCCGAAGACCGGACTGAGGGGCAGGAGATGCGTGTGTTGCACTCTCCTTCCCTCACATACCGCAAACAGCAGCAGTGGAGGCAGCAGCGGTAAGCAGCATTACTGGAGGCATATATGTATCTGACACTGTGTGGGCAGTATGTGTATATGACACTGTGGAGGCATATATGGTTCTAGCACTGTGGGGGCATATTTGTATCTGGCACTATTGGGGGCATATGTGTATCTGGCACTATTGGGGGCATATGTGTATCTGGCACTATTGGGGCATATGTGTATCTTGCTGTAGTAGGGCATATGTGCATCTGGCTCTAATGAGGGCATGTGTGTATCTGACACTTTGGGGGCATATATGTATCTGGCACTGCACTACTGTGGGCATATGTGTATCTGCTACTATTGGGGGCATATGTGTATCTGGCCCTACTGGAGGCATATGTGTATTTAGCACTGCACTACTGGGGGCATAAGTGTATCTGGCACTAATGGGGGCATATGTGTATCTGACATTGCATTACTGGGGGCATATATGTGTCTGGCCTTATTGGAGGTATATATGTATCTAGTAGAGCACTACGGGGGCATATATGTATCTGGCACTATTGGGGGCATATGTGTACCTGGCCCTATTGGAGGCATATGTGTATCTAGCACTGCACTACTGGGGGCATATGTGTATCTGGTACTGCTGGCGGCATATGTGTATCTGCCACTGCACTACTGGGGGGCATATGTGTATCTGGCCCTATTGGGTGCATATATGTATCTGGCACCGCACTACTGGGGGCATATGTGTGTCTGGCACTTGGGGGCATATGTGTATCTGGAATTATTGGGGGGATATTTGCATCTGGAACTGCACTACTATGGGCATATGTGTATCTGGCACTGCTGGGGGCATATATGTATCTGCCACTGCACTACTGGGGGGCATATGTGTATCTGGCACTATTGGGGGCATATGTGTATCTGGCCCACCATATGTGTATCATGTCCCAATTTTCATTGGCCACGTCCCGTGAGGCACCTTTGGCGCGCGCACACAGTACCACTATGAAGTTTTTTCTACTTGCACCACTGCATTATGGTTACCACCTGTTATCCTTCAAAGACGTAATACACTAATATATTGTACTGCACCTCAGTTGACTCCACGGCTGTTCTTTTAGCTGTACTACAGCTAGTCAATTAGCAGTTTTCACTTATGAGACATCACCTGACTATGTGGATGCAGCCAACCCAAGAGAATCTTCTGGTCTCAATAATGAGACTTACATCCTTGACAATGATCTGTTTCCTGCCCCGCACCTATTCGACTGTTAATGCCAAGTCTTGATTTATACTAAAGGACAATAGAATAAGTTGGTGCTTTATAATAAATCTTAAAATATTTACTCATAGGGAAAATGTCTTCAACGTATAGAAGATATTCTGTTAATTAATTAAATAATGTGAGTGTTGGACCATAGCAATTATTGAAGAATGAGAATACTGTTTTGCCCCTATCGTAGACACCACCAAACTGTTTAATGTCATCCAGTCAATGATCTTTAAATAATTCATGTTGCCAGAGGAGATTTCTCTCTGATCCTGAATTTACCTCTGACTTTCTGTCCGAATAAAAACGAGAATCAGTTCAGTACTTATATAAAACATACAGTACCTTTTGCATCAGACAATTAACTAAACCTAGGTTACCCATTTAGAAACCCAGTTCTAAGTTCCAGAGTTGATAGGATCAGGTTGATAACTCTGTAGTTAAGGTGATGCCTAAGCAGAAGTGTCCCCTAGTTTTATAATGCAAAGGTTCTTAATATGATCATAAGACATAACCATTTATCTTCTGGTGTCCATGGTTTTGATGATTTGGGATTTTGGCCAATACCAAGAAGAAGGTTCCTTGACCATATCATTTCAGAAAGCAAATGTTTACTTCAGGAAGATTTCTTAATTTACCCGTTACTTCTAGTTTTGCAACTACAAACCATTAGCGATCTACAGTAGAAGAAATCACAGTAGTTACAAGAAAGATTATTGTAACTATCTCTGGACAAGGCACTAATAGGAACCATCCGATCTTACTGTGTAGTGTGATCTACCAGTATCTTCATTTCTCAATAATCCTTTTAACTTTAAAGACCCCATGTCAATTCTCAACCCCATGGCAGCCAACAAGGTAACCAATCACTGTCTGCAGTCTACTACAGGTTAGTTTATGACTTAGTTGTAGCTGTTATCTACAGTCATGATTTTTCAAGTTGAATAAACATGGTTTTTAAAAACAACTTGGCATTGCAGTTTGAAAATTCACCAGATAGTCTTGATTTACAATGATTTGAAGATTAAAGCTGAATTCAAGCAATTCAAACAGATTCACCCATTTTTGAATAGGTTCACACAGGATTGAGCATGGTCTTGAACCACTGACTCAAGTTCAAACCAACGTTTAACAGTTTTACAATGCAAATGGAACACCAGAAACACAGCAATGTTTGATGTTTGAATTAAAAAAAAATAACTATTAAAAAAACTATGCCATGTAGCCATTTAATATGGATCAGATAACATTTTATATTTTATTTTACAATTTATTAAAACCTTGAACATGAATGATAAACCACGGACTGTGAACAAAATGAATTTGACTTAAATATAAGATTGTATGACAAAAATGTCCACAGCCTCCAAAGTGGACAGTTTTGTTCAAAAATTGTAACTGGGTCAAATTTTTAGGATTATCCGTAATTTGTGTTATGTCTGGACTAAAGAATTCCAGGACATATGTTGTGTATACTGTACAATACCTGTTAATATAGTTGCTGTGTTCTTGGGTTTACAATGAATAAATAACTCGATTTTATATGAAAATATGTCTTTTTGTGCCAACAGCAAAAAGTTATGTGCCAGGAAGGAATTAATATTTATACACGCTGAGAAAAGGGTGCATAGATTTTTTTTATCTCCGTAATATTAAACCCAATCCAATCAATAAAAAAGGAACGACAGTATATGTTATCAGTTTATAGTATAATGTAGCAAACGTAATTTCATCAAGCGTAATATCAGAGTAATAAAAGAACACTAAATTAAAACCAAACTGCAAAAAAGTTGTACAAATATTACTCAAAAAAGCTGCCTTTTTATGGAAGTACTTTGTTATAGTTTCAAAGGGTATAAAATCCAGAACACTATAAATGAAAGAAGATAAATTACTGGATTCTAAGTAAATTGGAAGTAAAAAGATATAAGGCAATATGGCAACATTTCTAGTTTTAAAGAGATTTTTTTTTCTCCTACATAACTTGTATAATTAAGAATAAATTAACATTTAATTAATGAGCAACCACATTTTCACTCACTTTATCATTCTTATTAGATTCTAATAAATGAAAAAACCTAACAAATTGAACTAGATATAATCCTACTTTACAAATAACAGCATACAACTAGGGACTTATTCATTAATTAAACAAAAAAACAGATACAATGTAAGTGAAACCTTGCAAGGTCATCACATGTAGATATAAACGTTTTTATTTCATATTCAAAGATCAAAACAATATTCATTTCTTCTGATGTTTGTGGCCAATTTTGATAGTGACATATGGACGAATCTTATAAAAAATGTGTATATATATATATATATATATATATATATTTATTTGAAGTAGCACTCCCAATCATTTAAATCAGCTTGCTCCGGTGCCCTCCTATGTCCCTTCAGCGAGGTCCAAACACAGCAGAGTGCTGTGGCGGCACTTGGATATATATATCAGCCAAAAACAGGTATGATATCAACGTTTCAAATTTTTATTCATTGATGATGAATGAATACAAATTTGAAACGTTGATATCATACCTGCTTTTGGCTGATATATATCCAGGTGCCACCTCAATACTCTGATATATATATATATATATATATATATGTGTGTGTGTGTGTAATAAAAGTATAGCACCACTTGTGAGGGAAAACCCCCAAAAATAATAGTCTAAGTTTGACAAAAAAAACACTCCCTTATGAATAATAGGGCGTAAGCCGTCCCCTAAAGTTTCAGCATTGGTAAGATGCTGTTTCAAATTAAGATAAAATGTGGGAGAATAGGGGTTCTGGCGACCAATGGTGTTTTAAAAATATACTTAGAAGACTATAGTATAATTAAAAGGAGGGACGTAGTAAAAGTTTTTTTATAAAAAATTTTTTACAATAAGTTTATTGCCAAGATACTTATAAACATTTTTTTTAAAAGACATATCTTCAAAACATAAATGCATATATCATAAAAAATGAAGTGGAGTTACATATATATATATAAAAATTGTATAATAAAAGGACTGAGGAAAATGTATACGTCTTCTATAAAAAAGTAAAATAAATTTTTTGTATAAATATGGCTCATCTTAGTGTGGAGGGTCATAAGGGAATGTCCAACGCATTTCATCAGTCTGACTTCATCAAGCAGTCTTGATGAAGTCAGACTGATGAAACGCGTTGGTAATTTCTCGTATGACCCTCCATACTAAGATAAGCCATTTTTATACAAAATAATTATTTTACTTCCTTTTTATCCTTTCTATATGCTTCTAAAAATTGTTTTTAAAAACTTTTTATAGAAAACGTATACATTTTCCTTGGTCCTTTTAGTATACAATTTTTATATATATAACTTCACTTCATTTTTTATGATTTATGCATTTATGTTTTGAAGATGTGTCTTTTTAAATTTTTAACTTTTTAAGTTCAAACTTGGTTAGCTCCTTCTGGCAAATTATTTCATTAGCAAATTATCTAATGAGTGCCCCTCTACACGTTTTTTATATATATATATATATATATATACTGTACTAATATAATTTAGCATTTATTTATAGTGCACATATTACGCAGCGCTGTATAGCAGATTTCAGTCATTCACATCAGTTCCTGCTTCAGTAGAGCTTACACTTTATGTTCCCTACCACATGGACGCACACAGTCATACACACTAGGGTTAATTTTTGTGGGGGTGGACTAACAGATCAGCAGTATCTAGAGAGAGCTAGTGAATAGGACGACACCAGATGATTGACAGGGTGAAAGGTTCGACATGAATTTACATCGACATGTAAAAAAAAAGATGATGCATGTCTTTTTGTTATTTTAACCCTAAACCTAACCCTCCCACTAGTGCCTAACCATAGCCCCCTCCCTGGTGCCCATCCCTCACCTTAGTGCCTAACCCTAAACACCCCCTTCTGCAACCTAACCCTAACCCTACCCCAAGTGCCTAACCCTAACCACCCCCTACTGCAACCTACCCCTTACCCTAGCCCCTAACCCAAACCATAAAAATAATGAAAAATCATGAAAACTATGTGTCAACCTTTTTATGCTGAACATTTCCATGTCAACTACTCTTTGACCCTGTCAACCTATTGACCCTTTTGACCTTTTGACTGTCGACAATCTGGTGTCGACATATTGACTGTTTATCTATTGTGATAAAGAAGCTGTGCAGTGGAAGCACACACTGACTCAGGCCTTCACCACTACAGCATTATTTCATCAAGATAACTGCATACCAGCAACCTTTAAATAGTAAAATATTCATGGCCCTATCACTAACAGTGATCTACTCTGCAGTTGATGTACCTCCCAGCTTTCCCAGCATCGGTCCTTAACATAAATCCCCCTCAAACAGTCTTTTATACTTTAGACTCCTCCTCCCCTTCCCAGGTACATGACACTACCACCTTGTCTTTAAAAGGGAGCTCTTCCCAACTGCTCTGGTTGATTAATCACATGCTTTCAGCTGCCCCAGGCTACAGAGGAGAACTGCACTGAAATTAATTTAGCAGGTAAGACACACATTGCTTATCCTCCAAATGGGTGTGGTATGAGTTGCCGGTGGCTGGGTCCCTGGCGGCTAGCATATCGGCGCCGGGATGCTGACCGCTGGCTTGCCGACAGTGGGGCAAGCGCAAATGAGCCCCTTGCGGGCATGGTGGCGAGCTACACACGCCACGCTATCTATTTTCCCTCCATGGGGGTCGTGGACCCCCAAGAGGGAGAAAAGGTGTCGGTATGCCAGTTGTCAGGATTCTGGCGCCGGTATACTGTGCGCCGGAATCCCAATAACCGGTATACTGAATACCACCCCTCCAAATGCATGGTTTTTCTGAGCTTAACAGATAAACACCCCTGGTTCCTTTTAGTGATGAGCGAGTTCGGTTTCTCGGAAACCGAACCCCCCCGAACTTCACCCTTTTTACACGGGTCCGAGCCATACTCGGATTCTCCCGTATGGCTCGGGTAACCCGAGCGCGCCCGAACGTCATCATCCCGCTGTCGGATTCTCGCGAGATTCGGATTCTATATAAGCAGCCGCGCGTCGCCGCCATTTTCACTCGTGCATTGGAAATGTTAGGGAGAGGACGTGGCTGGCGTCCTCTCCGTTATTGTTGAACTTGATTGTGCTGTGCACTATTGCTTAATTGTGGGGAGGGCTGGGGAGCAGCTGTATATAGGAGGAGTACAGTGCAGAGTTTTGCTGATCAGTGACCACCAGTTATCCGTTCTCTGACTGAAAAAAAGCGCTCCATATCTGTGCTCAGTGTGCTGCATATATCTGTGCTCACACTGCTTAATTGTGGGGACTGGGGAGCAGCTGTATTATATAGCAGGAGTACAGTGCAGAGTTTTGCTGACAGTGACCACCAGTATACGTTGTCTGCCTGAAAAACACTCCATATCTGTGCTCAGTGTGCTGCTTTATTGTGGGGACTGGGGACCACCAGTATAATATTATATAGGAGGAGTACAGAGCAGAGTTTTGCTGACCAGTGACCACCAGTATATAATATATAGCATTACGGTACAGTAGGCCACTGCTGTACCTACCTCTGTGTCGTCATTAAGTATACTATCCATCTACATTCTATACCTGTGGTGCATTTTAGTTTTGCAGTTTGCTGACACAGTGACCACCAGTATACTATATATAGCAGTACGGAAGGCCACTGCTGTACCTACCTCTGTGTCGTCATTAAGTATACTATCCATCTACATTCTATACCTGTGGTGCATTTTAGTTTTGCAGTTTGCTGACACAGTGACCACCAGTATACTATATATAGCAGTACGGAAGGCCACTGCTGTACCTACCTCTGTGTCGTCATTCATTAAGTATACTATCCATCTACATTTTATACCTGTGGTGCATTTAAGTTTTGCAGTTTGCTGACACAGTGACCACCAGTATATATAGCAGTACGGTATAGAAGGCCACTGCTGTACCTACCTCTGTGTTGTCATTAAGTATACTATCCATCTACATTCTATACCTGTGGTGCATTTTAGTTTTGCAGTTTGCTGACACAGTGACCACCAGTATACTATATATAATAGCAGTACGATACGGAAGGCCACTGCTGTACCTACCTCTGTGTCGTCATTAAGTATACTATCCATCTACATTCTATACCTGTGGTGCATTTTAGTTTTGCAGTTTGCTGACACAGTGACCACCAGTATATATAGCAGTACGGTACGGAAGGCCACTGCTGTACCTACCTCTGTGTCGTCATTAAGTATACTATCCATCTACATTCTATACCTGTGGTGCATTTTAGTTTTGCAGTTTGCTGACACAGTGACCACCAGTATACTATATATAATAGCAGTACGGTACGGAAGGCCACCGCTGTACCTACCTCTGTGTCGTCATTAAGTATACTATCCATCTACATTCTATACCTGTGGTGCATTTTAGTTTTGCAGTTTGCTGACACAGTGACCACCAGTATACTATATATTTTAGCAGTACGGAAGGCCACTGCTGTACCTACCTCTGTGTCGTCATTAAGTATACTATCCATCTACATTCTATACCTGTGGTGCATTTTAGTTTTGCGGTTTGCTGACACAGTGACCACCAGTATACTATATATAATAGCAGTACGGTACGGAAGGCCACTGCTGTACCTACCTCTGTGTCGTCATTAAGTATACTAATTCTATACCTGTGGTGCATTTTAGTTTTGCAGTTTGCTGACACAGTGACCACCAGTATACTATATATAATAGCAGTACGGTACGGAAGGCCACTGCTGTACCTACCTCTGTGTTGTCATTAAGTATACTATCCATCTACATTCTATACCTGTGGTGCATTTTAGTTTTGCAGTTTGCTGACACAGTGACCACCAGTATATATAGCAGTACGGTACGGAAGGCCACTGCTGTACCTACCTCTGTGCCGTCATTAAGTATACTATCCATCTACATTCTATACCTGTGGTGCATTTTAGTTTTGCAGTTTGCTGACACAGTGACCACCAGTATATTATATATAATAGCAGTACGGTACGGAAGGCCACCGCTGTACCTACCTCTGTGTCGTCATTAAGTATACTATCCATCTACATTCTATACCTGTGGTGCATTTTAGTTTTGCAGTTTGCTGACACAGTGACCACCAGTATATATAGCAGTACGGTACGGAAGGCCACTGCTGTACCTACCTCTGTGTCGTCATTAAGTATACTATCCATCTACATTCTATACCTGTGGTGCATTTTAGTTTTGCAGTTTGCTGACACAGTGACCACCAGTATACTATATATAATAGCAGTACGGTACGGAAGGCCACTGCTGTACCTACCTCTGTGTCGTCATTAAGTATACTATCCATCTACATTCTATACCTGTGGTGCATTTTAGTTTTGCAGTTTGCTGACACAGTGACCACTAGTACACTATATATAATAGCAGTACGGTACGGAAGGCCACTGCTGTACCTACCTCTGTGTTGTCATTAAGTATACTATCCATCTACATTCTATACCTGTGGTGCATTTTAGTTTTGCAGTTTGCTTACACAGTGACCACCAGTATACTATATATAGCAGTACGGAAGGCCACTGCTGTACCTACCTCTGTGTCATCATTAAGTATACTATCCATCTACATTCTATACCTGTGGTGCGCCTCTTTTTTTCTTTGCATCATGTGCTGTTTGGGGACAATTTTTTTGAAGTGCCATCCTGCCTGACACTGCAGTGCCACTCCTAGATGGGCCAGGTGTTTGTGTCGGCCACTTGTGTCGCTTAGCTTAGTCACACAGCGACCTTGGTGCGCCTCTTTTTTTCTTTGCATCATGTGCTGTTTGGGGACAATTTTTTTGAAGTGCCATCCTGCCTGACACTGCAGTGCCACTCCTAGATGAGCCAGGTGTTTGTGTCGGCCACTTGTGTCGCTTAGCTTAGTCACACAGCGACCTTGGTGCGCCTCTTTTTTTCTTTGCGTCATGTGCTGTTTGGGGACTATTTTTTTGAAGTGCCATCCTGCCTGACACTGCAGTGCCACTCCTAGATGGGCCAGGTGTTTGAGTCGGCCACTTGTGTCGCTTAGCTTAGTCACACAGCGACCTTGGTGCGCCTCTTTTTTTCTTTGCATCATGTGCTGTTTGGGGACAATTTTTTTGAAGTGTCATCCTGCCTGACACTGCAGTGCCACTCCTAGATGGGCCAGGTGTTTGTGTCGGCCACTTGTGTCGCTTAGCTTAGTCACACAGCGACCTTGGTGCGCCTCTTTGTTTCTTTGCATCATGTGCTGTTTGGGGACAATTTTTTTGAAGTGCCATCCTGCCTGACACTGCAGTGCCACTCCTAGATGGGCCAGGTGTTTGTGTCGGCCACTTGTGTCGCTTAGCTTAGTCACACAGCGACCTTGGTGCGCCTCTTTTTTTCTTTGCATCATGTGCTGTTTGGGGACAATTTTTTTGAAGTGCCATTCTGCCTGACACTGCAGTGCCACTCCTAGATGGGCCAGGTGTTTGTGTCGGCCACTTGTGTCGCTTAGCTTTGTCACACAGCGACCTTGGTGCGCCTCTTTTTTTCTTTGCATCATGTGCTGTTTGGGGACTATTTTTTTTAAGTGCCATCCTGCCTGACACTGTAGTGCCACTCCTAGATGGGCCAGGTGTTTGTGTCGGCCACTTGTGTCGCTTAGCTTAGTCACACAGCGACCTTGGTGCGCCTCTTTTTTTCTTTGCATCATGTGCTGTTTGGGGACAATTTTTTTGAAGTGCCATCCTGTCTGATATTGCAGTAACACTCCTAGATGGGCCAGGTGTTTGTGTCGGCCACTTGTGTCGCTTAGCTTAGCCATCCAGCGACCTCGGTGCAAATTTTAGGACTAAAAATAATATTGTGAGGTGTGAGGTGTTCAGAATAGACTGGAAATGAGTGGAAATTATGGTTATTGAGGTTAATAAAACTATGGGATCAAAATGACCCCCAAATTCTATGATTTAAGCTGTTTTTTAGGGTTTTTTGTAAAAAAACACCCGAATCCAAAACACACCCGAATCCGACAAAAAATTTTCGGTGAGGTTTTGCCAAAACGCGTCCGAATCCAAAACACGGCCGCGGAACCGAATCCAAAACCAAAACACAAAACCCGAAAACTGTCCGGTGCACATCACTAGTTCCTTTATAGCACACTGCCCCTATTGCCATACTCTTTACTGTCTATCTTCCATCTGGATTAGAGATATGCGCAGACCCCCGTGTTTTGGTATTAGTGTTTGTTCTGTATCTCCCTTGTGTGTTGGATCAATATTTGGTTTTTACCAAATCCGCCTTTGTGCGTTTTGGATCTGTATTATTGGCATAAAATCATAACAACAACTAAAATCAATTAATTTGGGC
Organism: Pseudophryne corroboree; assembly: GCF_028390025.1. NCBI lineage: Eukaryota > Metazoa > Chordata > Amphibia > Anura > Myobatrachidae > Pseudophryne > Pseudophryne corroboree. Next base: position 1,206,470,468 of record NC_086444.1, read on the forward strand.
CTGTTTTTGTTCCCACAGTATTATAAACCTCGATAACATTAATTTCCAGTCATGTCCAGTCTATTTTGACCACCTCACTTTTCACAACATTGTTTTCATCCGTTTTAGTTAAAGGCTACAGTGAGCCGACTGGTTACTAGCAGCAGCGGCACAAACACACGGCAGTTTATAGCACATCTATGAAACATTGCCACACAACAGTGGCAAAATAGAAAGTGGTGCAAGATGGAACTGTCCGGCTGTGCAGTGGCAGTCAGTTCCTCATCTCCCTGCCGGCTTTCTGCACCAGGGAAGGGGTGGGGAGCAGCAGAACTCTGCCTCCTCCGGGCCCCTCCAATAGGCTCAGGTAGTACCTGCCCCAAACCTCCTCTCGGCGCCACTGCACAAAATAAGTGTATGAATCAGAAATAATAATCTAATGCTGTGATTGCCTTTCACCTACAGTGTCACACAATACTTGTATGACTGCACTGCGGTCTGCCCGGCAGTGTCACAGAAAAATAATAGTATAGTACACTGAGGTTTAGCACCAACAAAAATGATAAAAACATTTTTTATTATATATTTAGCTTTTTGTTTGTTTAAACTGGTGCAGAAGAGCACCCCTAGATTGACAGAGCACCCCTAGATTCATGGAGCAGTCCCTTGTTGGAGTGACACAGCATCCCCTTATGTACTGTACAACAAAGCACGGAACACCTACAGTGTCACAATACGTGTATGACTACACTGCGGTCTGACTGGCAGTGTCATAGAAAAATAATAGTATAGTACACTGGGGTTTAGCACCAAAATGAATATATATTCTTGAAATGATATATTTAGGTTTCGTTTTGTTTAAAGTGGTACACCCCTATATTGACAGAGCACCCCCAAACTGACAGAGCACCCCTTATTTGACAGAGCACCCCTTTATGGATGGTCAAAGAACCCCTGGAGGAAAAAGCAGCACCCCTTTGATGGACAACACGGCACACCTGGACGGACACAGCGCAGACCTGTCAGTCCAATACAAGTTCCACAGCCAAAGTGAAATGGCGCCGATCACCGGGGACCTTTATAGAATCCATAACCCGCGAGAATCTGACATTGGGTGGATGACATTTTGCCTCGTTTTGGTTTCGAGAAAGGCGGGAAAACCCTGAAGCCAGACTGGGATCGCGGCTCGGGTCTAGAAGTTCAGGTGGGTTCCGGTTCCCTGAAAATCAGACCTGCTCACCTCTAGTCTCTAGATACGCATTTTTGTCAGAAGCAAATAAATCTACCAGGATGTTTTTGGAGTGTGGGAGGAAACCAGTGCACCCAGCGGAAATCTATGCAAACATGATGAGAACATGCAAACTCCAAACAGGTAACCCATAACCTCAGTGTTGCAAGGCAGAAGTGCTAATTACTGTACAGCCATGATGCCCACTCTGCTGCCAAGGAATGGCAAACAGCTCTGATACCTCATCTCTTATTGTGGTGAATATTGGCGATAAGTTATTTGTCAGGCCAGTTTTTAAATACAAAGTCTTAGGGCTGTAACACACTGGCCGGTTTCTCCCGGATGGCAAAAAGCCGGACAAAGTTTGTCCGGCTTTTTGCCATCCGGGAGAAACCGGCAGAGTCTCGCACACAGGATGGCTTTGAGCCGTGTGTGATGCTGTGCGCATGCGCAGCATCAGACACGGCTTCCGAAAAAACCGTTGTGTGTGAAAGCTCCCCTTCAGACACACGGTTCACTGGCTGCAAAGACGGCCCGGCGGCCGCCCGGCCGCCGGACCTTCCAGTGGTGAGACCCGGCTGCAACCCGGCAGCCGGGCCGGGGCCGTGCAGTGTGAAGGGACCCTACCCCTCACACTGTTAACTACAATGCCGGCACGGGAAAAAGCCGGACGGCTTTTTCCCGGCCGGCAAAAGCCGGGTAGTGTGTTTTAGCCCTTAGGGTCTTATTCAGGTTTCTTAGCAAAACAAAAAAGCATAGTAATGGGCAAAACCTGGGGCCTAATTCTGAGTTGATCGCAGCAGCAAATTTGTTAGCAGTTGGGAAAAACCATGTGTACTGCAGGTGGGGCAGATGTAACATGTGCAGAGAGTGTTAGATTTGGGTGGGGTGTGTTCAAACTTAAATCTAAATTGCAATGTGGAAATCAAGCAGCCAGTATTTACCCTGCACAGAAACTATATAACACACCCAAATCTAACTCTCTCTGCACATGTTATATCTGCCCCACCTGCAGTGCAGCATGGTTTTGCCCATTAGCTAACAAACCTGAATAACCCCCTTAGATAGACCCCATACCGTATTATACATGATACATTTGCTTCTTTCCAGTATTAACTTAATAAAAGCTGTTAATAAAAATATTTATATATATATATATATATATATATATATATATTTAGATTCAAAGTCACTTTTTGTATTTGCATACAAATGCAATTAATAACCTGTGTCTGTGTATACAAACTCCTACTCTAACCATCTTTTGTGTTAAGTGGGTTCTCTGCAGTCTTAATTAGCTGCATTAGTAATTTAATTATTCTCCACATTGCCGTCATTGTTTGTTGGTTTCTTTTGTTTCTTCTTTTTTTTTTTGTTACATGGAACTGAATCATTAGTACCTGTCTCTGCTTATTTTTATAAAGTGTAGCAGAATTTAGTTATCAAATATGGATATTTTAAGAATTTGCTCTAGGAGTACAGAAACGTGTGTCAGTAATAGCTGTTATATGGAATGATGCAGAGATGAATACAAGAAGGCTTTGTGGGTGTCTCGTGCACATTTTTGCATTGCGCCTGCTTCAGAGACGTGTGTACGCAAGTACCGGTGATGCATAGTCGCACGCAGCTCGGCCACATTTCCATTTGCGTCTGCAGGGGGGTAAACAGGGTTAATGAGATGGTCCATCAATGGAATTCTGCGCATGCGAAGCTGATCCTGTTATTAGACTCAAGCACTTTTAGTTCCATGTACGCAATGCGGCAATTTATGGATGATTTGCATTCAGCTATGTATTATTCCCTCATATTACTGTATAATTTTTTTGTCATCTTATGCTTGCTAAGTAGTAAAAAAAAGTGTTTTAGGGCCTCATTCACCATGGATCGATATTCAGAGAAAAATCGCAATTTGAGCGATTATTGAATGACTGTGCATGCGTAGCGTTCGCATTGCACACACACGAGGGGTAATAGCGACAGAAAATGCATACAGATCGTAATCACAATGTAGTTGTTGTTTGACTTACAGGAAGCCGGGGTTTTGGGCGGAAACCTGACGTTTGCTGGGTGTGTCAGAAAAAACGCAGGTGTGCCCAGGCATTTTTGGTGAGGGTCTCTGACGTCAGCGCAGACCACTTCCAGCCCGTCTCAGTCAAAGATTAGTGGCATCAGACCTACTCACATTTGCTCAGACGGTAAAGATTCTTCGATGTTCCGGGATTTGCGTATGCATCTGCGAGTGGATAGCGATCTGCGATGCATTCACAATTGTGCATGGGGCGTTTTTACTTCCTGTCCTTTCTACTCGCAGACAACTGCAATTTCTCAGAATAGCGATTCATGCTGAATTAGGTCCTTACTTCTAATTCATCATCGCGTATTGCTTTTCGCAAAAACACCCTCAAGTGTTTTGATTAGGATTCGGCTTTTGGTCCGATTTCAATAAAACAGCTAAAATCATGTAACCTGTTTTTTTTTTTTTTTTTCAAAACAATGTTTATTGAAGAAAGGTAAAGATATGTGTACAAAATTCCATGTCTGGATTCATAGTGGAAAAATACAGAAAGTGGTAATATGAGGTAGTTTAGGGTCATACAGTTATAGTCCGGCATGTGGAAAAAGCATGTAAAGTTACATATAATGCAAGTAAGTAGGTAACAAATATTCGCCATAGATAATATTCCATTCCTACCATCCAGGATTGGCATATCGCTTAGTGAGATGCGAGCACTCTCATTAAAGGAACTTGAAGGTACCTAGTAGTATTAAACATCTGTTATAAAGCTCAATATCTGACCGCTTAGACACCTAGCATCTGGTATTCCACTACGGATAAGGAGAAAGATGACACAAAATGTAGAACTAAAAACCCTTCTTCAAACAATTTTCTATTTTATGAAGAAGAATGTTTAGATGGATATTGAAATCTTATAGACTGTAGAGGGAAGAGAAATGAGATGAGGAAGAAAGAAAGGGGGAGGGGGAAAGATGGGAGAAGGAATGAGGGGAGGGGGGTGAACAAGACATAGAACAAGACAACAAATAGCTTCGTTCCCTACAGGAAAATTTATACCATAGGGTTGGTAGATTGCATATACGTCCTGTCAGCTGCGTAAGGTGGGTATCACCTACAGGGTTATCTTATTTCAAACCTAGCAGAGTTAATGGCTCAACCAATCTGTCTATATAAGTACCAAGTAGTGGGTTCAAAGATTTTCTGGATTCTGAGTTGAGTGGCATCATCAAAGCTTTGTATAACAGTTTCCCATTTCCTATAGAATCTAGGGGCCCCCGACTCTATATCTGGCACTAGAGCCTGTCGCTCGTAGAATATGTTGTTTAGCAGAGAGGTTCTCAATTCTGCAATAGATGGGGAATGTCTATGTAACCAATGGGTGAGGATTAGTTTTTTGGCGATAGTAAGGATTACCGTCAGGGCAGGTATAATCTTTTGTTTGTGTGATCCCAGGTCCCAATCCGAAAAGCAGTAAAATAGGCACGCGGTAGGGAGCTTGCTAATGCGAATTGAAAAGATATCATTAACATGGTTTATCAGTTTGTCCCAAAAAGTTCTTATTTTCCTGCAGGCCCAGAAGTTATGATAGTAGGTGGCCTCAGCCATCCCACATTTAAAACATCGACCCGTAGAGGCCTGTGTGAAATAGGAATGCTGTTTCGGGGATATGTAGGCTCTATTTAGGAATTTGAGGTGGGTTTCCTGTAAAGCTGCAGATTTTAAGTATTTAAATGTGGGGGACAGTGTGGACATAAGTACCGACATAGCCGGGAAATCTGGTATGTCCCGCAGCCAGCGCGAGTGGAGGGCGCGTTGCAAAGGCGCTTTCCCTGAGTCTATAAGAATAGAGTATATATTACGTAGCCTATAACCTATGGTTAGGTTGAAACGCAGGAGAGGGATAAGAGGGTCAATGGTTGTATCAAGGGCCATTCCAGGTGGTAACGACTGTGCAAAGTGACGGGATTGGAGGTACATAAAAAATTGGGAGTTAGGGAGGCCATACTTATCCGATAATGTAGTGAAAGAGTAGATTGTACCTCCAGGGTCAAAGATATCTCGAATTGAGGATATGCCTTTCTCTCTCCACGTCAAGTAAGCACAGCCGTCCAAACCAGGAGGGAATTGCGGGTTACCCCAGAGGGTGGTGTAAGGAGAGTTAGAGAAATTCCTGTGTAATCGTCTGTTGATAGCTTTCCAGGCTTTATAAGTGTCATGAAAGAGTATGTTAGATTTTATATGGGAAGGAATCAGTGAGGCAGGTGCATGAAGGAGAGCAGCTGGGGAGAATGGATGGAAAAGGTGTTCCTCTATGTTAGTGAGAGTATATACAGAGCCACCAGAAAACTAGTCCACCATGTACCGGAACATAGCTGCATTTGAAAAAGCAGAAATGTCTGGCATCCCAAAGCCACCCTCCGGTCTCGGCAGTTGTAAAATATTTGGAGGACATAGGATAATTTGGGAAAAACAAAGCTCTTAATAACCACCACCCTACCAGACTATGATAGAGGCAAGTCCATCCATCCATTTAATATTTTCTCTGCCGAGGAGTAAATCTGGTGGAAATTAGCAGAGTAAAGGGCGTCTAGTTTAGGGAGAATCATGATGCCTAAGTATTTGAGTGAAGAGCGGCAAATTGTGAATTGTGTCAGTGTGGGAGATAGGAGGTTTGTGGAGTGGCCAGAGCCCAAAGGGAGGAGGCGAGACTTGTCATAATTTACACGGAATCCCGAGAAGGAACTAAAATGGTCTATAATACGCTTTATGGCAGGGATGGAAGCTTGGGGGTTAGAGATAAATAAAAGCATGTCATCGGCAAATAGACTGAGTTTTACTTCCGTCGACCCAACGGCGATACCGGTATATTCTAGAGACATGCGCAGTGCAGTGGCCAGGGGTTCTATAGCTATTGCAAATAGAAGGGGTGAAAGGGGGCAGCCTTGTCTGGTCCCTCTATGAAGGGGGATGGGGGAGGATAGATAATTGTTAGAGAGGATTTGGGAGGAAGAGTCCTGATAAAGAAGACATACTGCATGGATGAGAGCCTCCGCAACCTGTGCATGGTGTCAAAAAGGTGGTCCCATGTGACCAGGTCAAAAGCCTTCTCAGCATCAAGGGAGAGAAGGGCATAGGGCTTCTGGTCTCCCGAAGTCTCCAGCCACTGCATGACAGTCAGTATCTTATGTACATTTACCGTAGAGTGACGCCCCCATATAAACCCTGTTTGGTCCTCTTGGATCAGAGAGGGCAACAGAAGCTTTACCCGGTCCGCCAAGATCTTAGTATATATCTTGTAATCCGTATTCAATAAGGATATAGGCCTATATGAACTGGGGAGCAGGGGGTTTCTCCCTGGTTTATGAAGAATTTTTAGAATTGCAGCATTGAAGTATAATGGAGGGGTGGTCCCGGTCAGAAGCAAGTTGAATAGCGCACAAAGGGGCTTGACCAATTGAGGAGCCAGTATTTTATAGTATTCGTTAGTCAGACCATCAGGCCCAGGGGTTTTGTTCGGTTTCAAACCGCGAATTACATGGAGCACCTCCTCCTCTGTAATGGGGTTCAGTAGAGATTGGGATGCGGTAGAAGACAGAGAAGGGAGAGTAAGGGAAGACCAGAAAGAGTGTTGTTGTTGGTGATCAATAGAGGGTTTGGAGTATAATGAGGAATAAAAAGATTGCAGAACCTCAGATACCTGGCCACAATCATGTACCACAGTGCCATCAGCCCCAGTCAAAGCATGGATAAGTGTCGGAGGGTGCTGACCTTTCAGGAGATTTGAAAGCAATCGACTAGATCTATTGCCAAATTTATGAAATCTACATTGAGACATAAATGTCAATTTAGATTCAGTTTGAGTTAAGAGTTTGTCAAAGAAGGATTTTTGGTCATAGTATAGTTTTTTGGTAATTGGGGTGGGGGATTGTGTAAATGCCTGGTAGGCGTTAGTAAGGTTAGATTGGGCCTCATGTAACCTGTTTACATGCAGTCCGAAAGTTTGGTTTTTAAATCCAAGTTTCAAACTGACAACAGTCCCGAGCCGGAACTCAGTTCCACTCGGAACCCCAAAGTCATTCCAAACTCAATTCGACTCAGAACAACTGAGTTTGCTTATGTTTGTGTTTTAGGAAAACCGAACGGCACATCTATAGTTTAATAACAGTATAAAATGTTCTTGCATGAACAGAGAACTGCTTGCGTCCTAGGAAAACGATGAAAAAGACCCCATAAAGAAACCCAAACATTTTTAACATGCAAATTACTTTGATTATGATATGATGTCAAACTGTATCATGGTTCCATTAAAAACATGTTGAGAACATTTTCAGATTTCCCCACTTTTACCGAACAGCCCCCAAAGTCAGTTGCCTGCTATGGCTTTTTTTCCTCCCACCAGGATCAAATGAACAATGGGATGGATGGACCTACAGCTGCAGGCCTCCACATAAACATGGGCCCATCACCAGGATAGCATAATGATGGCCAGCCGCTCAGCTGGCCCCGCGGTCAGCCATAAAACATTGGTATTAAAATTGTATTTCTAGTTTTCTCTTCAAAAAGATGCAATTTTTCTATTTTTATGTATGTAGGGGACATTGGGGCAGTGTGAGGGCTGTACACACCTGCATGGCACTAGCCACACCCACAAAGCACTGGTCACACCCACTCAGCACTGGCCATACCCACATAGCACTTGTCACAGTTCCTCCCCTTCTAAGGTTAGGCCTTTGAACAATTTCAGCCATGTGGCCCTTATTCCGGCCCTGCCACAAATTCAGGTTTACTGTAGGTAAGGGCGATAGAAATCCTATCACACCAGGTGAGAGGCATTGGGTTAATGTGTTGAATAATTTCGGCATAGCGTGCGACTGCGTATAAGGCCCCGTGTCAGCATCTGCTTTCAGGAGTAATTTTACTAAGGTGGGAGTTTTTTTTAGAACTGGTGTTGCTCATACCAACCAATCAGATTCTATCTATTATCTTCTAGGAGCAGCTAGATAAATGTTAAGTAGAATCTAATTGGTTGCTTTGAGCAATATCACCAGTTCTAAAAAAAAAACTCCCACCTTTGTAAATTTACCCCTTTGTGCAGTGGTTCTCAAACTGTAGCCGTGCCAGACATATCGGGCCATCGTGGTGTGTGTATGGGTGGTCATACACTTGCAGCGGGGGACTGACATCAGAGCTGGGTGGGCAAATTCAAATGCACGCCAAAAGGGGGATCCTGACCGATATATCGAGCGTCCGATCGGTAAGTGTGCACACTTACCTTGATCGGCCGCTCGGTGGATAATATGGGAGTGTGCATGGGGTGGCCAACCAGAACTGAAGACATCGGAAGAGAAACCATCAATGGCGAGAAACATTACCTACTCACATCAATGGCAATAACATTGGACATCGGAACCATCTATGGCTCTAATGTTTCACATCCCTGAAATGAGGTCTAGACAAATATGGCATACCCCTACTCTCAGCACTCCATATTTACTATTCATTATGCCTTACATAACATTATTTACATTTGCAGACACTTCCTAGAGAATACATACTATATCCCGGTGGTTGGCTCCGGCATCCCAACAATAAAGATCCCGATATTGGGTGGGGTAATTACTTCTACCCATCCCCCCTCCCCCTTGTCTCCTGTTGTTCCAGGGGTGGCAGTTCCAGCTGACCATCGAGGGGTGGGGATGATTGGGGATTTTAGGGCTAACCCCCCTAGCGCCTAACCCTAACCTCCCTAGAGCTTAACCCCTCCCCCGACCCTTAACAGCCCCCCCCCCCCGATTCCTAACCCCACCCCAATACTCACCTTTGAGATGACGGCTGGTGGTAAACTGGCGTCGGTGACCTGAGTGGTGTGGGGATTCCCAGTGGCGCATGCAGGGGGGGTTCCAAACACCCAGAAACCCCCCCTCTACCCAGAAAGTAGTGATGAGCGGATTCGGTTTTACTCGGTTTTACTCGGTTTTACTCGGTTCTCAAAACAGCATCTTATTGGCTCACGGATGTCACGTGTTTTGGATAGCCAATAAGATGCCGTTTTGAGAACCGAGTAAAACCGAGTAAAACCGAGTAAAACCGAACCTCGCTCATCACTACCAGAAACCTTTTGCTGCATGAGTATTATTAATGGCTGTCTAGCGTTCTCTGCAGCCTGCTGTCTTCCTGGTGGCACTTGTAAGTGCTTAATAAAAGTTTACTCTATTTTAATTATAGTACATATATATCCATGTGCGTACATATATACACATGTATATACATACATATAAACACACACACACATATATATACATATACTGTATATATATATATATATACACAGACAAACTAGTTTTACGGACCCAGCATATACTGGGTCACCTCAGTCCCCACCCCCGTGCTTGGCTCCACCCAGTTCTGGAAAAAACCCATGCAAATCCTGCGTTTGCCACTGATTCCGGCGCATCCCCTTCCAAGATGCAACGACCGGCATTGTCCAAAAATATTGCAAACTATTCTTTAGGTGTAAAGGGACCAGGGTGAGAAGCCAGGAATGTGTTTTCAGCTAGAACACAAATATTCAATGTATTACCAATACCATTAGCTTTACAGTGCACACTGCTGTCCAGTTTGCGACAATTGCGTTCTGATACAGGAACATTTTTGTTGTGATGGAACAATTCGATAGTATAAATATTTCTAAAATAAATGATGTATCAAGCGATCCTGGTTAGCCATATTTTATATGACCATATGATGTTTTTACAATTTCCAGCGCCGTTTCACAAAGTGCTGTATGCTCGGTGGCACAGTAAAAATAAAATATATTTTAAATATACATACAAATAGGTAAATTAAAAAGCCTCATAACATCTGCATCTGCTCTTGGTGCTATTGTGCCGAAATAAAATTAACTTTATGCTGATGAATGTTTCTGCTATATTTTTATTTTCCAGACAAATTAAATTATAACTATAAATAATAATGATGACGCCCGCGATAAAATGTCTATAAGTTGCACGTTTCCTGTAACAGCCCATACTCCATATTTCACACATAAATTCCAGTGTACGCAGGGATAATTTATTCAGAGACAGCTTATCAGTTAATTTTAGTACACTATAAATATATCCCAAAGCAATTTTCACAATTAGCAACCCATCTGGAAGGAGATTTGTGATGAAAATATATCATTTTTTAATTTTTACTATAATGGCATTGGTGCAGAACCTCTGACATTACAAAAGGATTAAACGTAAATAAATACATCTCCACTAAAATGTATATATATATATATATATATATATATATATATCCTGTATATGTGTGTATATATATATATATATATATATATATATACAGTATATATATATATATATCCTGTGTATATATAAATATATTTCTCTAACGTCCTTGAGGATGCTGGGACTCCGTAAGGACCATGGGGAATAGACGTGCTCCGCAGGAGATAGGGCACTTTAAGAAAGCTTTGGATTCTGGGTGTGCACTGGCTCCTCCCTCTATGCCCCTCCTCCAGACCTCAGTTTTACACTGTGCCCAGAGCGAGATGGGTGCACTGCAGGGAGCTCCCTGAGTTCTCTGCCTAGAAAGCATTTTTGTTTGGATTTTTTCTACTTTTTCATAGTGATGAGTGGGTTCGGTTTCTCCGAAACCGAACCCCCCCGAACTTCACCTTTTTCACACGGGTCCGAGGCAGGTTAGAACATTCCCGCCTTGCTCGGCTAACCCGAGCGCGCCCGAACGTCATCATCCCGCTGTCGGATTCTCGTGAGATTCGGATTCTATATAAGCAGCCGCGCGTCGCCGCCATTTTCACTCGTGCATTGGAGATGATAGGGAGAGGACGTGGCTGGCGTCCTCTCCGTTTATTGTAGAAGTTGATTGGTTTACTTTATTTCTTATTTGTGGGGAGGATTGGGGAGCAGCTGTTAGGAGTAGTACAGTGCAGAGTTTTGCTGATAAGTGACCACCAGTTTTTATCCGTTCTCTGCCTGAAAAAAACGCTCCAGACCATATCTGTGCTCAGTGTGCTGCATAATATATCTGTGCTGAGTGCTCACACTGCTTAATTGTGGGGACTGGGGAGCAGCTATAGCAGGAGTACAGTGCAGAGTTTTGCTGACAGTGACCACCAGTATACGTTGTCTGCCTGAAAAACACTCCATATCTGTGCTCAGTGTTCTGCTTTATTGTGTGGTGACTGGGGACCACCAGTATAATTAATATTATATAGGAGTAGTACAGTGCAGAGTGCACTGCTGTACCTACCTCTGTGTCGTCGACTCGTCATCCATTAAGTATACTATCCATCTACATTCTATACCTGTGGTGCATTTTAGACAGTTTTACAGTTTGCTGACACAGTGTCCACCAGTATACTATATATACTATAGCAGTACGGTAGGCCACTGCTGTACCTACCTCTGTGTCGTCACTCGTCATCCATTAAGTATACTATCCATCTACATTCTATACCTGTGGTGCATTTTAGACAGTTTTGCAGTTTGCTGACAGTGTCCACCAGTATACTATATATATACTTATAGCAGTACGGTAGGCCACTGCTGTACCTACCTCTGTGTCATCATCCATTAAGTATACTATCCATCTACATTCTATACCTGTGGTGCATTTTAGTTTTGCAGTTTGCTGACAGTGTCCACCAGTATACTATATATAGCAGTACAGTAGGCCACTGCTGTACCTACCTCTGTGTCGTCACTCGTCATCCATTAAGTATACTATCCATCTACATTCTATACCTGTGGTGCATTTTAGTTTTGCAGTTTGCTGACAGTGTCCACCAGTATACTATATATAGCAGTACGGTAGGCCACTGCTGTACCTACCTCTGTGTCTCGTCATCCATTAAGTATACTATCCATCTACATTTTATACCTGTGGTGCATTTTAGACAGTTTTGCAGTTTGCTGACAGTGTCCACCAGTATACTATATATAGACTTATAGCAGTACGGTAGGCCACTGCTGTACCTACCTCTGTGTCGTCATCCATTAAGTATACTATCCATCTACATTCTATACCTGTGGTGCATTTTAGTTTTGCAGTTTGCTGACAGTGTCCACCAGTATACTATATATAGCAGTACGGTAGGCCACTGCTGTACCTACCTCTGTGTCGTCACTCGTCATCCATTAAGTATACTATCCATCTACATTCTATACCTGAGGTGCATTTTAGTTAGTTTTGCAGTTTGCTGACAGTGTCCACCAGTATACTATATATATACTTATAGCAGTACGGTAGGCCACTGCTGTACCTACCTCTGTGTCGTCATCCATTAAGTATACTATCCATCTACATTCTACAACTGTGGTGCATTTTAGTTTTGCAGTTTGCTGACAGTGTCCACCAGTATACTATATATAGCAGTACAGTAGGCCACTGCTGTACCTACCTCTGTGTCGTCACTCGTCATCCATTAAGTATACGATCCATCTACATTCTATACCTGTGGTGCATTTTAGTTTTGCAGTTTGCTGACAGTGTCCACCAGTATACTATATATAGCAGTACGGTAGGCCACTGCTGTACCTACCTCTGTGTCGTCACTCGTCATCCATTAAGTATACTATCCATCTACATTCTATACCTGTGGTGCATTTAAGACAGTTTTGCAGTTTGCTGACACAGTGTCCACCAGTATACTATATATACTATAGCAGTACGGTAGGCCACTGCTGTACCTACCTCTGTGTCGTCACTCGTCATCCATTAAGTATACTATCCATCTACATTCTATACCTGTGGTGCATTTTAGACAGTTTTGCAGTTTGCTGACAGTGTCCACCAGTATACTATATATATACTTATAGCAGTACGGTAGGCCACTGCTGTACCTACCTCTGTGTCGTCATCCATTAAGTATACTATCCATCTACATTCTATACCTGTGGTGCATTTTAGTTTTGCAGTTTGCTGACAGTGTCCACCAGTATACTATATATAGCAGTACAGTAGGCCACTGCTGTACCTACCTCTGTGTCGTCACTCGTCATCCATTAAGTATACTATCCATCTACATTCTATACCTGTGGTGCATTTTAGTTTTGCAGTTTGCTGACAGTGTCCACCAGTATACTATATATAGCAGTACGGTAGGCCACTGCTGTACCTACCTCTGTGTCTCGTCATCCATTAAGTATACTATCCATCTACATTTTATACCTGTGGTGCATTTTAGACAGTTTTGCAGTTTGCTGACAGTGTCCACCAGTATACTATATATAGACTTATAGCAGTACGGTAGGCCACTGCTGTACCTACCTCTGTGTCGTCATCCATTAAGTATACTATCCATCTACATTCTATACCTGTGGTGCATTTTAGTTTTGCAGTTTGCTGACAGTGTCCACCAGTATACTATATATAGCAGTACGGTAGGCCACTGCTGTACCTACCTCTGTGTCGTCACTCGTCATCCATTAAGTATACTATCCATCTACATTCTATACCTGAGGTGCATTTTAGTTAGTTTTGCAGTTTGCTGACAGTGTCCACCAGTATACTATATATATACTTATAGCAGTACGGTAGGCCACTGCTGTACCTACCTCTGTGTCGTCATCCATTAAGTATACTATCCATCTACATTCTACAACTGTGGTGCATTTTAGTTTTGCAGTTTGCTGACAGTGTCCACCAGTATACTATATATAGCAGTACAGTAGGCCACTGCTGTACCTACCTCTGTGTCGTCACTCGTCATCCATTAAGTATACTATCCATCTACATTCTATACCTGTGGTGCATTTTAGTTTTGCGCAGTAAATATAGTAGTAGGCCATTGCTATTGATACTGGCATATAATTCCACACATTAAAAAATGGAGAACAAAAATGTGGAGGTTAAAGGGAAAGATCAAGATCCACTTCCACCTCGTGCTGAAGCTGCTGCCACTAGTCATGGCCGAGACGATGAAATGCCATCAACGTCGTCTGCCAAGGCCGATGCCCAATGTCATAGTAGAGAGCATGTAAAATCCAAAACACAAAAGTTCAGTAAAATGACCCAAAAATCAAAATTAAAAGCGTCTGAGGAGAAGCGTAAACTTGCCAATATGCCATTTACGACACAGAGTGGCAAGGAACGGCTGAGGCCCTGGCCTATGTTCATGGCTAGTGGTTCAGCTTCACATGAGGATGGAAGTACTCATCCTCTCGCTAGAAAAAAGAAAATACTTAAGCTGGCAAAAGCACAGCAAAGAACTGTGCGTTCTTCAAAATCACAAATCCCCAAGGAGAGTCCAGTTGTGTCGGTTTCGATGCCTGACCTTCCCAACACTGGATGGGAAAAGCTTGCACCTTCCACCAGTTGCACGCCCCCTGCAAGTGCTGTAAGGAGCACCCGCAGTCCAGTTCCTGATAGTCAAATTGAAGATGTCACTGTTGAAGTACACCAGGATGAGGATATGGGTGTTGCTGGCGCTGGGGAGGAAATTGACAAGGAGGATTCTGATGGTGAGGTGGTTTGTTTAAGTCAGGCACCCCGGGAGACACCTGTTGTCCGTGGGAGGAATATGGCCATTGACATGCCTGGTCAAAATACAAAAAAAATTCAGCTCTTCGGTGTGGAATTATTTCAACACAAATGCGGACAACAGGTGTCAAGCCGTGTGTTGCCTTTGTCAAGCTGTAATAAGTAGGGGTAAGGACGTTAACCACCTCGGAACATCCTCCCTTATACGTCACCTGCAGCGCATTCATCATAAGTCAGTGACAAGTTCAAAAACTTTGGGTGACAGCGGAAGCAGTCCACTGACCAGTAAATCCCTTCCTCTTGTAACCAAGCTCCTGCAAACCACACCACCAACTCCCTCAGTGTCAATTTCCTCCTTACCCAGGAAAGCCAATAGTCCTGCAGGCCATGTCACTGTCAAGTCTGACGAGTCCTCTCCTGCCTGGGATTCCTCCGATGCATCCTTGAGTGTAATGCCTACTGCTGCTGGTGCTGCTGTTGTTGCTCTTGGATCGTCATCCAAGAGGGGAAGTCGGAAGACCACTTGTACTACTTCCAGTAAGCAATTGACTGTCCAACAGTCCTTTGCGAGGAAGATGAAATATCACAGCAGTCATCCTGCTGCAAAGCAGATAACTCAGGCCTTGGCGGCCTTGGCAGCCTGGGCGGTGAGAAATGTGGTCCCGGTAGCCATCGTTAATTCAGAGGCAACTATAGACTTGATTGAGGTACTGTGTCCCCGGTACCAAATACCATCTAGGTTCCATTTCTCTAGGCAGGCGATACCGAAAATGTACACAGACCTCAGAAAAAGACTCACCAGTGTCCTTACAAATGCAGTTGTACCCAATGTCCACTTAACCACGGACATGTGGACAAGTGGAGCAGGGCAGACTCAGGACTATATGACTGTGACAGCCCACTGGGTAGATGTATTGCCTCCTGCAGCAAGAACAGCAGCGGCGGCACCAGTAGCAGCATCTCGCAATCGCCAACTCGTTCCTAGACAGGCTACGCTTTGTATCACCGCTTTCCAGAATAGGCACACAGCTGACAACCTCTTACGGCAACTGAGGAAGATCATCGCAGAATGGCTTACCCCAATTGGACTCTCCTGGGGATTTGTGACATCGGACAACGCCAGCAATATTGTGCGTGCATTACATCTGGGCAAATTCCAGCACGTCCCATGTTTTGCACATACATTGAATTTGGTGGTGCAGAATTATTTAAAAAACGACAGGGGCGTGCAAGAGATGCTGTCGGTGGCCCGAAGAATTGCGGGCCACTTTCGGCATTCAGGCACCGCGTACAGAAGAGTGGAGCACCACCAAACATTCCTGAACCTGCCCTGCCATCATCTGAAGCAAGAGGTGGTAACAAGGTGGAAGTCAACCCTCTATATGCTTCAGAGGATGGAGGAGCAGCAAAAGGCCATTCAAGCCTATACATCTGCCCACGATATAGGCAAAGGAGGGGGAATGCACCTGACTCAAGCGCAGTGGAGAATGATTTCAACGTTGTGCAAGGTTCTGCAACCCTATGAACTTGCCACACGTGAAGTCAGTTCAGACACTGCCAGCCTGAGTCAGGTCATTCCCCTCATCAGGCTTTTGCAGAAGAAGCTGGAGACATTGAAGGAGGAGCTAAAACAGAGCGATTCCGCTAGGCATGTGGGACTTGTGGATGGAGCCCTTAATTCGCTTAACCAGGATTCACGGGTGGTCAATCTGTTGAAATCAGAGCACTACATTTTGGCCACCGTGCTCGATCCTAGATTTAAAACCTACGTTGTATCTCTCTTTCCGGCATACACAAGTCTGCAGAGGTTCAAAGACCTGCTGGTGAGAAAATTGTCAAGTCAAGCGGAACGTGACCCGTCAACATCTCCTCCTTCACATTCTCCCGCAACTGGGGGTGCGAGGAAAAGGCTAAGAATTCCTAGCCCACCCGCTGGCGGTGATGCAGGGCAGTCTGGAGCGACTGCTGATGCTGACATCTGGTCCGGACTGAAGGACCTGCCAATGATTACTGACATGTCGTTTACTGTCACTGCATATGATTCTCTCACCATGGAAAGAATGGTGGAGGATTATATGAGTGACCGCATCCAAGTAGGCACGTCAGACAGTCCGTACGTATACTGGCAGGAAAAAGAGGCAATTTGGAGGCCCTTGCACAAACTGGCTTTATTCTACCTAAGTTGCCCTCCCTCCAGTGTGTACTCTGAAAGAGTGTTTAGTGCAGCCGCTCACCTTGTCAGCAATCGGCGTACGAGGTTACTTCCAGAAAATGTGGAGAAGATGATGTTCATCAAAATGAATTATAATCAATTCCTCCGTGGAGACATTCACCAGCAGCAATTGCCTCCAGAAAGTACACGGGGACCTGAGATGGTGGATTCCAGTGGGGACGAATTAATAATCTGTGAGGAGGGAGATGTACACAGTGAAAGGGGTGAGGAATCGGAGGATGATGATGAGGTGGACATCTTGCCTCTGTAGAGCCAGTTTGTGCAAGGAGAGATTGATTGCTTCTTTTTTGGTGGGGGCACAAACCAACCAGTCATTTCAGTCACAGTCGTGTGGCAGACCCTGTTGCTGAAATGATGGGTTCGTTAAAGTGTGCATGTCCTGTTTATACAACATAAGGGTGGGTGGGAGGGCCCAAGGACAATTCCATCTTGCACCTCTTTTTTCTTTCATTTTTCTTTGCATCATGTGCTGTTTGGGGACAATTTTTTGGAAGTGCCATCCTGTCTTGATTGACACTGCAGTGCCACTCCTAGATGGGCCAGGTGTTTGTGTCGGCCACTTGTGTCGCTTAGCTTAGTCACACAGCGACCTTGGTGCGCCTCTTTTTTTCTTTGCATCATGTGCTGTTTGGGGACAATTTTTTGGAAGTGCCATCCTGTCTTGATTGACACTGCAGTGCCATTCCGAGATGGGCCAGGTGTTTGTGTTGGCCACTTGTGTCGCTTAGCTTAGTCACACAGCCACCTTGGTGTGCCTCTTTTTTTCTTTGCATCATGTGCTGTTTGGGGACAATTTTTTGGAACTGCCATCCTGTCTTGATTGACACTGCAGTGCCACTCCTAGATGGGCCAGGTGTTTGTGTCGGCCACTTGTGTCGCTTAGCTTAGTCACACAGCCACCTTGGTGCGCCTCTTTTTTTCTTTGCATCATGTGCTGTTTGGGGACAATTTTTTGGAAGTTCCATCCTGTCTTGATTGACACTGCAGTGCCACTCCTAGATGGGCCAGGTGTTTGTGTCGGCCACTTGTGTCGCTTAGCTTAGTCACACAGCCACCTTGGTGCGCCTCTTTTTTTCTTTGCATCATGTGCTGTTTGGGGACAATTTTTTGGAAGTGCCATCCTGTCTTAATTGACACTGCAGTGCCACTCCTAGATGGGCCAGGTGTTTGTGTCGGCCACTTGTGTCGCTTAGCTTAGTCACACAGCAACCTTGGTGCGCCTCTTTTTTTCTTTGCATCATGTGCTGTTTGGGGACAATTTTTTGGAAGTGCCATCCTGTCTTGATTGACACTGCAGTGCCACTCCTAGATGGGCCAGGTGTTTGTTTCGGCCACTTGTGTCGCTTAGCTTAATCACACAGCCACCTTGGTGCACCTCTTTTTTTCTTTGCATCATGTGCTGTTTGGGGACAATTTTTTGGAAGTGCCTTCCTGTCTTGATTGACACTGCAGTGCCACTCCTAGATGGGCCAGGTGTTTGTGTCGGCCACTTGTGTCGCTTAGCTTAGTCAAACAGCCACCTTGGTGCGCCTCTTTTTATCTTTGCATCATGTGCTGTTTGGGGACTATTTTTTAAATCGGCCATCCTGCCTGACACTGCAGTGCCACTCCTAGATGGGCCAGGTGTTTGTGTCGGCCACTTGGGTCGCTTAGCTTAGTCATCCAGCGACCTCGGTGCAAATTTTAGGACTACAAATAATATTGTGAGGTGTGAGGTGTTCAGAATAGACTGGAAATGAGTGGAAATTATGGTAATTGAGGTTAATAATACTATGGGATCAAAATGACCCCCGAATTCTATGATTTAAGCTGTTTTTTAGGGGTTTTTGAAAAAAACACCCGAATCCAAAACACACCCGAATCCGACAAAAACATTTCGGTGAGGTTTTGCCAAAAAGCGTCCGAATCCAAAACACGGCCGCGGAACCGAATCCAAAACCAAAACCCGAAAAATGTCCGGTGCACATCACTAGAGATGAGCGCCTGAAATTTTTCGGGTTTTGTGTTTTGGTTTTGGGTTCGGTTCCGCGGCCGTGTTTTGGGTTCGAACGCGTTTTGGCAAAACCTCACCAATTTTTTTTTGTCGGATTCGGGTGTGTTTTGGATTCGGGTGTTTTTTTAAAAAAACACTAAAAAACAGCTTAAATCATAGAATTTGGGGGTCATTTTGATCCCAAAGTATTATTAACCTCAAAAACCATAATTTACACTCATTTTCAGTCTATTCTGAATACCTCACACCTCACAATATTATTTTTAGTCCTAAAATTTGCACCGAGGTCGCTGTGTGAGTAAGATAAGCGACCCTAGTGGCCGACACAAACACCGGGCCCATCTAGGAGTGGCACTGCAGTGTCACGCAGGATGTCCCTTCCAAAAAACCCTCCCCAAACAGCACATGACGCAAAGAAAAAAAGAGGCGCAATGAGGTAGCTGTGTGAGTAAGATTAGCGACCCTAGTGGCCGACACAAACACCGGGCCCATCTAGGAGTGGCACTGCAGTGTCACGCAGGATGGCCCTTCCAAAAAACCCTCCCCAAACAGCACATGACGCAAAGAAAAAAAGAGGCGCAATGAGGTAGCTGTGTGAGTAAGATTAGCGACCCTAGTGGCCGACACAAACACCGGGCCCATCTAGGAGTGGCACTGCAGTGTCACGCAGGATGTCCCTTCCAAAAAACCCTCCCCAAACAGCACATGACGCAAAGAAAAAAAGAGGCGCAATGAGGTCGCTGTGTGAGTAAGATTAGCGACCCTAGTGGCCGACACAAACACCGGGCCCATCTAGGAGTGGCACTGCAGTGTCACGCAGGATGGCCCTTCCAAAAAACCCTCCCCAAACAGCACATGACGCAAAGAAAAAAAGAGGCGCAATGAGGTAGCTGTGTGAGTAAGATTAGCGACCCTAGTGGCCGACACAAACACCGGGCCCATCTAGGAGTGGCACTGCAGTGTCACGCAGGATGTCCCTTCCAAAAAACCCTCCCCAAACAGCACATGACGCAAAGAAAAAAAGAGGCGCAATGAGGTCGCTGTGTGAGTAAGATTAGCGACCCTAGTGGCCGACACAAACACCGGGCCCATCTAGGAGTGGCACTGCAGTGTCACGCAGGATGTCCCTTCCAAAAAACCCTCCCCAAACAGCACATGACGCAAAGAAAAAAAGAGGCGCAATGAGGTAGCTGACTGTGTGAGTAAGATTAGCGACCCTAGTGGCCGACACAAACACCGGGCCCATTTAGGAGTGGCACTGCAGTGTCACGCAGGATGTCCCTTCCAAAAAACCCTCCCCAATCAGCACATGATGCAAAGAAAAAGAAAAGAAAAAAGAGGTGCAAGATGGAATTGTCCTTGGGCCCTCCCACCCACCCTTATGTTGTATAAACAAAACAGGACATGCACACTTTAACCAACCCATCATTTCAGTGACAGGGTCTGCCACACGACTGTGACTGATATGACGGGTTGGTTTGGACCCCCCCCAAAAAAGAAGCAATTAATCTCTCCTTGCACAAACTGGCTCTACAGAGGCAAGATGTCCACCTCATCATCACCCTCCGATATATCACCGTGTACATCCCCCTCCTCACAGATTATCAATTCGTCCCCACTGGAATCCACCATCTCAGCTCCCTGTGAACTTTGTGGAGGCAATTGCTGCTGGTCAATGTCTCCGCGGAGGAATGGATTATAATTCATTTTAATGAACATCATCTTCTCCACATTTTCTGGATGTAACCTCGTACGCCGATTGCTGACAAGGTGAGCGGCGGCACTAAACACTCTTTCGGAGTACACACTTGTGGGAGGGCAACTTAGGTAGAATAAAGCCAGTTTGTGCAAGGGCCTCCAAATTGCCTCTTTTTCCTGCCAGTATAAGTACGGACTGTGTGACGTGCCTACTTGGATGCGGTCACTCATATAATCCTCCACCATTCTATCAATGTTGAGAGAATCATATGCAGTGACAGTAGACGACATGTCCGTAATCGTTGTCAGGTCCTTCAGTCCGGACCAGATGTCAGCATCAGCAGTCGCTCCAGACTGCCCTGCATCACCGCCAGCGGGTGGGCTCGGAATTCTGAGCCTTTTCCTCGCACCCCCAGTTGCGGGAGAATGTGAAGGAGGAGATGTTGACAGGTCGCGTTCCGCTTGACTTGACAATTTTGTCACCAGCAGGTCTTTCAACCCCAGCAGACTTGTGTCTGCCGGAAAGAGAGATCCAAGGTAGGCTTTAAATCTAGGATCGAGCACGGTGGCCAAAATGTAGTGCTCTGATTTCAACAGATTGACCACCCGTGAATCCTTGTTAAGCGAGTTAAGGGCTCCATCCACAAGTCCCACATGCCTAGCGGAATCGCTCCGTGTTAGCTCCTCCTTCAATGTCTCCAGCTTCTTCTGCAAAAGCCTGATGAGGGGAATGACCTGACTCAGGCTGGCAGTGTCTGAACTGACTTCACGTGTGGCAAGTTCAAAGGGCATCAGAACCTTGCACAACGTTGAAATCATTCTCCACTGCGCTTGAGACAGGTGCATTCCACCTACTATATCGTGCTCAATTGTATAGGCTTGAATGGCCTTTTGCTGCTCCTCCAACCTCTGAAGCATATAGAGGGTTGAATTCCACCTCGTTACCACTTCTTGCTTCAGATGATGGCAGGGCAGGTTCAGTAGTTTTTGGTGGTGCTCCAGTCTTCTGTACGTGGTGCCTGTACGCCGAAAGTGTCCCGCAATTCTTCTGGCCACCGACAGCATCTCTTGCACGCCCCTGTCGTTTTTTAAAAAATTCTGCACCACCAAATTCAAGGTATGTGCAAAACATGGGACGTGCTGGAATTTGCCCATATTTAATGCACACACAATATTGCTGGCGTTGTCCGATGCCACAAATCCACAGGAGAGTCCAATTGGGGTAAGCCATTCCGCGATGATCTTCCTCAGTTGCCGTAAGAGGTTTTCAGCTGTGTGCGTATTCTGGAAAGCGGTGATACAAAGCGTAGCCTGCCTAGGAAAGAGTTGGCGTTTGCGAGATGCTGCTACTGGTGCCGCCGCTGCTGTTCTTGCGGCGGGAGTCCATACATCTACCCAGTGGGCTGTCACAGTCATATAGTCCTGACCCTGCCCTGCTCCACTTGTCCACACGTCCGTGGTTAAGTGGACATTGGGTACAACTGCATTTTTTAGGACACTGGTGAGTCTTTTTCTGACGTCCGTGTACATTCTCGGTATCGCCTGCCTAGAGAAGTGGAACCTAGATGGTATTTGGTAACGGGGGCACACTGCCTCAATAAATTGTCTAGTTCCCTGTGAACTAACGGCGGATACCGGACGCACGTCTAACACCAACATAGTTGTCAAGGCCTCAGTTATCCGCTTTGCAGCAGGATGACTGCTGTGATATTTCATCTTCCTCGCAAAGGACTGTTGAACAGTCAATTGCTTACTGGAAGTAGTACAAGTGGGCTTACGACTTCCCCTCTGGGATGACCATCGACTCCCAGCAGCAACAACAGCAGCGCCAGCAGCAGTAGGCGTTACACGCAAGGATGCATCGGAGGAATCCCAGGCAGGAGAGGAATCGTCAGAATTGCCAGTGACATGGCCTGCAGGACTATTGGCATTCCTGGGGAAGGAGGAAATTGACACTGAGGGAGTTGGTGGGGTGGTTTGCGTGAGCTTGGTTACAAGAGGAAGGGATTTACTGGTCAGTGGACTGCTTCCGCTGTCACCCAAAGTTTTTGAACTTGTCACTGACTTATTATGAATGCGCTGCAGGTGACGTATAAGGGAGGATGTTCCGAGGTGGTTAACGTCCTTACCCCTACTTATTACAGCTTGACAAAGGGAACACACGGCTTGATACCTGTTGTCCGCATTTCTGGTGAAATACCTCCACACCGAAGAGCTGATTTTTTTGGTATTTTCACCTGGCATGTCAACGGCCATATTCCTCCCACGGACAACAGGTGTCTCCCCGGGTGCCTGACTTAAACAAACCACCTCACCATCAGAATCCTCCTGGTCAATTTCCTCCCCAGCGCCAGCAACACCCATATCCTCCTCATCCTGGTGTACTTCAACACTGACATCTTCAATCTGACTATCAGGAACTGGACTGCGGGTGCTCCTTCCAGCACTTGCAGGGGGCGTGCAAATGGTGGAAGGCGCATGCTCTTCACGTCCAGTGTTGGGAAGGTCAGGCATCGCAACCGACACAATTGGACTCTCCTTGTGGATTTGGGATTTCGAAGAATGCACAGTTCTTTGCTGTGCTGCTTTTGCCAGCTTGAGTCTTTTCATTTTTCTAGCGAGAGGCTGAGTGCTTCCATCCTCATGTGAAGCTGAACCACTAGCCATGAACATAGGCCAGGGCCTCAGCCGTTCCTTGCCACTCCGTGTCGTAAATGGCATATTGGCAAGTTTACGCTTCTCCTCCGACAATTTTATTTTAGGTTTTGGAGTCCTTTTTTTTCTGATATTTGGTGTTTTGGATTTGACATGCTCTGTACTATGACATTGGGCATCGGCCTTGGCAGACGACGTTGCTGGCATTTCATCGTCTCGGCCATGACTAGTGGCAGCAGCTTCAGCACGAGGTGGAAGTGGATCTTGATCTTTCCCTAATTTTGGAACCTCAACATTTTTGTTCTCCATATTTTAATAGGCACAACTAAAAGGCACCTCAGGTAAACAATGGAGATGGATACTAGTATACAATTATGGACTGCCTGCCGAGTGCAGACACAGAGGTAGCCACAGCCGTGAACTACCGTACTGTACTGTGTCTGCTGCTAATATAGACTGGTTGATAAAGAGATGTCTATGTAACTATGTATGTATAAAGAAGATAGAAAAAAAAACCACGGTTAGGTGGTATACAATTATGGACGGACTGCCTGCCGAGTGCAGACACAGAGGTAGCCACAGCCGTGAACTACCGTACTGTACTGTGTCTGCTGCTAATAATATAGACTGGTTGATAAAGAGATGTCGTAGTAGTATGTATGTATAAAGAAGAAAGAAAAAAAAACCACGGTTAGGTGGTATACAATTATGGACGGACTGCCTGCCGAGTGCAGACACAGAGGTAGCCACAGCCGTGAACTACCGTACTGTACTGTGTCTGCTGCTAATATAGACTGGTTGATAAAGAGATGTCTATGTAACTATGTATGTATAAAGAAGAAAGAAAAAAAAAACACGGTTAGGTGGTATACAATTATGGACGGACTGCCTGCCGAGTGCAGACACAGAGGTAGCCACAGCCGTGAACTACCGTACTGTACTGTGTCTGCTGCTAATATAGACTGGTTGATAAAGAGATGTCTATGTAACTATGTATGTATAAAGAAGAAAGAAAAAAAAACCACGGTTAGGTGGTATACAATTATGGACGGACTGCCTGCCGAGTGCAGACACAGAGGTAGCCACAGCCGTGAACTACCGTACTGTACTGTGTCTGCTGCTAATATAGACTGGTTGATAAATAGATGTCTATGTAACTATGTATGTATAAAGAAGAAAGAAAAAAAAACCACGGTTAGGTGGTATACAATTATGGACGGACTGCCTGCCGAGTGCAGACACAGAGGTAGCCACAGCCGTGAACTACCGTACTGTACTGTGTCTGCTGCTAATATAGACTGGTTGATAAAGAGATGTCTATGTAACTATGTATGTATAAAGAAGAAAGAAAAAAAAACCACGGTTAGGTGGTATACAATTATGGACGGACTGCCTGCCGAGTGCAGACACAGAGGTAGCCACAGCCGTGCACTACCGTACTGTACTGTGTCTGCTGCTAATATAGACTGGTTGATAAAGAGATGTCTATGTAACTATGTATGTATAAAGAAGAAAGAAAAAAAAACCACGGTTAGGTGGTATACAATTATGGACGGACTGCCTGCCGAGTGCAGACACAGAGGTAGCCACAGCCGTGAACTACCGTACTGTACTGTGTCTGCTGCTAATATAGACTGGTTGATAAAGAGATGTCTATGTAACTATGTATGTATAAAGAAGAAAGAAAAAAAAACCACGGTTAGGTGGTATACAATTATGGACGGACTGCCTGCCGAGTGCAGACACAGAGGTAGCCACAGCCGTGAACTACCGTACTGTACTGTGTCTGCTGCTAATATAGACTGGTTGATAAAGAGATGTCGTAGTAGTATGTATGTATAAAGAAGAAAAAAAAACCACGGTTAGGTGGTATACAATTATGGACGGACTGCCTGCCGAGTGCAGACACAGAGGTAGCCACAGCCGTGAACTACCGTACTGTGTCTGCTGCGACTGGATGATAAATGATATAAAAAATATATATATATCACTACTGCAGCCGGACAGGTATATATTATATATTATATAATGACGGACCTGCTGGACACTGTCTGTCAGCAGAATGAGTTTTATTTTTATAGAATAAAAAAAACAACAACACACAAGTGAAGTCACACGACGAGTGTTTAACTTTTTCAGGCAATCACAATATAAGTATACTACTAACTATACTGGTGGTCAGTGTGGTCAGGTCACTGGTCAGTCACACTGGCAGTGGCACTCCTGCAGCAAAAGTGTGCACTGTTTAATTTTAATATAATATTATGTACTCCTGGCTCCTGCTATAACCTATAACTGGCACTGCAGTGCTCCCCAGTCTCCCCCACAAGTATAAGCTGTGTGAGCTGAGCAGTCAGACAGATATATAATATATATAGATGATGCAGCACACTGGGCAGAGCCTGAGCAGTGCACACAGATATGGTATGTGACTGAGTCACTGTGTGTATCGCTTTTTTCAGGCAGAGAACGGATATATTAAATAAACTGCACTGTCTGGTGGTCACTCACTATATAATATTATGTACTCCTGGCTCCTGCTATAACCTATAACTGGCACTGCAGTGCTCCCCAGTCTCCCCCACAATTATAAGCTGTGTGAGCTGAGCAGTCAGACAGATATATAATATATATAGATGATGCAGCACACTGGGCTGAGCCTGAGCAGTGCACACAGATATGGTATGTGACTGAGTCACTGTGTGTATCGCTTTTTTCAGGCAGAGAACGAATATATTAAATAAACTGCACTGTCTGGTGGTCACTCACTAGTAAACTCTCTGCACTCTCTACACTTCTACAGTACTCCTCCTAGTCCTAAGCTCCAGTAAATCTCTCTCTCTTATAATCTAAATGGAGAGGACGCCAGCCACGTCCTCTCCCTATCAATCTCAATGCACGTGTGAAAATGGCGGCGACGCGCGGCTCCTTATATAGAATCCGAGTCTCGCGATAGAATCCGAGCCTCGCGAGAATCCGACAGCGTCATGATGACGTTCGGGCGCGCTCGGGTTAACCGAGCAAGGCGGGAAGATCCGAGTCGCTCGGATCCGTGTAAAAAAAGCTGAAGTTCGGGCGGGTTCGGATTCCGAGGAACCGAACCCGCTCATCTCTACACATCACTACAAGTTTTTCACAGGGAGCACTGCTGGCAACAGGCTCCCTGCATCGAGGGACTGAGGAGAGAGGGGCAGACCTTCTTGTCTAAGATAGGCTCTGCTTCCTCGGCTACTGGACATCATTAGCTCCAGAGGGGGTGAACACAGGTTCTTACTGGGCGTCCACCCCCAGAGCCAAGCCACCGTTCTCCTCACAGAGCCAGAAGAAACGAAGTCAGAAGACGTCTCAGGCTGCAGAAGCCTTCAGCTTCACTGAGGTAACGCACAGCACCGCAGCTGTGCGTCATTGCTCCCATACACCTCACATACTCCGGTCACTGTAAGGGTGCAGGGCGCAGGGGGGGCGCCCTGGGCAGCAATATAACACCTCTCTTATGGCAAAAAGACTATATACATGTACAGGTGGGCACTGTACATGTATATAAAAGAGCCCCCGCCATATTTTTGTAAGTTTGAGCGGGACAGAAGCCCGCCGCCGAGGTTGCGGGGCTTCTCCCTCAGCACTCACCAGCGCCATTTTCTCTCCACAGCACCGCTGAGAGGAAGCTCCCTGGACTCTCCCCTGCTTGACACACGGTGAAGAGGGTTTTAAAGTAGAGGGGGGGGCACATATTTGGCGATTATACATTACAGCAGCGCTACTGGGTAAACATTCTGTGTTTTTTCCTGGGTCATATAGCGCTGGGGTGTGTGCTGGCATACTCTCTCTGTCTCTCCAAAGCGCCTAGGGGGGAACCTGTCTTCAGATAAGAGATTCCCTGTGTGTGTGGAGTGTGTCGGTACGTGTGTGTCGACATGTCTGCGGTAAAAGGCTCTCCTAAGGAAGAGATGGAGCAAATCTGTGTGGGTGCGTGGTGTCTCCGTCGACAACGCCGACACCTGATTGGATATGTGAAATTAAGTGCTAAGATGAACTTATTACAAAAGATTAGAGAACAGACAGGGAATCTACCCATGTCTGTCCCTATGTCACAGAGACCTTCAGAGTATCACAACGCTCACTATCCAAAATAATAGACACTGTTATCGACACGGAGTCTGACTCCAGTGTCTACTACGATAATGCAAAGTACAGCCAAGACTGGCAGAAAAGTATTCAATATATGATTATTGTAATAAAAGATGATTTGCATATCACTGATGACTCATCTGTTCCTGACACGAGGGTACACATGTTTAAGGGGAAGAAAGCTGAGGTAAATTTCCCTCCTCTCATGAAGAAAAAGAGCGGGAATCTCCAGACAAGAAGCTGCGGCTTCCCTAAAAGAATTCTCAGGGAGTATCCTTTCCCTAATGGGGCCAGGATACGATGGGAATCTTCCCCTAGGGTGTACAAGGCATTGACACGTTTACCCAAAAAGGTAGCGCTGACTTAACAGCTATCCTCAGGGATCCTGCAGATAGCATGCAGTAAAAGTACTTTGAAGTCCATTTACACACATTCTGGTACACTAATCAGACCGGCGATTGAGTCGGCATGGGTTTATAGCGCTGTAGCAGCGTAGTCAGATACCCTATCAGCGGAGGTTGAAACCCTAGATAAGGATGCCATGTTATTGTCCCTAGTATATAGATATGTGTATATATATGTATATATATATGTGTGTATGTGTATATATATATATATATATATATATGTATGTATATGTGTATATATATATATATATATATATATATATATATTTATATGTAAAAGATGTTGTCTTATATATATATATATATATATAAAAGACATGCCCAAAGAGACGTTAGTCTACTGGGTTCTAGAGGTCAACGCTATGTCGATTTCTGCTAGACTTGTCCTGTGGAACATGCAATGGACAGGTGATGCCGACTAAAAGAGGCATATGGAGGGTTTACCTCACAAGGCTGAGGAATTGTGTGGAGAAGGGCTCTCGGACCTAGTCTCCACAGCTATAGCTGGTAATTCTGATCTTTTGCCTTATATTCCCTCACAGACTAAGAAAGCACGACATTATCAAATGCAGTCCTTTCGGTCGCAGAATAACAAGAAAGTATGAGGAGCGTCATTTCTTACCAGAGGTAAGGGCACGGGGCACAGCTAGTTCCCAGGAACAGAAGTCCTCCCCGGCCTCTACTACATCCACCGCAGGATGCGGGAGCTCCGCTAAGGGAGTCTGTCCCAGGGGGAGCACGTCTTCGACTCTTCAGCCACATCTGAGTTCACTCACAGGTGGATCCCGGGGCAATAAAAATTGTTCTCAGGGTTACAAAGGAATTTGAAAGGTGCCTCCTCGCCGGTTTTCCTTATCGGTCCTACCGGCTTCTCCACCAGAAGGGGAGTTATATTAAATACAATTCACACATTGTATCTCCAACAGGTGGTGCTCAAGGTTCTCCTCCTGCAACAAGGAAGGGGCTATTACTCAACCTTGGCTGTAGTCCCGAATACGTACGGTTCGGTCAGACCTATTTAAAATTAAAACCTCTGAACCTATACTGGAAAAGGTTCAAATTTAAAGTGGAATCGCTCAGAGCGATCATGGCCAGCCTGGTAACGGGGGATTTGATGGTGTATCTAGACATAAAGGCTGCATACCTTCATGTTCCCATTTATCCACCCCATCAGGCGTACCTGAGAATTGCGGTACAGTATTGTCATTACCAATTTCAGGGTAATTGGCGGAAATGATGGTGACGCTTGGACGATCTCCTATAAGGCGAGATCAAAAGAGCAGTTGTTGAACAGCGTGTCACTTTCGCTGAAGGTGTTACAACAACACGGCTAGTTTCTCAATATCCCGAAGTCACAGTTGGTTCCTATGACTAGTCTGCCCTTCTTGGGTATGATTCTGGATACGGACCAGAAAGGGGTTTACCTTCAGATAGAGAAAGCCCAGGAACTCATGACTCTGGTCAGGAACTTATTGAAACCAAGACAGGTGTCAGCATCACTGCACCCGAGTCTGGGGAAAATCATTCCTTTCGGCAGGTTCCATGCGAGGTCTTTCAAATGGGACCTACTGGACAAGTGGTCCGGGTCACATCTACAGATTCATCAGTTGATCACCCTCTCCCCCAGGGCCAGGGTATCTCTCCTGTGGTGGCTGCAGGGTGCTCACCTTATATAGGGCCGCAGGTTCGGCATTCAGGACTGGATCCTGGTGACCACGGACGTGAGCCTCCGAGGTTGGGGAGCAGTCACACAGGGAAAAATAAAATGTCCAAGGTCTTTGGTCAAGTCAAGAGACTTGTCTTCACTTCTTGGAACTAAGGGCCATATACATAGCCCTACGTCAGGCGGAGACCCTACTTCGCGACCAACCGGTTCTGATCCAGTCAGACAACGTCACCGCAGCAGCTCATGTAAACCGCCAAGGCGGCACAAGGAGCAGAGTGGCGATGGCGGAAGCCACCAGAATTCTTCGCTGGGCGGAGAATCATGTAAGCGCACTGTCAGCAGTGTTCATTCCGGGAGTGGACGACTGGGAAGCAGACTTCCTCAGCGGACACGACCTACGTCCTGGAGAGTGGGGACTTCATCAGGAAGTCTTAGGAAATGGGTCTAGACTGCACACCCTAGTGGTTGTAATGAAAGGTGCTATCTGCTGAGATTTTATGGTAATACAGGGGAAGAAATGGGTGCAGATGCACTATACAATCATTACTATAAATTACAGTATATAATATACTAAGAGGTTGTTAGCATATAATTGGCCAATGATACGGGCTTGCTCACCGCGTCGAGGTCACCTCTATCGAGCAAGTCCCTAACACTTTTGGGGTTCACACTGGGACGCAGGGCACCCCCAAATCAGCCCAGCCATGAACCCCCCCAAGGCATCACACTAGTGGAAAATCGTGAGGTGTAATAAAGTATAAGAGAAGCATAGGTAGTTACGGAGTGTAGAAAGTGTTTTAAAATTAGATATAAAGTGGGTGAAAAAAATACATGGATAAAATGACACACTTAGGAGGTAGTGAAAAAATAGTGACTATAAGTGTTAGGGTGTGATGCCCTGGAGTGGCCCAGACAGAACAGTTCTGGGGACACCACGTCCCAATGCTTACCCCCAAATAGACTGACACTGTATGAAAATAATAGGACTTACTTTGTATTACGCCTGAATCATTGATGTGCAGTCAGATGTAGGTCCCTGCTTAAAATCAGTTTGGTAGGTGGGGGAGGGGTGCTAGTCAGAATGAAGTAATCTCAGACTTCAGGTGTGTATTTATACACATAGTATAGACTATACAGAGGAAATGGGTCTAGACTGCACACCCTAGTGGTTGTAATGAAAGGTGCTATCTGCTGAGATTTTATGGTAATACAGGGGAAGAAATGGGTGCAGATGCACTATACAATCATTACTATAAATTACAGTATATAATATACTAAGAGGTTGTTAGCATATAATTGGCCAATGATACGGGCTTGCTCACCGCGTCGAGGTCACCTCTATCGAGCAAGTCCCTAACACTTTTGGGGTTCACACTGGGACGCAGGGCACCCCCAAATCAGCCCAGCCATGAACCCCCCCAAGGCATCACACTAGTGGAAAATCGTGAGGTGTAATAAAGTATAAGAGAAGCATAGGTAGTTACGGAGTGTAGGAAGTCTTAGCACAGATTGCAATTCGGTGGAGACTGCCACTGATAGACATGATGGCGTCCCGCCTCAACACAAAGCTGCAGAGTTATTGCGCCAGGTCAGGAGACCCTCAGGCAGTAAGCTATGGATGCCCTAGTGACACCGTGGGTGTTCCGGTCGGTCTCTGTGTTTACTCCTCTTCCTCTCATACCCATGATGTTGAGGATAATAAGAAAAAGAGGAGTGAGACCAATTCTCATTGTTCCAGATTGGACACGGAGGACCTGGTATCCAGATCTGCAGGAAATGCTCACAGAGAATCCGTGGCCTCTTCCTCTAAGACAGGACCTGCTGCAGCAGGGGCCCTGTCTGTTCCAAGACTTACCGCGGCTGCGTTTGACGGCATGGCGGTTGAACGCAGGATCCTAGCGGTAATGGGTATTCCGGAGGAGGTCATTCGTACCCTAATTAAGGCAAGGAAGGAAGTGACATTGAAACATTATCACCGAATATGGCGAAAATATGTTTCCTGATGTGAGGCCAGGAATGCTCCTACGGAGGAATTCCTTTTGGGCCGTCTGCTTCATTTCCTTCAAACTGGAGTGAACTTGGGCTTGAAATTAGGATCGATAAAGGTTCATATTTCGGCCTTATCCATTTTCTTCCAAAAAGAATTGGCTTCTCTTCCTGAAGTTCAAACGTTTGTGTAGGGAGTACTGCATTTTTTGCCTCCTTTTGTACCGCCGGTGGCGCCTTGGGACCTTAACGTGGTGTTGCGGTTCCTAAAGTCACATTGGTTTGAACCACTTAAGACAGTGGAGTTGAAATATCTCACCTGGAAGGTGGTTATGTTGTTAGCCTTGGCTTCGGCTAGGCGAGTTTCGGAATTGGAGGCTTTTATCACTATAAGCCCTATCTGATTGTCCATATGGATAGAGCGAAATTGCGGACCCGTCCTCAATTCCTGCCAAAGGTGGTCTCATCCTTTCATATGAACCAACCTATTGTCGTGCCTGTGGCTATGCGTGACTTGGAGGATTCCGAGTCCCTTGATGTGGTCAAGGCTTTGAAAATTTACGTGGCCAGAACGGCTAGGATCTGCAAAACAGAAGCACTGTTTGTCCTGCATACAGCCAACAAGGTTGGCGGCCCTGCAACAAAGCAGACTATTGCTCGCTGGATCTGTAACACGATTCAGCTGGCGCATTCTACGGCAGGATTGCCGTTACCTAAATCGGTTTAGGCCCATTCCACTAGGAAGGTGGGCTCTTCTTGGGAGGCTGGCCGAGGGGTCTCGGCACTACAGCTGTGCCGAGCTGCTACTTGGTCGGGGTCAAATACCTTTGCAAAGTTCTGTAAGTTTGATACCCTGGCTGAGGAGGACCTCCTGTTTGCTCAATTCGGTGCTGCAGAGTCATCCGCACTCTCCCGCCCGTTTGGGAGCTTTGGTATAATCCCCATGGTCCTTACGGAGTCCCAGCATCCTCAAGGACGTTAGAGAAAATAATATTTTACTTACCGGTAAATCTATTTCTCGTAGTCCGTAGAGGATGCTGGGCACCCGTCCCAAGTGCGGACTTCTTCTGCAAGACTTGTATATAGTTATTGCTTACATAAGGGTTATGTTATAGTTTATCGGTTGAACCGAGGCTATGTTTTTGTTCATACTGTTAACTGGGTAGTTGATCACAAGTTATACGGTGTGATTGGTGTGGCTGGTATGGATCTCGCCCTTAGATTTACAAAAATCCTTCCTCGTACTGTCCATCTTCTCTGGACACAGTTTCCCTAACTGAGGTCTGGAGGAGGGGCATAGAGGGAGGAGCCAGTGCACACCCAGAATCCAAAGCTTTCTTAAAGTGCCCTATCTCCTGCGGAGCCCGTCTATTCCCCATGGTCCTTACGGAGTCCCAGCATCCTCTACGGACTACGAGAAATAGATATACCGGTAAGTAAAATCTTATTATTTATAAATAAATATAGTATATATATTAGCAAGAAATGTGTGCAGAGACGTCCACTGGCTGCATCTGTAATCTGCCACTTCCGTACAAAGGTGCAACATACGTCGCACTATAGAACCCAGAATATTTGGTACTAAGTAGCCAGGATTTTTGCAACTGGGTACATAATTTAGATGAAGATACTGGCTGCGACATCCCTGCAAAATACTTGCAAGACCCCTGCATTTGACTAGCCACCACCTCATAACCTCCCATAAACGCACACCAACTGTCCATCCCTGTGCATCCACATTGACTGTAGACCTTTTTAGTGTAGATCTATAGACACGATACCCATCCCTAGATTAACTATAAACACAATGATACAACCAAAGGCAGAGTGAATGGGTAGGGTGGTACTGAAGGGTGTTATAGGGCGACTCCATGGGGAAGGGAGGGGCCGGATGCAAAAGAGTCTCCAGTGATCCTGTACCAGCACAGTGGGTGAAGGATAAGAGTCACAGGCAGTGGCGGATTCTACCTAGGGACTGCAGGACTTATTTAGTTTGCAGAGGGAGGGTTACGTTAAGGCTGCAGGGGGGAGGGGGGGGTGAAGGTTAGGTTTAGACTGTGGGAAGGGACGGTTAGGGGTAGGTAGAGGGGGGAGGGCTAGGTCTAAGCTGGGGGGTGTTAGGGTTTGGCTGCAGTGGGAAGGTTTAGGTTTAGTCTGCAGGGGGAGGGATAGACTGTGGGAAGGGAGAGTTAGGGTTAGGCTGCAGAGAAAAAGTTAGGATTAGGCTGCAGGAGGGGGAAGGTTAGGGTTAGGCTGCGGAGAGGGAGGGTTAGGGTTAAGCTGCGGGAGAGGAGGGAAGGGAAGATTAGGGTTAGGCTGCGGGGCGGGAGGGCTAGGCTGCGGGAAAGGGGAGATTAGGGTTAGGGTGCGGGGAGGGAGGGATGGTTAGGCTTCAGGGAGGGAGGGTTGGGCTACAGGGACGAAGGAATAGGGGGAGGGTTGGGATTAGTGTTCCCGGCCTCCTGCACCCCTGTTGGGATTTCAAGCAGTCAGGATGCTAGTGTCAGTATTCTGACCACGAACAGCCATAGTGTATAGCAGATTTTAACAGCAGTGCATCTGTTAAAGGGGACATAGTAGTGAATTCCCAGGAAAGGGACTTATTTTCCAGGTCATGAGTACTGTAGTTACACCTTCCTATAATAGCTTGCTGCAAGCTTGCTCACTCACACCTGTCCACAGGATCATCTTATGAGGGGAGGGTCTGAGTGGGCTGGCACCTGCACTTAATAAACTCTAGTCTAGGATGCACACACCTATGCTCATAGGCGTTGCTTCACATTCTTAGCAGCGCCACTTTCCTGAAGGAGCCTTCTGAGGTGGCCGCAGCTGCTGTACAGGGTAAGTATATTGGAGAGGTGCAGTGGGGCCCCCCGGGTTTGTGTGCACCGCATATTCTGCACCTGTTGTAGATATGAGACTGGCAGGACACATACTGTAGGTGTGATTGCCACTGAGGTAATACAGTAGCTGCGGAATAGGTAGCAACATGAACCCAAGTTGCACTTAAAGAAAACACATGCAAAAGAAATAAAAAATAGATTAGTTCCCTTGGCCGGGCCCCCAGGCTTTCAGGTATTTTGGGACCCCTGCGGCACTTCAATCTTTCACCCTGCTACAGCTGGCGTTTGGGAGCTTTTGCCATGATTTACACTTTGAGTATTGACACAGATACCGATACCCAGTTGTAATCAATTCACCTCTTTTCTAGAGATGTGCTGCTGGCACTGTTCGTGTTTTGTGTTTTGGTTTTGGTTCTAATTCCACTTTCATGTTTTGGTTTTGGTTTTGCCAAAACCACCCTTTCGTGTTTTGGTATTGGTTTTGGATCTGGATGATTTTTGAAAAAAACATAAAAATAGCTAAAATCACAGAATTTGTGGGTAATTTTGCTCCTACGGTATTATTAACCTCAATAACATTAATGTTCACTAATTTCCAGTCTATTCTGAACACCACACAATATTGTTTTTAGGCCTAAAAGTTGCACCGAGGTGGCTGTATGACTAAGCTAAGCGACACAAGTGTGCGGCACAAACACCTGGCCCATCTAGGAGTGGCACTGCAGTTGCAGACAAGATGGCACTATTCAAAAACTAGTCCCCAAACAGCACATGATGCAAAGAAGAAAAAGAGGAGCAATCAGGTAGTTTAGTGGCAATGCAGTGTCAAACAGGATGGCAGCTTTCAAAAACTAGGCACCAAACAGCACCTCATGCAAAGATGTAGAAGAGGTGCAATGAGGTAGCTGTATGACTAAGCCAAGCGACACAAACAATTGGCCCATTCAGGAGTGGCACAGCAGCGGCAGACAGGAGGGCAGATATCAAAAAAAGGCCCCAAATAGCACAGCACATGATGCAAAGAAGAAAAAAAGGTGCACCGAGGTTGCTGTATGACTAAGCTAAGCGACACAAACACCTGGCCCATCTAGTAGTGTCACGCAGTGGCTAAATGTCGAGAGAGGGCCGCAATTGTTCAGTCCGCTGACAGCATCTCCAGCACGCCCCTGTCGTTTTTAAAAAATTCTGCATTTGGTGGACTTATACGACAGTGCCCCAGGACTAATACAGCAGTACCCCTGGACTCATACAGCAGTGTCATACAGGATGGCACTTTTCAAGAACTAGGCCCCAAATAGCACCTCATGCAAAGATTTCAAAGAGGTGCAATGAGGTAGCTGTATGACTAAGCCAAGCATCACAAACAATTCCCACTGGAATTATACGCCCAAATCACTGGAATTATACGTCCAAATCACTGGAAATATACGTCCAAATCACTGGAATTAAAATGGCAGTACCACTGGACATATAGGGAAGTGTCAGACAGGATGGCACTTTAATAAAATAGATTTGAAAACAGCACACGATGATAAGAAGAAAAAGAGGTGCAAGATGGAATTGTCCTTGGGCCCTCCCACCCACCCTTATGTTGTATAAACAGGACATGCACACTTTAACAAACCCATCATTTCAGCGACAGGGTCTGCCACACGACTGTGACTGAAATGACTGGTTGGTTTGGGCCCCCACCAAAAAAGAATCAATCAATCTCTCTTTGCACAAACTGGCTCTACAGAGGCAAGATGTCCACCTCCTCCTCATCGTCCGATTTCTCACCCCTTCCACTGTGTACATCCCTCTCCTCACAGATTATTAATTCGTCCCCACTGGAATCCACCATCACAGGTAACTGTGTACTTTCCGAAAGCAATTGCTGGTAAAGGTCTTCCCGGAGGAATTTATAATTCATTTTGATGAACATCATCTTCTCCACATTTTGTGGAAGTAACCTCCTACGCCGATCGCTGACAAGGTTACCAGCTGCACTAAACACTCTTTCGGAGTACACACTGGAGGGGGGCAACTTAGATAAAATAAAGACAGTTTGAGCAAGGGCATCCACATTGCCTCTTTTTCCTGCCAGTATACATACGGACTGTCTGATATGCCTACTTGGATGCTATCACTCGTATAATCCTCCACCATTCTTTCAATGGTGACAGAATCATATGCAGTGACAGTAGACATGTCAATAATCGTTGGCAGGTCCTTCAGTCCGGACCATATGTCAGCTTTCGCTCCTGACTGCCCTGCATCACCGTCAGCGGGTGGGCTAGGAAATATTATCCTTTTCCAAAGCAGCCCCAGTGGCTGGAGAAATTGAAGGAGGAGCTGTTGACGGGTCACGTTCCGCTTTGAGTAGACAAGTGAATCACCAGCAGGTCTTTGCACCTCTGCACACTTGTGTCTGCCGGAAAGAGAGATACAACATAGGCTTTAAATCTAGGACAGAGCACAGTGGCCAAAATGTAGTGCTCTGATTTCAACAGATTGACCACCCATGAATCCTGGCAAAGCAAATGAAGGGCTCCATCCACAAGTCCCACATACTTTGCGGAATCGCTCCGTCTTAGCTTCTCCTTCAATTTCTCCAGCTGCTTCTGCAAAAGCCTGATGAGGGGAATGACCTGACTGAAGCTGGCAGTGTCTGAACTGACTTCACGTGTGGCAAGTTCAAAGGGTTGGAGAACCTTGCACAAGACTGAAATCATACTGCACTGCGCTTGAGTCAGGTGCATTCCCTCTCCTTTGCCTATATCGTGGGCAGATGTATAGGCTTGAATGGCCTTTTGCTGCTCCTCCATCCTCTGAAGCATATAGAGGGTTGAATTCCACCTCGTTACCACCTCTTGCTTCAGTTGATGGCAGGGTAGGTTCAGGAGTGCTTGCTGTCGCTCCAGTCTTCGGCACGCAGTGGCAGAATGTCGAAAGTGGCCCGCAATTTTTCAGGCCACCGACAGCATCTCCTGTACACCCCTGTCATTTTTCAAAAAATTCTGCACCACCAAATGAATTGTATGTGCAAAACATGGGACGTGCTGCAATTTGCCCAGATGTAATGCACGCACAATATTGGTGGCATTGTCCGATATCACAAATCCCCAGGAGAGTCCAATAGGGGTAAGCCATTCTGCGATGATGTCCCTCAGTTTCCGGAAGAGGTTATCAGCTATGTGTCTCTTACGGAAAGCAGTGATACATTTCGTAGCCTGCCTAGGAACGAGTTGGCATTTGCGAGATGCTGCTACTGTTGCCGCTGCTGTTGTTGCTGCGGGAGGCAATACATCTACCCAGTGGGCTGTCACAGTCATGTAGTCCTTAGTCTGCCCTGTTCCACTTGTCCACATGTCTGTGGTTAAGTGGACACTGGATACAACAGCATTTTGTAGGACACTAGTGACTCTTTTTCTGACGTCTTTGTACATTCTCGGTATCGCCTGCCTAGATAAGTGGAACCTAGATGGGATTTGATACGGGGGACACACCATCTCCATCAATTCTCTAAGTCTTTGTGGAGAACTAATTCCACACCGAATAGGTGGCGGCTTTTTTGGTAGTTTGACCAGGCATCACAATGGGCTTATTCATCCCATGGACGACAGGTGTCTCCCCCGGTGCCTGACTTAAACAAACCACATCACCATCAGAATCCTCATCGTCAACTTCCTCCTCAGTGCCAGCCATATCCTCATCCTGGGGCACTTCCAACAGTGACATCTTCAATTTCAATATCAGGAACTGGACTGTTGGTGCTCCTTCCAGCACTTGCAGGGGGCGTGCAAATGGTGGAAGGAGCCAGCTCTTCCCGCCCAGTGTTGGGAATGTCAGGCATCGCAACCGCCGACACACTTGGGTTCTCCTTGGGGATTTGTGATACCATATCAGAATACACAGTTCTTTTCTGTGCTCTTTCCAAATTAACTCTTTTAATTTTTCTAGTGGGAGGATGAGGGCTTCTATCGTCATGTGAATCTGAACCACTAGTCATGAACATAGGCCAGGGCCTCAGCCATTCCTTGCCACTCTGTGTCGTAAATGGCATATTGGTAAGTTTACGTTTCTCCTCAGACCATTTAAATTTATTTTTTTGGGTTTTACATGCCCTCTACTATCACAATGGGCATCGGCCTTGACAGACAACGTTGATGGCATTTTATCATCTATGTCATGGCTAGTGGCAGCAGCTTCAGCACTAGGAGGAAGTGGTTCTTGATCTTTCCCTATTTTATCCTCCAAATGTTTGTTCTCTATTATTTTTCTTGAGTTATATAACACAATATGCAGCACAGGAGAGCGTACTCCTACACCTCACAGGGCAAACCCTGTAAAAATTATTTGGATTTGAATATTAATAACCCCTTTATTTGGAGTAAATAATATACAGCACAGGACTGGATTTTTACGGAATTACATTCATTTTTATATGAAATTATAAGGCAGGATAACTGGAATTATACGGCAGTATCATGGGAATTATATGGCAGTATCACAGGAATTATACGCCAGTATTCTGACAATTATACGGCAATATCACAGGAATTTTACGCCAGTATCACAGGAATTATACGGCAATATCACAGGAATTATACGCCAGTATCACAGGAATTATACGCCAGTATCACAGGAATTATACGGCAATATCACAGGAATTACACGCCAGTATCACAGGAATTATACGCCAGTATCACGGGAATTATACGCCAATATCACAGGAATTATACGCCAATATCACAGGAATTATACGCCAATATCACAGGAATTATACGGCAATATCACAGGAATTATATGCCAGTATCACGGGAATTATACGGCAATATCACAGGAATTATACGCCAGTATCACGGGAATTATACGCCAATATCACAGGAATTATACGACAGTATCACGGGAATTATATGGCAATATCACGGGAATTATACGCCAGTATCACGGGAATTATACGCCAGTATCACGGGAATTATATGGCAATATCACGGGAATTATACGCCAGTATCACGGGAATTATACGGCTGTAATACTGGATATATGGCAGCAGAGGACACCACCACTGTGACTGGACTGATGCTGCACAAGACACTTCCCCTGGTCTAATGCAGGACAAGGCAGCACCACTGAAAGGGACTTATACAGCTACACTGGATAAATGGCAGCAGAGGACACCACCACTGTGACTGGTTGGACTGATGCAACACAATACACTGACTACACTGGACTGGACTGAGCAGCAGAACACAGCACAAGACTCACCACCCCACTTTCCCGCCCCAACACAAATACTGAGGACGGAGACACGTCCTTTCACTACGCTCTCCGAGACTGGAGTGAAAATGGGCGCGACGTGCGGCTCCTTATATGGAATCTAAATCCCGCGAGAATCCGACAGCGGGGTGAAGACGTTTTGCCTCGTTCGGGTTTCCGTGTCAGGCGAGAAAACCCGAGCCTGGCTCGGAACCGGACTCGAATGGTGAAGTTCGGTACGGTTTGGTTCTCTGAGAACCGAACCCGCTCATCTCTGCTCTTTTCTCAATTGCTCTTCCTTTTCTTTTCTGTTTTGAAATAGTGCTAGTGCATTATTGGTCCGCTGTCTCCCCTCCCCGCAGCCTAAATCTAACCCTCCTCCCCGCAGCCTAAACATAACCCTCCCAGCATACTTACATTTGGGATTCCTGTGGCCCAATTACAGCCAGTAATCAGTCATACTGTACGCTGTAGGTGGTATGTACGTATATGGCTGAGTCATAGGCAAATGCAGGGGGGGTTTCCGGTTGCACGGAAACCCCCTTCCTCTTGGCAAGTGGCCAAATTATGACAACAATAGTAATGGTAAATAATACTATTACTAGAACTGCCACCACATCATGCAGTTTTTGGGACAGCAGAGCTGCTGCACATGCCCAGATGCCCAGTGGAAGCAGCTTCTTCTACCAAGTTTGCTGTGTGTGTGGATCTGAGTCCTTATTCAGTGCACTGGACCAAAGAGTTGCTACCAAGAAGAAGAGACAGGAGCCTTACCATGAGGTGGGAGAATGTGTGCTTAGAAAGTGCAGTACTGGTTCTATTATGTTTGTGTATTTATTTATTATGGTATGTTTAACCTTTTTCTGACCACTTATTTATGTATGTTTGATAAAGCCTATACTAGTATAGACCATCTTCTATAGAGTTTAATATAAATACTGTATTCCATACAGTATACAGTGTCTAAAAAAAAAGACCAATGTTCAGAGTCGTTACTATTTTCTTCTACCGCTCCCCCAATCTCCTGCACTTGCCCCAATGTACCGCAGAGTGGGAGATTGTGGGATTGCATTTGGAAACCCCCTTCAAGAAATCCTGCGTTTGCCACTGTGAGTAATAGCAGATCGCCTCTATCTCTAAGATTTGCCATCTCTAAAATATGAGGGTCCACTCTTAGAATGCAGAATAAAGATGACTTTTATTTGGAGATACTAGTATAATATAATATATCCCCATACAAAGTTCAGTGGCTAGTTGTAGTCCTTGAGCAATGCATTATATGTCTGTTATCCACACACAGAGCGAGCATATTAATCTGTATTTAGTGAATTTGTTACCAGCCAAAGGGTCCGCTACATGGAAAATGGGAGAGTAATGTCAGTAATTAGAAGCAATCAATGTACTTTAGACGAGTGTCACATCACAGAGATTATTTAGCAAACTCCCTAAACTAATTCAGTGCAGACAGATCAGCATTTTATTCAACAAAGAAGCAATTTTCATGTAAAGTGATGGAAATTTAAAGTTTTGCTACGCGACTTTGGTTTAATGAATTCTAAGTTATCTCTGGAATCAAATGAAGCCAAACAGAAAGTTCAGACTTTCCAGTCACTATGTGACATAGAGCAAAATAATTCAGCGTGCTTAGGGAGTATCTTGATTTTGGAAGCAGTGTTAATTTTGACAAGGATTTTGAATTTAGTTTTCGTCTTAGGGCCTAATTCAGACCTGATCGCAGCAGCAAATTTTGATATTAAAAGGGCAAAACCATGTTGCATTGCTGGGGAAACAGATGTAACATGTGCAGAGAGAGTTAGATTTGTGTGGGTTATGTTGTTTCTGTGCAGGGTAAATACTGGCTGCTTTATTTTTACATAGCAATTTAGATTTCAGTTTGAACACACCCCACCCAAATTTAACACTCTCTCCACATGTTATATCTGCCCCTCCTGCAGTGTACACGGGGCTTAATTCAGACCTGATCGGTGCTGTGCGTTTTCACACAGCAACCGATCAGTTCTGAACTGCGCATACACCAGCGCCACAGTGCGCCGGCGCATGCCAGACAGACGACGGCCATCTCAGCCCTGAGTTCGCTGGGTGGGAGGGGGCCGGCCGGCAGCGTTTGGCCGCCGTTTTAGGGGCGCGGTCCGGGCAACGCAGGCGTGCCAGGACCATGCGGGGGGGCGGGTCGCAGCGACCCTCAAAGCGACGGGTAGCTCCCTGCTAGCATGCAGGAGCTGTGCTGGTGTGGAGCTACTCTTCAAGTACAAAAGCATCGCCGCCGGGCGATGCTGGGCGTCCAACCGAATGTCATGGAAGCTGATCGTAGATGTGCTAAATATAGCACATCTATGACCAGGGCTGAATTAGGCCCATGGTTTTGCCCATTTGCTAACAAATTAGCTGCTGCGATCATGTCTGAATTACGCCCTTAGTCGCTTACTTAAAATTGTAGTTGGTTTATAGTCACATTTTGGTCTCTCTCTTTTTTTTTTTGCTTTGTTTTAGTCAAGTTTTAGTCAGTGGATCTCAGTTTTAATTTTAGTCTAATTTTAGTCAACATTTGAAACATAACTTTTGCAGACTGTTTAATAATACTGCAATGGATTTTGCTGAAGAACATTTCTCTTAAATTCCTATGAGAAGTTTGCATACTTTTAACTATGTGTTTAATAATCTAGGTTCAGTATGCTGAGAATGTGTTACATACTGAGTCTGACTTACCGTAGTGCTCCCATATATCATTAGTAATCTAGGCGCAGTAAACTGACAATGTGTTACATACTGAGTCTGAGTTACCGTAGTACTCCCGTATATCATTAGTAATCTAGTCTCGGTTGTCTGAGAAGGTGTTACATACTAAGTCTGACTTACCGTAGTGCTACCATATACAGGGGTGACACAGGTGGGGTAGACAGTGAGCGTGGAACAGAGGGTTAGGATGAGATTAGGCTGGATTTGGTGAAGAAGTGGGTCTTCAGAGCCTGTTTGAAGTTTTGTAGGCACGTGGAGAGTCTGAGGGGGAAAGGTAGAACATTCCAGAGAAAGGGAGCATCATGTGAGAAATCTTGAAGGTAGGAGTGGGAGGAAGTAATCAGAAGACAGGAGAGTCGGCGTGCATTAGCAGAGCGAAGAGGACGGGTGGGAGTGTAGAGGGAGATAAGGTCAGAGATGTAAATAGGAGAGGAGTGGGTGAGGGCTTTGTAAGTGAGTGTGAGAAGTTTTAATTGGATTCTGAAAGGGAAGGGAAGCCAATGAAGGGCTAGTAGGAGAGGGGAGGCGGATGTAATGCATTTGGTGAGGAAGATGAGCCGGGCAGCAGCATAGAGGATATATTGGAGTGGAGAGATACATTTGACAGGGAGGCCAGTTAGGAGGAGATTACAGTAATCCAGTCTGAAGATGACCAGTGACTGGATAATGGTCTTAGGCGAATCCTGGATGAGAAAGGGTCTGATCCTGAAAATAGTTTTTGAGATGAAAATGGCAGGTTTGTGAGAGTTGCTGAATGTGTGGTTTGAAGAAGAGGGAGGAGTCAAGGATTACTATTTTCTTTTTACCGGGAACTTTCATGTGGACAGTGATAAAACAGGCATCAAAGTGCCACCCCCCAGCAAGAAGCGTCCCTAGGCACATGCCTAATGGGAAATCCACCACTGAATATGCCCTGCTATATTGCAACAAGTGGCGGGATACATGCAATATACAAATCACCATAATTACAACTCAGGTTTAACACTGACACTCTTGTGGTTTAATTATGTTCTTACCTAATCTGCCAAATATGCACCAAATATCTTAGTTAGAGTGGATGCAAAACTTGCTCCAAAAGATGAAATAACATTACCACTCACTATTGTAACCCCATACCGTTTATGTACACAGTGTTCTGGAACTGAATATGTAAAATTATTAACCTACCCCCAATAAAACATTTAACATATAACATCCATTATACAGTATTCTCTCTATTATACAGTATTTCCCCCATTATGCAGTATTTTCTCCATTATACGGTATTTCCTCCATTATACAATATTTCCAGTGCCGTTTCTTGCGGCGGGCGAGCCGTGCAACCGCACGGGGCGCCCGCAGCGCCCACAGCGGCACTTTGCGTGTCCTTGTCTGCTCCTCCTTCCTCTTCCCGAGCAATCCTGCTCGGGGGCGGAGTTTCGCGGAATGACGCGATTGCGTCATGACGTCACGAGGCAATCGCGTAATTCCGCGAAACCACGAGTACTCGGATGATGGAGGAGGAGCAGACTACCTGGAAGGAGGAGGCGGCCGGCGCGAGGGAGGTGAGGCGGCCCGACTTCGAAGAGCGGGAAGGTTCTGTATATGTAAGTAGTCTCTCTCTCTCCCCTCCTTTCCTCCCCCCCCCCCACTTGACACCTACCTGCCGCACTGTATTTAATGTGGACACCTGCTTGCCGCACTGTATTTAATGGGGACATCTGCCTGCCGCACTGTATTTAATGGGGACACCTGCCTGCCGCACTGTATTTAATGGGGACATCTGCCTGCCGAACTGTATTTAATGGGAACACCTGCCTGCCGCACTGTATTTAATGGGGACATCTGCCTGCCGCACTGTATTTAATGGGGACACCTGCCTGCCGTACTGTGTAAAATGGGGACATGTGCCTGCCGCACTGTGTAAAATGGGGACACCTGCCTGCGTAATGTGTAAAATGGGGACACCTGCCTGCCGTAAT
This sequence comes from Pseudophryne corroboree, assembly GCF_028390025.1. NCBI lineage: Eukaryota > Metazoa > Chordata > Amphibia > Anura > Myobatrachidae > Pseudophryne > Pseudophryne corroboree. The sequence goes on from NC_086444.1 coordinate 1,206,514,768, forward strand.
TTATAGAATGGGGACACCTGCCTGCGTACTGTGTAAAAAGGGGACACCTGCCTGCCGTAATGTATAAAATGGGGACACCTGCCTGCGTAATGTGTAAAATGGGGACACCTGCCTGCCATACTGTGTAAAATGGGGACACTTGTCTGCCGTGATGTGTAAAATGGGGACACCTGCCTGCCATACTGTGTAAAATGGGGACACCTGCCTGCCGTACTGTGTAAAATGGGGACTTTAGATTTTTTTATTTTTCCCTGTGGTGGCCGTGATGATATCAGATGAGGCCACTCCCATTTTAATGAGGGGGGGGGGGGGCGCATTTTGAAATCTCGCACTGGGAGCCAAATTGGCTAGAAATAGCCCTGAATATTTCCTCCATTATACAGTATTACATTTATTATACAATATTTCCTTCATTATACAGTATTTCCTCCATTATACAGTATTTCCTCCATTATACAATATTTCCTTCATTATACAGTATTTCCCCCATTATGCAGTATTTTCTCCATTATACAATATCTCCTCCATTATACAGTATTTTCTCCATTATACAATATTTCCTCCATTATACAGTATTTCCTCTATTATACAGTATTTCCTCCATTATAAAGTATGTCCTCTATTATACAATATTTCCTCAATTTTACAGTATTCCCTCCATTATGCAGTATTTCCTCCATTATAAAGTATGTCCTCTATTATATAATATTTCCTCAATTTTACAGTATTTCCTCCATTATACAGTATTCCCTCCATTATGCAGTATTTCCTCCATTATACAGTATTTCCCCCATTATACAGTATTCCCTCCATTATACAATATTTCAGCCATTATACAGTATTTCCTCCATTATACAGTATTTGCTCCATTATACAGGATTCCCTCCATTATGCAGCATTTCCTCCATTATGCAGTATTCCCTCCATTATGCAGTATTTCCTCCATTATACAGTATTTCTTCCATTATACAGCATTTCCTCCATTATACAGTATTTTCTCCATTATGCAGTATTTCCTCCATTATACAGCATTTCCTCCATTATACAGTATTTCCTCCATTATACAGCATTTCCCCCATTATGCAGTATTTCATCCATTATGCAGTATTTCCTCCATTTATACAGTATTCCCTCCATTATACAGCATTTCCTACATTATACAGCATTTCCCCCATTATACAATATTTCCCCCATTATGCAGTATTTGCCCCATTATACAGTATTTTCCCATTATGCAGTATTTTCCCAATTATACAGCATTTCCTCCACTATACAGTATTTCCCCCATTATGCAGTTTTTCCTCCATTATGCAGTATTTCCCCCATTATACAGTATTTCCCCCATTATGCAGTATTTCCTCCATTATACAGTATTTCCCCCATTATACAGTATTTCCCCCATTATGCAGTATTTCCTCCATTATAAAGTATGTCCTCTATTATATAATATTTCCTCAATTTTACAGTATTTCCTCCATTATACAGTATTCCCTCCATTATGCAGTATTTCCTCCATTATACAGTATTTCCCCCATTATACAGTATTTCCTCCATTATACAATATTTCAGCCATTATACAGTATTTCCTCCATTATACAGTATTTGCTCCATTATACAGGATTCCCTCCATTAAGCAGCATTTCCTCCATTATGCAGTATTTCCTCCATTATGCAGTATTCCCTCCATTATGCAGTATTTCCTCCATTATACAGTATTTCTTCCATTATACAGCATTTCCTCCATTATACAGTATTTTCTCCATTATGCAGTATTTCCTCCATTATACAGCATTTCCTCCATTATACAGCATTTCCTCCATTATACAGTATTTCCTCCATTATACAGCATTTCCCCCATTATGCAGTATTTCATCCATTATGCAGTATTTCCTCCATTTATACAGTATTCCCTCCATTATACAGCATTTCCTACATTATACAGCATTTCCCCCATTATACAGTATTTCCCCCATTATGCAGTATTTGCCCCATTATACAGTATTTTCCCATTATGCAGTATTTTCCAAATTATACAGCATTTCCTCCACTATACAGTATTTCCCCCATTATGCAGTTTTTCCTCCATTATGCAGTAATTCCCCCATTATACAGTATTTCCCCCATTATGCAGTATTTCCTCCATTATACAGTATTTCCCCCATTATACAGTATTTCCCCCATTATGCAGTATTTCCTCCATTATGGAGTATTTCCTCCATTATACAGTATTCCCTCCATTATACAGTATTTCCTCCATTATGCAGTATTTCCTCCATTATACAGTATTTCCCCCATTATGCAGTTTTTCCTCCATTATACAGTATTTCCCCCTATTATACAGTATTTCACCCATTATGGAGCATTTCCTCCATTATACAGTATTCCCTCCATTATACAGTATTCCCTCCATTATACAGTATTTCCTCCATTATGCAGTATTTCCCCCTATTATACAGTATTTCCTCCATTATGCAGTATTTCCCCCATTATACAGTATTTCCCCCATTATGCAGTATTTCCCCTATTATGCAGTATTTCCTCCATTATGGAGTATTTCCTCCATTATACAGTATTCCCTCCATTATACAGTATGTCCTCCATTATGCAGTATTTCCTCCATTATACAGTATTTCCCCCATTATGCAGTATTTCCTCCATTATACAGTATTTCCCCCTATTATACAGTATTTCACCCATTATGGAGTATTTCCTCCATTATACAGTATTCCCTCCATTATACAGTATTCCCTCCATTATACAGTATTTCCTCCATTATGCAGTATTTCCCCCTATTATACAGTATTTCCTCCATTATGCAGTATTTCCCCCATTATACAGTATTTACTCCATTATGGAGTATTTCCTCCATTATACAGTATTCCCTCCATTATGGAGTATTTCCTCCATTATACAGTATTTCCTCCATTATGGAGTATTTCCTCCATTATACAGTATTCCCTCCATTATACAGTATTTCCTCCATTATGCAGTATTTCCTCCTATTATACAGTATTTCCTCCATTATACAGTATTTCCTCCATTATACAGTATTTCCTCCTATTATACAGTATTTCCTCCATTATACAGTATTTCCCCCATTATACGGTATTTCCCCCATTATGCAGTATTTCCTCCATTATACAGTATTTCCCCCTATTATACAGTATTTCACCCATTATGGAGTATTTCCTCCATTATACAGTATTTCCCCCGATTATACAGTATTTCACCCATTATGGAGTATTTCCTCCATTATACAGTATTCCCTCCATTTTACAGTATTTCCTCCATTATGCAGTATTTCCTCCATTATACAGCATTTCCTACATTATACAGCATTTCCCCCATTATACAGTATTTCCCCCATTATGCAGTATTTGCCCCATTATACAGTATTTGCCCCATTATACAGTATTTCCTCCATTATGCAGTATTCCCTCCATTATACAGTATTTCCTCCATTATGCAGTATTTCCTCCATTATACAGTATGTCCTAGAAATGTAGTATCGAAAACATTATTTGAAGACAGAAGTTTGTGCTCAGAGGCCTCCAGGTATCTCTTCTGCTCTTCAGGAGACTGAATGTAATCAGGTGATTTTACAGCAGAAGATATTCCTTGGAGGTGTTTGATAAATGTCAGCCCGGAGTTTAAGGGCGTCTGCTGACTTTTATTAGATTTGTTTTGTACTGAGGAAAAGCTGACAGCTTAAACACAAAATGTCTGTGTACCCATACATCTCTTTTATTTATACCACAACTGTGTTGTTGGGGACCACGGCCTAGATGTGGCTCTTTGTGGGCTTTTGTGACTCTTGGCTTCACTGACAACATTAATGACCACTCCAGTGGAAGTATATGGATACCAGGTAATGCATAAAGTATAGGACAAGGCCTGGCCTGCTCCAGCTCAGAAATGGTGCCACATTAAAGACCTGTTGGGTCTTACTTCCCAAACTCACCCCCTTTGGAGGAAATGTAGAGGGGCTTTTTGCTTCACAATCTTCAACAAAGAACGATGCAGCTTGAGGATTCTGCTCTTCAAAGTAATTAGCAATCACCATTCTTTACATCATGAATCTGCCCTATGATATATAGCCCTGGACTCACTATCTAGGTCACCATCAGGACTCTTGTGGCCTCCTACAGCCAGATAAACATGGCCTACAGAGCGGTAGTGAAAACAGTACAAATGTAACTCTATAAATGACTGTGACATAATATAAGAACCGATATTAATGGCAATTAGATGCATAACATGGATTAATAGAAAGCCAGTAGGAAACAGGGGGATGCAGTTAAGATCCCGGCTGTCGGAATCCCAGCTGTCAAAATCAGACGCCAGAATCCCGACACCAGTAAAAGCCCTGACAACAGAATCCCAACAGGGTCAGGATACCAACACTGGAACACCAACAGCAGGGATCCCGATCGTAGTAAGTATAGCCACTACGCTTGGGTTATTGTCGGGGAGGGGGTAGGTTGTGTTGACACCGGGGGGGGGGGTGTTAGGGTCAGGATGCAGGGGGTGGGAGGCTAGGGTTAGGCTGCAGGCAGGGGAGGTTAGGGTTGGGCACCACCAGGGAAGGTAAGGTTTAGGCACTAAGGGGGGAGGTTACGGTTAGGCTGCGGGAAGGTAGTGGGTAGGGAACAGGGGTTACCATACTAAACCAAAACCCTGTCGGCATTTCAACATTCGGAATGCCGGCGTCTGTATTTAAACCGCCGGCATCCCTTCAGGTTAGAGAAGAAAATATACTGTGGGGAGGGGGGACGGGACAAGAAGTACATGTATTGATGTCTGATACTACAGTATATTGCATTATATAGTAGAGGGGTGTTACATTTAGGGGGCTAACTACTAGAAAGTTATGCAGAAACAGCAGTATCCACAAGCATTATATAGCCTACAGTATATCAGTGGTTCTCAAACTGTCTGCCTAGGCACCCTGGGGTGCTGTGACGTTCTTGCAGGGGTTCCGCAGGTTGGTGGCTGGCAATCATAAAACATGTGGACAATTAGAAGCACAATAGTATACCACCACATAACTGACACTATGGATGTCAGGTACAGATAGATCCACAGTTATCTTGGCTTCTCTGCTGCACCTAGGCACACCATGGTTTAGTTACATAAACCCTTCATCTGTTGTTCTCAGCTGCAATGCAATACAGAGAACAATACAGCAGGGGATTAAATCATTACAGCAGGGGATTAAGTCCGACTGCCCTGGCTCAATTAATCCTATTAAAGGTCAAGATAAACATGGACCCATCTGTATGCTGTAAGTTCTAGATTTCAGGCTGTGCTATTTCATGAGTATGTGGGAGGTGTGCGGTAATATTCAGAATGTTAAGGTCCTTTGTACAGACGGAGCTCGCTCATCTAGCCTTCTCTGCTGCACAATGGTGCACAAAGGCTCATTAGCATAAGCCTTTCATCTATTGTTCTCAGCTGCAATACAATACAGAGAGAACAATACATCAGGGGATTAAGTCTGACTGTCCTGGCTCAGTTAATCCTATTAAAGGGTGTCAAAGTCAGAAAAATATCTCTATGCACACTACCATATTTGCACCTCACACAGGTCCGTGCTGCGCATGTGTACGCTCTCCCGTACGTGCGCATACTCACAGTCGCGGGCACCCGCAGGCGCACGGTATGCGTATTTACGGTAGAGTTTATGTGATCGTAGCGTGCGACTCAATCGTTACATATTTTCACTATATAATGTATTTTGTAGATCATGGTCCCTTTGATAGATTCTGAAAGTTTGGTTAATGTAGAATGTTCATGAACAGAGAGATCCCTCTTTGTTTGATACGAAGGGACAGACAGGAGTAATACAGTGGTGTTTAGTACCCATCGGAAGAGTATTTAATTAGCAATATTCCGGTGTTGGTTTGAAGCAGATTAATCGCTCGTGCGAATAGTTATGGACATAAGAAGTTTATGAACATTTACTGTATTTGCACTTACTTATCCATGCGGCGGGAAACCCAGTTTCCCTCCCACCTGAGCTGTTGGAAATAGTCACGGCCCACCTGTATGAATCAACCTATGACCTTTTGTTATAATGCGAGGAGGAATTCCTGTGTCCAATGAACAATGAGATTGTAGGGACCATTGAATTGTATTGTGTGAGGGGCATAAATAGACAAGCCGATCACATCCAGCTCTCACTCTTCAACGGTTATCATTGCTGAAAATCGGGAGCTGGATGTCCAGAGGCGCATGCGATCGTTTCCCCTTGTGCGTAAGTGTTTCTCCGCAACCATATTGTTCTTACTGTTATTGTGGGCCATTTCTCTCTCTCTCTCTCTTCTCCTCTTTCTCTCTTATTTTTCCCTTAAAACGTAATTGTATTGTATTGTATTTCCTGTGTAGTTATCTGGTTAGGTAGTCTATGTTATATTGTAGTGTATGACTTGTATTGTGTTAATTCTTTTGCAAGTATATCATTCATAATATATATTTATTAGGCGTTGGACCCTAAGCGCAGGTATCTGTGTATTTCTTATAGTGTTTAGTATTCTCAGAGTGTCGGTGGCGCTCGAACAGCATTTGAGTTAATAAGGTTACACTAGGTTGCATCTACACCCTATTTCTACACTAAGGTTTTACTGCATAATATACTGTTTATGGTTTAGATACAAAGGTTTAACATTGTTAGCGTTCAGCGCCGCTGGTGATCTCCTCGTGGTCCCGAGCGTCCGCTACGCTATAGCGAATCATTACGTTAGTCAGCAGCCAATAGCGTGCCTGCCCGTGATCTCTTGGCCGTGAGCGAACGTGACGCTTGAGCGTCTCGACTACGGCTAAGCGATTGCTACGCAACGTGCGTACCCTTACGGTACTCCATACGTAAATAGCGTACAGTGTTCTTAGACCTCATAAAGGGTTTTATATAAGATAAATATTCAGCTTTATCAATTGGCGGCTCGCCCGTCCTTCACATATCTGCACTAGGTAATTTCAGCAGACATTATCCAGCAGCAAAGGGCGGGAGGTCATATTCCTCGCAGTGCTGTTTGGATAAGCGTCTGCTTCGCTTAGTAAAGGGTGCTGAAGGAATCCGGGACCGGAGGTAAGAATAAAACGATAGTGTCCTTTTAAAACTGTTTATTTCTGTCTTGCGTACACACGCACGCATATCTGCATTTCTTTTCATTCGTGTATTTTCATATATCACTCTCCTGTTTGCCATTGTATAATTGATAAACGTACTAAGAGAGATTTGCCGCTATTTCATAGTTAAAGAGTAAAGGTAATACAGTTAAGGTATAGAAATACACACAGCTCTACCTAAAGGTAAAAGGAGAGATTGGTGTGGTGTGCGGTAGATGATCGAGGAGCATCTACATTGATAAAACGTGTTAGTTGTGTTACGGTGGACAAAGACTAGTGTACACGTGTCTCTAACAAAGGGAGACTCGCTTACGCAAAGGCCGACGCACGCAGCGTAAATTACGCAACGGAGCGTCTGCGTACGCCCACGTAACTCAAGTCACACGATAGTGTTGATTTTTAAGTAACGCAACAAGCGATAAATAACGCAACAGGCGATAAGTAGCGCAAATCTATTTTAAATTCGAAATTTAAATTAACAGATCCTTCTCCTAATTTGTAACACATCTGGTCTAAAGAGAAATTTCTGCGCAGAAATAGAAATAGAAACAAAAGTGTACATGTGGTGAGTGAGTGTTTTTACATACATTTATACAATTTTGAGGTTGAACCAAAAGAAATCACCGAGTTCTCGTGAGGTACATACGTGTAAGTGACATGCACGGTGGCTAGGGAGGCATCCTTGGTTAAACATAAAAAAATTGAGCATTAGAGTATAGCAGACCAGGAGGTCATACTGTAACAGACCAGGAGGTCATAGCAGACCAGCAGGTTCAGGTACAGCAGACAAGGAAGTCCGCTATACAGTCCACAGGCACAACACCTAAAAGGGTTGGTGCAACACCCATATAGGCCATACAAGCTCTTGCTGAAGGAATTCGCAGCCACAATTTTCGATTCCGCTGGTCGCTCCGTACATAAGATTAGTTGCTTATGTGCTGAACGATTGTACCGCACGTAATTGTGTGCATTAGTAAACCTGACCGGTACTATTTGTGTACGAAGGTCATAAACGCTATTTGTACATTCTGACGTGATTTGTGTAATTTTTTATTTTTACAAAGGGAAGTTCGCTGGTCACTCAGGAATTATCCAACAACCTCACCTTTACTGGAAAGAGTAAGTGTTCTGCGGATATCCCTCGCATGTTCCAGTAAACAAAGGTTAAATAGGTGCCCTGGGTCGAGTACGCCAGCACCATATCGGTGTGATCAGGTCGTATTGGTCGGCGTGGGCAGAGTGAGTAAGGTGCTCGGTAAACCTTACCGTCAACCTATCGTGAATATCTTGGTTTTTTGTAAGGGTCCGTAACACCTGCAAATTATGGGGGCCAGTTGTTCAGGAAGGGGGCGATCAACCTCGGTTCGGGTTGATTCCATAAACCGACCAGTCGGGTCGGCAAGGTACGTAATGTGTGAAAAGTACGGAAGTCACACAGAAGCTTTATGTGATGAATGGGAGAGAATGACAGTACATGACGGGGAGAAATTCCCAAGAGTAGGTAGCTTCAGCACAGAAGTGTTAACGAATTTAAGGAGAAGGATATGTCTCATTAAATCAGCAAAGAGACGAATCAAGCATTATGATTATTTGCAGTTGTGGCAACAGGAGGGTGACATACAGAGAGGATTGGCTCAGGCGGCGGGATCTGGCTCGATCAGGAAACTGATAGCCACGGCCCCACCGCCACCATACATATCAGGAGAGAAATTGGTTGCGGAGAATGACGCACTAAGGTGTAACACACAAACACTTAGCAACTGTGTAAATGTTAAAGATAATGTTAACCAATTAACCAATGCAAGTATTAACCCGTGCAAGTTGTACCCTGTTTTGAACTTTCCTCAGGAGTGTGATCAAGAGGACGAATCGGCAACAATTTCAGCGCTCTCTCTAGCAGCCACCATAGCAGAGACCCCAGTAGGCACAGCTCCACCCCCGAGATTAGTAACAAAGGCCCCTAGCGGAGGGATAGGTGAGGTCGTATCAACGGGTAAGTACGGCACCATACACTATGCTGAAACTATTTCACCACAGCCTGTAGAATCTACACAGAATGAGGTTGTTAGAGTTAATCCTGTTAAGGTAATAGTAGTTCCAAATGGGAAAACAGACACTTCAGGAGTCACTCCTGTTAGGAACATTGCCATGTATAGCCCATTTTCCCGAATGGAATTAAGGACCATAGTGTCTGAATTCCCTGACCCTAGAAAAGACTTAGTTGCCAGCCAAAAATACATCAGAGACCTAGGTAACACGGTAGAGCCCAACAACAAAGACTGGCAGATATTGCTGAGAGCATGTTTACCCTCCAATGTTGACGCAACTCAATTTTTAGCTGACTGTGGATTAGATCAGGATGTACCTCTTACAGAAGTGTACAACAAAGACAATGTAAAAAGAATAAGCTTACAGTTAAAAGAGTATTTCCCAGCGGTAGTTAAATGGAACAAAATATTCTCCATTAAACAAAAGGAGTCAGAAACAGCTACAGAGTATTTTCACAGAGCATTATTAGAGATGGCAAAATACACAGGCATAGAGGACATTAAAACAAACATAAACCATCGAGAAGTAGCAGTATCGGTACTGATGGATGGTTTAAAAGAGTCATTAAAGACTAGGGTACAGACCACACAACCATGTTGGCGAGGTCTGTCTGTGGCTACTTTGAGAGAGGCTGCTATTGATCACGACCGGAATATCACCAGACACAGGGAACAACAAGGTGATAAGTTAATGGCAGTAAGTATACAGGCCTTGACCACAAAACAGCCTGTGTTAATATCACCAAACCCTGTGGGTAAGTCAAATGTGGTAACATGTTATTCTTGTCACAAACAGGGACACTTTGCACGAGACTGTAGATCGAGAAATATCCAAAAATCTTATCAACCCCCTAGACAACGACACGACACGCGACATTGGGATCAGGGTCCGCAGAAACGGAGTTATGAGCCACATGCAGGGGAAACAAAAAGATATCCCCCGAACAGAGACTGGCAAGCCTCTGGTAGCTCCCAATTAACTCCATCACAAGTAGTTGCTGCCAGCGGGATTCAGGGAGGTCACCATACCCAATAGGGGTGTGGCCATACCTGTAATCTGCAGCCAGTAAAATTGATTGCAAGCCTTGGAAGTGAACCAGAAATTGCAATCAATGTAGCTGGTAAATCATTAAACTTTCTTGTAGATACAGGGGCGGCCAAATCAGTGATAAATTCGACAGTGGGCATGAGAACCACTGGTAAGACAATTCCAGCCATAGGGGTAACGGGGGTAGCCCAGCACTACCCTGTTAGCAAACCAGCCGAGATTACAATAGGGCCTTTACATACCAAGCATTCCTTTTTGCTGGCTGCATCGGCACCGACTAATCTCCTGGGTAGAGACTTACTGTGTAAAATGGGGTGCGTCATTTATTGTACTCCTGAAGGTGTATTCTTGGACATACCTGAGAATCACGCTCAGGAAGTGCGAGACATGTTAGACTCCCCATCAAAATTAATGTCACATACCATTATGACAAATAGGACTCCCTCCCAAGTAGAAGAAATTACATCTCAGATACCAGAGTCACTTTGGACTAAAGATGGACAAGACACTGGATTAATGGCAAACGTAGCTCCGGTAGTTGTACAAGTAAAAGATGGTAGGATAGCTCCAAAAATCCCACAGTACCCTCTGAAGCCAGAGGTGGAGTTAGGAGTTTACCCAGTAATAGAGCGCTTGCTACAACAGGGCATTCTGGTAAGAACGTCCAGCACTGCCAATAGTCCCATCTTCCCTGTGAAAAAGAGTGGGGGGAGGGGTTACCGGCTAGTGCAGGATCTAAGGGGGATTAACAAAATAGTTGAGAGTCAGTTCCCCGTAGTGCCAAATCCAGCTGTCATCCTAATGCAAATCCCTCCCACTGCGAAATTTTTCACTGTTATTGACCTCTGCTCCGCTTTCTTTTCGGTACCTCTGCACCCTGACAGCCAATATTTGTTTGCATTTACATACAGAGGAGTCCAATACACATGGACTCGATTACCACAAGGATTCATAGATAGTCCAAGTATATTTTCCCAGGCTTTGCATGATTGTTTACAGTCTTTCCAACCAGTGAGTGGATCAGTATTAATACAGTACGTGGATGATCTACTACTGTGTTCTGATTCATTGGAAGCATCCCTGAAGGATACGAAACAGCTCCTGTTTCATCTTTCAGACACAGGACACAAGGTTTCCAAAGACAAGTTACAATTATGCCAAACTAAGGTAAAATATTTGGGACACTGTCTAACACAAGGACTGAGACACCTGACCGCTGATAGAATTCAAGCAATTAGAGACATGACTCTGCCACAAACCCAGCAACAGATCAGAACGTTTTTAGGAATGTGTGGGTATTGCCGTAACTGGATCCCAGGGTTTTCCATTCTAGCGTTACCCTTGCAGGAGATGGTCTCCTCAAACAAACCTGATCGGATTTCGCATACAGACGAGTCTGAGACAGCATTTGAGAGACTTAAACAGTGCCTAACGCAGGCACCAGCATTAGGTATGCCAGACTATGGGAAACCCTTTGAGCTATACGGAACAGAAAGTGCTGGTTGCGCGGCAGGCGTACTAACCCAAAAGCACGGTGATGCCAGCAGGCCAGTAGCCTATTACAGCGCTCAGCTAGACACGGTAGCGCGATCCCTCCCCACATGCTTGCGAAGCGTTGCCGCGATAGCATTGCTAGTAACGAAAAGCGAAGATGTCGTGCTAGGTCACAACCTCACAATTCATACACCACATGCAGTGTCAGCCTTGCTGAATTCTGCCCAAACCAGGCACGTCTCATCAGCGCGGTTTACAAGATGGGAATTGGCACTAATGGCCCCCGTAAACATCACCATAAGGAGATGCAGTGCATTAAATCCTGCAACATATCTCCCAGGTGTGCCTGGACAGGCACAAAGGGTGGAGGATGAGAGTGGTGGGGATGGAGGATTTAATACAAAGGAAGACACACATGATTGTATGGAATATTTGACCCAAACTTTTACCGCAAGGCCTGACATCAGTGACAACCCACTGGAAGATGTAGAACTTACGTTCTACACGGACGGTAGTTGTCATAGACAGTCAGACTCGGGAGACTTGTGTACTGGATACGCAGTCGTAGATGACCAAGGCACCATAGAAGCGGAACCGCTAGGCCCACCTCACTCAGCCCAGGTTGCTGAACTGGTCGCCCTAACCAGAGCATGCGAATTGGCTAAGGGCAAATCAGCCAATATCTACACCGACTCTAGATACGCATTCGGGGTAGTCCATGATTTCGGAGCCCTATGGCGCCTCAGAAATTTCATGACGGCAGCTGGTACACCGGTAGCGCATGCAGCTCACATAAAAAGGCTTCTAACAGCGATACAGGAACCCGACAGAGTGGCTGTTATCAAATGTAAAGCACACACATATAGCCAAGACCCAGTATCACTTGGTAACAGCCGAGCAGACGAAGCTGCTAAGTTAGCAGCTGCTACCCCCAGACAGACAGACACCACACAACTGATGGTATTTAATACCATCAACACACAGAAGTTGTGTGAGATGCAAAATTTGTGTTCCACACAGGAAAAGGCAGTCTGGAAGGCAAAAGGATATGGCCAGGAGTCCTCAGGACTCTGGACGGATGGACACGGTAAACCAGTGGCCCCCAGAGCATACCTTCCATGTTTAGCTGAGGCAGCTCACGGGCTGACTCATCTGGGCAAGGAAGGGATGTGCAAGTTGGTAAGAGCATATTGGTGTGCCCCAGGATTTTCATCTCATGCGAGTAAAAGAGCAATGTCATGCCTTACCTGTTTGAGAAAGAACATCGGAAAGGCAATACCTACAGAACCATCTCATATCCCACCTGCCGGCGGCCCTTTCCAGGTAATACAGATTGACTTTATTCAATTACCCCCTTGTCGAAATTTGAAATATGTACTTGTTTGTATAGATGTTTTCTCAAATTGGGTCGAAGCATTTCCGGCGGCCACAAATACCGCTATGTTTACTGCTAAGAAAATTGTGCAGGAATTTGTATGTAGATACGGTATCCCTAAAATTATCGAAAGTGATAGGGGTACCCATTTTACAGGTGATGTCTTTCAAGGAATGTGTAAATTGATGGGAATTGATAGCAAGCTGCACACTCCATACCGTCCACAGGCGAGTGCGAAAGTGGAAAGAGTGAACAGCACTATTAAAAATAAACTGAGTAAAGTGATGACAGAGACAGGATTGACATGGCCAGAAGCTTTACCCAGTGTACTGTACAGCATCAGAACCACTCCCAGGTCCCCTCTTAATCTGTCTCCCTTTGAAATCTTGTTTGGTCGACAACCGCATGTTATGATTAACCCTCAGGATGATTTGAAGTGTAACAATGAAGTGACTGTAAAATACTTGATTAACATGAGTAAACAGTTAAGGAATCAAAATGATAATCTGAAGTTAGTGATTCCTGATTTACCAGATAGTAATTGTCATGACATTGAACCTGGGGATTATGTAATGATACGGAATTTTCTACGCTCAGGTTGCCTTATTGACAGATGGGAAGGACCATACCAGGTCTTATTGACTAGCACTACAGCATTGAAGGTTGCTGAGAGAGAGACTTGGGTTCATTCGTCCCACTGTAAGAAGGTTGCTGATCCAGAGAGGTCCCGTGATAAGGAACAGACGGTAGAGGTTGTATCACTGGAGTGTCTGTTCCAGGAGGATTGAGGCGGCACCTGAGCATTGAAAATCACAAGACCAAAAGCAGTTGTCGATCCCCTGTTCCCTTTTATTGTTTTTCTCCAACTTCCCATCCCCTCTCCCTCAAATTATTTTTTCCCCCTTCTCATTCTTCTCCGTTTCCTCCTACAAGATGGACTTGCCCCAAGAGACTGTGATCCGGATTTTCCTGTTGACCATGATGTTGACCAGAGCAGTCTGTTCCAGCGAGAGTACCATGGAGGTCGAGAGAGGTTCTGGAATGGGTTCTGATGATAAAGATGGAGGCGTAGTTTTCCAAGAACAACTTAACCGACAAGTAAAGGCGAGTATCAGAAAACGATCCGATAGCATTGACCATAGAAGGAATTGTGAAGGATTGTTAGCTGAAGAAAACTGTATCTGTCGGCTCTGTAACAATGTCATTGAGGATGGGTGCATAAAGAAATGCCAATCCAGTTTTAATATTCATATGGACCGGCATCCATTGAGTGACTATCACTCCTTAGTGGGTAGTGTGTTAAATAAAACAGATTGTTGGGTATGCTCTCAAGTACCTCAAGGTCATAGCAAATCAGGGCTAGTACCATTTCCTTTAACGTTAGGGGAGGTACTTGAGTTAAGTGGTGGGAGACCGGTGGACAGGAGGTTTAATATCTCCAGCCCTCCTAGTTTGAAGCTCCACCAATACCATGTGGATAGGTCCCTATTATGTTTTAACATCTCCAATCCCCGAAAGCCGGGAAATTGGGAAGTGTCATGGAGTAATCAAACCATGACCTTTTCGCATAGAGCAGATAGAATGCCTACAGATACAGAGCTTATACGCCACATAGCCAGTAGAGGAAAATCTTTCCGGTATAGGTATACCTTAGGAAATAGGATTACGAGAGTTGGAGAGGTATCACCAGGATACTGTGCACATATCGTACAACCTGATACGTGTACTAAGCAGATGGAAGAATTAGGGTTAGGAGATTTCACATGGAAGGTGTGTAATATGGTTATGTCCTACTCTGTCCCATATGTTCTCCCCGATGATGCATATTTCATATGCGGGAGAAAGGCGTATAAGTGGCTTGCCCCAAACTCTGAAGGATTGTGTTATATTGGAAAAGTACTGCCTGAAGTAATGACTGTATCACATGACAAAATGAAAGACATACACCGTGTTGCCCAAACTCCTTATACTCACACCCATTACGAGCACGTAGTTAAACGGCACCTGATAGAAAGAACAGAGCATCCGGCCTCTGACATGATCCATGAATCCACCGGGATTCAGTTTCTAATCGCGTTAGACATCACTCGCACCACCAGAGGAGTGCTGAATTATAAATACATATCTGCACTTGCAAATTTGTTAGATAATATCACTGAAATGTATGATGACACGTTTAGGTATACTGGAAGAGAACTTCAAGCTTATAAAACAGAACTGGTACAGCATAGAATGGTTCTTAATTACCTCACAGCAGTGACAGGCGGATATTGTGTCACACTGGCAACACAATACGGCGTGAAATGTTGCACATATATTACGAATAGCACCGAGGATCCGGTCGAGGTCATAGACCAAAAGATGGACGATATTCTCCAACTGAAGTGGGAATTTCGCAGGAGACACAATCTCACTCTTGCTGCTGTAGGTAATGAGCTGACTGGTTGGGTGTCATGGTTGAACCCGCGAAATTGGTTCTCTGGTTTAGGAGACTGGGCTCAAGGAGTCATAATGGATGTTGGGAAGTTTCTCCTATGTATCTTAGGTGTTATCATAACGATTGGTTTGATATTTAGATGCGGTCAGGCTTTAATGAAGTGCAATCGTCGTACTAGGGTAATGAGTTTAAGGAGTGAGGAAACTGTAATTCCCATGGATTTGATTTATGACCCAAATGTAGAAACAATGATGTGATGAAAATGCGATTTCTACGGTCCGTTTCTTTCACCTGTTTTTCCGTTTCCTCCAAGGTAAAAAGACCCACTTGGACGAGGAATTTGATGAGCCGATATACAGACAACAGATGGATTAAAGAAGAAGTTTTGACAACCTTATACACAGATTTTTGATGAACTATGCCATGGATCCCCAGTTTCCCTAGAAATTTTAAAATTACGCTAGCCCAACACTTTTGTAAATCTATGGACATTGACAGCTTTTGCTCGCACCTTATGGGCAAAAGCACAAAGAAGACTGCAACCAACAGACACCAAACAAGACCTCAATCGACGAATGTACATTTACCTGACATAGAATACCACCGCATTTACCGTAATTATGTCTTTTCTTCATTTCTACAACCCTCAGGTAATGACACACATAGTCGATAGGGAATACAGGCACAGATATCAGCAATCACATATCTCCCCCATTCATGTATCATCAACTAAAATGTGCTCCCCCATTTTGTTACAACCAAAGCCGAAAAGAGCTCGGTAAAGTTTGACAGCCCATCCACAGACCCGTACCACGGGATAAGAAGGAATTCAAATGTATACTTCGCAATACCTCGAAGCTTGATTTAAAACACGTACGGCACGATGATACATGACCCCCAAGCACGGATTCATACACACATGCTTCTGCTATCTCACTAGGTCATACCCTTTTTTTCCTACCTTCTCCTCTCCTCCCCTACCCAACCATGTAAATGTATTAACCCCTGACATATATTTTTCTCTTTTTGAAATGTTTTAGAAGGTGGCAGTTATTGTTGACTGCCAAAGGGTGGACTGTCAAAGTCAGAAAAATATCTCTATGCACACTACCATATTTGCACCTCACACAGGTCCGTGCAGCGCATGCGTACGCTCTCCCGTACGTGCGCATACTCACAGTCGCGGGCACCCGCAGGCGCACGGTATGCGTATTTACGGTAGAGTTTATGTGATCGTAGCGTGCGACTCAATTGTTACATATTTTCACTATATAATGTATTTTGTAGATCATGGTCCCTTTGATAGATTCTGAAAGTTTGGTTAATGTAGAATGTTCATGAACAGAGAGATCCCTCTTTGTTTGATACGAAGGGACAGACAGGAGTAATACAGTGGTGTTTAGTACCCATCGGAAGAGTATTTAATTAGCAATATTCCGGTGTTGGTTTGAAGCAGATTAATCGCTCGTGCGAATAGTTATGGACATAAGAAGTTTATGAACATTTACTGTATTTGCACTTACTTATCCATGCGGCGGGAAACCCAGTTTCCCTCCCACCTGAGCTGTTGGAAATAGTCACGGCCCACCTGTATGAATCAACCTATGACCTTTTGTTATAATGCGAGGAGGAATTCCTGTGTCCAATGAACAATGAGATTGTAGGGACCATTGAATTGTATTGTGTGTGGGGCATAAATAGACAAGCCGATCACATCCAGCTCTCACTCTTCAACGGTTATCATTGCTGAAAATCGGGAGCTGGATGTCCAGAGGCGCATGCGATCGTTTCCCCTTGTGCGTAAGTGTTTCTCCGCAACCATATTGTTCTTACTGTTATTGTGGGCCATTTCTCTCTCTCTCTCTCTTCTCCTCTTTCTCTCTTATTTTTCCCTTAAAACGTAATTGTATTGTATTGTATTTCCTGTGTAGTTATCTGGTTAGGTAGTCTATGTTATATTGTAGTGTATGACTTGTATTGTGTTAATTCTTTTGCAAGTATATCATTCATAATATATATTTATTAGGCGTTGGACCCTAAGCCCAGGTATCTGTGTATTTCTTATAGTGTTTAGTATTCTCAGAGTGTCGGTGGCGCTCGAACAGCATTTGAGATAATAAGGTTACACTAGGTTGCATCTACACCCTATTTCTACACTAAGGTTTTACTGCATAATATACTGTTTATGGTTTAGATACAAAGGTTTAACATTGTTAGCGTTCAGCGCCGCTGGTGATCTCCTCGTGGTCCCGAGCGTCCGCTACGCTATAGCGAATCATTACGTTAGTCAGCAGCCAATAGCGTGCCTGCCCGTGATCTCTTGGCCGTGAGCGAACGTGACGCTTGAGCGTCTCGACTACGGCTAAGCGATTGCTACGCAACGTGCGTACCCTTACGGTACTCCATACGTAAATAGCGTACAGTGTTCTTAGACCTCATAAAGGGTTTTATATAAGATAAATATTCAGCTTTATCAAGGGATAGATGAGCAGGGCTCCATCTGTATGTGTTACCAAGGTAAGAAGTCACAACTACCTAAATTCGTATTCAATCTTGTGCTCTATATGGATCCGGTATGATATACCAGCAGACGGGATGCTGGCTATATACCGATATACCGACAGCGGCGCCCGGTCTGCCGGAATCCTGGCAGCGAGTCCCCTCGTGGGCTCGCTGCGCTTGCCACGCTTTGGGCCCTGCGCTTGCCACAGGTTCTCTTCCCACTCGGTTGGTGGCGTGGACCCACCAACCGAGTGGGAATACCGAGCGGCTATCGTGCTTCCGGCTGTTGGTAAAAAGGCAGCTGTCAGGATTCCGGCATCAGTCTTCTGAACACCGGTATCACGACAGCCAGCATTTTATCTGCATCACCTCTATATAATTAGTAGTGATGAGCACCGGAAATTTTTCGGGTTTTGTGTTTTGGTTTTGGGTTCGGTTCCGCGGCCTTGTTTTGGGTTCGAACGCGTTTTGGCAAAACCTCACAGAATTTTTTTTGTCGGATTCGGGTGTGTTTTGGATTCGGGTGTTTTTTTTTAAAAAACCTAAAAAACAGCTTAAATCATAGAATTTGGGGGTCATTTTGATCCCAAAGTATTATTAACCTCAATAACCATAATTTCCACTCATTTTCAGTCTATTCTGAACACCTCACACCTCACAATATTATTTTTAGTCCTAAAATTTGCACTGAGGTCGCTGGATGACTAAGCTCAGCGACCCAAGTGGCCGACACAAACACCTGGCCCATCTAGGAGTGGCACTGCAGTGTCACGCAGGATGGCCCTTCAAAAAACTACTCCCCAAACAGCACATGACGCAAAGAAGAAAAAAAAGAGGCGCAATGAGGTAGCTGTGTGAGTAAGCTAAGCGACCCTAGTGGCCGACACAAACACCTGGCCCATCTAGGAGTGGCACTGCAGTGTCACGCAGGATGGCCCTTCCAAAAAACACCCCCCAAACAGCACATGACGCAAAGAAAAAAAGAGGCGCAATGAGGTAGCTGTGTGACTAAGCTAAGCGACCCTAGTGGCCGACACAAACACCTGGCCCATCTAGGAGAGGCACTGCAGTGTCACGCAGGATGGCCCTTCAAAAAACTACTCCCCAAACAGCACATGACGCAAAGAAGAAAAAAAAGATGCGCAATGAGGTAGCTGTGTGACTAAGATAAGCGACCCAAGTGGCCGACACAAACACCTGGCCCATCTAGGAGTGGCACTGCAGTGTCACGCAGGATGGCCCTTCCAAAAACTACTCCCCAAACAGCACATGACGCAAAGAAAAATGAAAGAAAAAAGAGGTGCAATATGGAATTGTCCTTGGGCCCTCCCACCCACCCTTATGTTGTATAAACAGGACATGCACACTTTAACCAACCCATCATTTCGGTGACAGGGTCTGCCACACGACTGTGACTGAAATGACGGGTTGGTTTGGACCCCCACCAAAAAAGAAGCAATTAATCTCTCCTTGCACAAACTGGCTCTACAGAGGCAAGATGTCCACCTCATCATCATCCTCCGATATATCACCGTGTACATCCCCCTCCTCACAGATTATCAATTCGTCCCCACTGGAATCCACCATCTCAGCTCCCTGTGTACTTTGTGGAGGCAATTGCTGCTGGTGAATGTCTCCACGGAGGAATTGATTATAATTCATTTTAATGAACATCATCTTCTCCACATTTTCTGGATGTAACCTCGTACGCCGATTGCTGACAAGGTGAGCGGCGGCACTAAACACTCTTTCGGAGTACACACTTGTGGGAGGGCAACTTAGGTAGAATAAAGCCAGTTTGTGCAAGGGCCTCCAAATTGCCTCTTTTTCCTGCCAGTATAAGTACGGACTGTCTGACGTGCCTACTTGGATGCGGTCACTCATATAATCCTCCACCATTCTTTCAATGGGGAGAGAATCATATGCAGTGACAGTAGACGACATGTCCGTAATCGTTGTCAGGTCCTTCAGTCCGGACCAGATGTCAGCATCAGCAGTCGCTCCAGACTGCCCTGCATCACCGCCAGCGGGTGGGCTCGGAATTCTGAGCCTTTTCCTCGCACCCCCAGTTGCGGGAGAATGTGAAGGAGGAGATGTTGAAAGGTCGCGTTCCGCTTGACTTGACAATTTTGTCACCAGCAGTTCTTTGAACCCCAGCAGACTTGTGTCTGACTGAAAGAGAGATCCAAGGTAGGTTTTAAATCTAGGATCGAGCACAGTGGCCAAAATGTAGTGCTCTGATTTCAACAGATTGACCACTCGTGAATCCTTGTTAAGCGAATTAAGGGCTCCATCCACAAGTCCCACATGCCTAGCGGAATCGCTCTGTGTTAGCTCCTCCTTCAATGTCTCCAGCTTCTTCTGCAAAAGCCTGATGAGGGGAATGACCTGACTCAGGCTGGCAGTGTCTGAACTGACTTCACGTGTGGCAAGTTCAAAAGGTTGCAGAACCTTGCACAACGTTGAAATCATTCTCCACTGCGCTTGAGACAGGTGCATTCCACCTCCTATATCGTGCTCAGTTGTATAAGCTTGATGATGATGGCAGGGCAGGTTCAGGCGTTTTTGGTGGTGCTCCAGTCTTCTGTACGTGGTGCCTGTACGCCGAAAGTGTCCCGCAATTCTTCTGGCCACCGACAGCATCTCTTGCACGCCCCTCTCGTTTTTTAAATAATTCTGCACCACCAAATTCAAGGTATGTGCAAAACATGGGACGTGCTGGAATTTGCCCAGATTTAATGCACACACAATATTGCTGGCGGTGTCCGATGCCACAAATCCACAGGAGAGTCCAATTGGGGTAAGCCATTCCGCGATGATCTTCCTCAGTTGCCGTAAGAGGTTTTCAGCTGTGTGCGTATTCTGGAAACCGGTGATACAAAGCGTAGCCTGCCTAGGAAAGAGTTGGCGTTTGCGAGATGCTGCTACTGGTGCCGCCGCTGCTGTTCTTGCGGCGGGAGTCCATACATCTACCCAGTGGGCTGTCACAGTCATATAGTCCTGAGCCTGCCCTGCTCCACTTGTCCACATGTCCGTGGTTAAGTGGACATTGGGTACAACTGCATTTTTTAGGACACTGGTGAGTCTTTTTCTGAGGTCTGTGTACATTTTCGGTATCGCCTGCCTAGAGAAATGGAACCTAGATGGTATTTGGTACCGGGGACACAGTACCTCCAACAAGTCTCTAGTTGGCTTTGCAGTAATGATGGATACCGGAACCACGTTTCTCACCGCCCAGGATGCCAAGGCCTCAGTTATCCGCTTTGCAGCAGGATGACTGCTCTGATATTTCATCTTCCTCGCAAAGGACTGTTGGACAGTCAATTGCTTGGTGGAAGTAGTAAAAGTGGTCTTACGACTTCCCCTCTGGGATGACCATCGACTCCCAGCAGCAACAACAGCAGCGCCAGCAGCAGTAGGCGTTAAACGCAAGGATGCATCGGAGGAATCCCAGGCAGGAGAGGACTCGTCAGAATTGCCAGTGACATGGCCTGCAGGACTATTGGCATTCCTGGGGAAGGAGGAAATTGACACTGAGGGAGTTGGTGGGGTGGTTTGCGTGAGCTTGGTTACAAGAGGAAGGGATTTACTGGTCAGTGGACTGCTTCCGCTGTCGCCCAAAGTTTTTGAACTTGTCACTGACTTATGATGAATGCGCTGCAGGTGACGTATAAGGGAGGATGTTCTGAGGTGGTTAACGTCCTTACCCCTACTTATTACAGCTTGACAAAGGCAACACATGGCTTGACAAATGTTGTCCGCATTTCTGTTGAAATACTTCCACACCGAAGAGCTGATTTTTTTTGGTATTTTCACCAGGCATGTCAATGGCCCTATTCCTCCCACGGACAACAGGTGTCTCCCCGGGTGCCTGACTTAAACAAACCACCTCACCATCAGAATCCTCCTGGTCAATTTCCTCCCCAGCGCCAGCAACACCCATATCCTCCTCATCCTGGTGTACTTCAACACTGACATCTTCAATCTGACTATCAGGAACTGGACTGCGGGTGCTCCTTCCAGCACTTGCAGGGGGCGTGCAAATGGTGGAAGGCGCATGCTCTTCACGTCCAGTGTTGGGAAGGTCAGGCATCGCAAACGACACAATTGGACTCTCCTTGTGGATTTGTGATTTCGAAGAACGCACAGTTCTTTGCTGTGCTTTTGCCAGCTTGAGTCTTTTCATTTTTCTAGCGAGAGGCTGAGTGCTTCCATCCTCATGTGAAGCTGAACCACTAGCCATTAACATAGGCCAGGGCCTCAGCCGTTCCTTGCCACTCCGTGTGGTAAATGGTATATTGGCAAGTTTACGCTTCTCCTCCGACAATTTTATTTTAGATTTTTGAGTCCTTTTTTTACTGATATTTGGTGTTTTAGATTTTACATGCTCTGTACTATGACATTGGGCATCGGCCTTGGCAGACGATGTTGATGGCATTTCATCGTCTCGGCCATGACTAGTGGCAGCAGCTTCAGCACGAGGTGGAAGTCGATCTTGATCTTTCCCTATTTTTGGAACCTCAACATTTTTGTTCTCCATATTTTAATAGGCACAACTAAAAGGCACCTCAGGTAAACAATGGAGATGGATGGATACTAGTATACTTATGGATGGACGAGCGACTGCCGACACAGAGGTAGCTACAGCCGTGGACTACCGTACTGCGTCTGCTGCTAATATAGACTGGATGATAATGATATAAAATATATATATATATCACTACTGCAGCCGGACAGGTATATATTATATAATGACGGACCTGCTGGACACTGTCAGCACTGCAGACTCCTAAAGTAAGCTACTAGTATCAAGAAGATAGAAAAAAAAAACACAACAGGTAGGTGGTATACAATTATGGATGGACGAGCGACTGCCGACACAGAGGTAGCTACAGCCGTGGACTACCGTACTGCGTCTGCTGCTAATATAGACTGGATGATAATGATATAAAAAATATATATATATCACTACTGCAGCCGGACAGGTATATATTATATAATGACGGACCTGCTGGACACTGTCAGCACTGCAGACTCCTAAAGTAAGCTACTAGTATAAAGAAGATAGAAAAAAAAAACACAACAGGTAGGTGGTATACAATTATGGATGGACGAGCGACTGCCGACACAGAGGTAGCTACAGCCGTGGACTACCGTACTGCATCTGCTGCTAATATAGACTGGATGATAATGATATAAAAAAAATATATATATCACTACTGCAGCCGGACAGGTATATATTATATAATGACGGACCTGCTGGACACTGTCAGCACTGCAGACTCCTAAAGTAAGCTACTAGTATCAAGAAGATAGAAAAAAAAAACACAACAGGTAGGTGGTATACAATTATGGATGGACGAGCGACTGCCGACACAGAGGTAGCTACAGCCGTGGACTACCGTACTGCGTCTGCTGCTAATATAGACTGGATGATAATGATATAAAAAATATATATATATCACTACTGCAGCCAGACAGGTATATATTATATAATGACGGACCTGCTGGACACTGTCAGCACTGCAGACTCCTAAAGTAAGCTACTAGTATCAAGAAGATAGAAAAAAAAAACACAACAGGTAGGTGGTATACAATTATGGATGGACGAGCGACTGCCGACACAGAGGTAGCTACAGCCGTGGACTACCGTACTGCGTCTGCTGCTGATATAGACTGGATGATAATGATATAAAAAATATATATATATCACTACTGCAGCCGGACAGGTATATATTATATAATGACGGACCTGCTGGACACTGTCAGCACTGCAGACTCCTAAAGTAAGCTACTAGTATCAAGAAGATAGAAAAAAAAAAACACCACATGTAGGTGGTATACAATTATGGATGGACGAGCAACTGCCGACACAGAGGTAGCTACAGCCGTGGACTACCGTACTGCGTCTGCTGCTAATATAGACTGGATGATAATGATATAAAAAATATATATATATCACTACTGCAGCTGGACAGGTATATATTATATAATGACGGACCTGCTGGACACTGTCAGCACTGCAGACTCCTAAAGTAAGCTACTAGTATCAAGAAGATAGAAAAAAAAAAAAACACAACAGGTAGATGGTATACAATTATGGATGGATGAGCGACTGCCGACACAGAAGTAGCTACAGCCGTGGACTACCGTACTGCGTCTGCTGCTAATATAGACTGGATGATAATGATATAAAAAATATATATATATCACTACTGCAGCCGGACAGGTATATATTATATAATGACGGACCTGCTGGACACTGTCAGCACTGCAGACTCCTAAAGTAAGCTACTAGTATCAAGAAGATAGAAAGGAAAAAAAAACACCACAGGTAGGTGGTATACAATTATGGATGGACGAGCGACTGCCGACACAGAGGTAGCTACAGCCGTGGACTACCGTACTGCGTCTGCTGCTAATATAGACTGGATGATAATGATATAAAAAATATATATATATCACTACTGCAGGACAGGTATATATTATATAATGACGGACCTGCTGGACACTGTCAGCAGAATGCGTTTATAGAATAAAAACACCACACGACGAGTGTTTAACTTTTTCAGGCAGACAATCACAATATACTGGTGGTCAGTGGTCACTGGTCAGTCACACTGGCAGTGGCACTCTGGCAGCAAAAGTGTGCACTGTTAATGTACTCCTGCTATAACTGCTCCCCAGTCTCCCCCACAATTAAGCTGTGTGAGCAGTGAGCACTCAGCACAGTCAGATATACATAGATGATGCAGCACACTGAGGCTGAGCACAGATATGGTATACTGTGTCACTGTGTATCGTTTTTTTTCAGGCAGAGAACGGATTATATTAAATAATAATAAAACTGCACTGGTGGTCACTGGTCAGTCACTAGTAAACTCTGCACTCTCTGAGTACTCCTAAGCTCCAGTAAATCAAGTGTCTCACTCTCTATCTATTTCTATTCTAAACGGAGAGGACGCCAGCCACGTCCTCTCCCTATCAATCTCAATGCACGTGTGAAAATGGCGGCGACGCGCGGCTCCTTATATAGAATCCGGATCTCGCGATAGAATCCGAGCCTCGCGAGAATCCGACAGCGGGATGATGACGTTCGGGCGCGCTCGGGTTAACCGAGCAAGGCGGGAAGATCCGAGTCTGCCTCGGACCCGTGTAAAAAGTAGAGATGAGCGCCGGAAATTTTTCGGGTTTTGTGTTTTGGTTTTGGGTTCGGTTCCGCGGCCGTGTTTTGGGTTCGACCGCGTTTTGGCAAAACCTCACCGAATTTTTTTTGTCGGATTCGGGTGTGTTTTGGATTCGGGTGTTTTTTTCAAAAAACACTAAAAAACAGCTTAAATCATAGAATTTGGGGGTCATTTTGATCCCAAAGTATTATTAACCTCAAAAACCATAATTTACACTCATTTTCAGTCTATTCTGAATACCTCACACCTCACAATATTATTTTTAGTCCTAAAATTTGCACCTAGGTCGCTGGATGACTAAGCTAAGCGACCCTAGTGGCCGACACAAACACCGGGCCCATCTACGAGTGTCACTGCAGTGTCACGCAGGATGGCCCTTCCAAAAAACACTCCCCAAACAGCACATGACGCAAAGAAAAAAAGAGGCGCAATGAGGTAGCTGTGTGAGTAAGATAAGCGACCCTAGTGGCCGACACAAACACCGGGCCCATCTAGGAGTGTCACTGCAGTGTCACGCAGGATGTCCCTTCCAAAAAACCCTCCCCAAACAGCACATGACGCAAAGAAAAAAAGAGGCGCAATGAGGTAGCTGTGTGAGTAAGATAAGCGACCCTAGTGGCCGACACAAACACCGGGCCCATCTAGGAGTGTCACTGCAGTGTCACGCAGGATGTCCCTTCCAAAAAACCCTCCACAAACAGCACATGACGCAAAGAAAAAAAGAGGCGCAATGAGGTAGCTGTGTGAGTAAGATAAGCGACCCTAGTGGCCGACACAAACACCGGGCCCATCTAGGAGTGTCACTGCAGTGTCACGCAGGATGTCCCTTCCAAAAAACCCTCCCCAAACAGCACATGACGCAAAGAAAAAAAGAGGCGCAATGAGGTAGCTGTGTGAGTAAGATAAGCGACCCTAGTGGCCGACACAAACACCGGGCCCATCTAGGAGTGTCACTGCAGTGTCACGCAGGATGTCCCTTCCAAAAAACCCTCCCCAAACAGCACATGACGCAAAGAAAAAAAGAGGCGCAAGGAGGTAGCTGTGTGAGTAAGATAAGCGACCCTAGTGGCCGACACAAACACCGGGCCCATCTAGGAGTGTCACTGCAGTGTCACGCAGGATGTCCCTTCCAAAAAACCCTCCCCAAACAGCACATGACGCAAAGAAAAAAAGAGGCGCAATGAGGTAGCTGTGTGAGTAAGATAAGCGACCCTAGTGGCCGACACAAACACCGGGCCCATCTAGGAGTGTCACTGCAGTGTCACGCAGGATGTCCCTTCCAAAAAACCCTCCCCAAACAGCACATGACGCAAAGAAAAATTAAAGAAAAAAGAGGTGCAAGATGGAATTGTCCTTGGGCCCTCCCACCCACCCTTATGTTGTATAAACAGGACATGCACACTTTAACCAACCCATCATTTCAGTGACAGGGTCTGCCACACGACTGTGACTGAAATGATGGGTTGGTTTGGACCCCCACCAAAAAAGAAGCAATTAATCTCTCCTTGCACAAACTGGCTCTACAGAGGCAAGATGTCCACCTCATCATCATCCTCCGATATATCACCGTGTACATCCCCCTCCTCACAGATTATCAATTCGTCCCCACTGGAATCCACCATCTCAGCTCCCTGTGTACTTTGTGGAGGCAATTGCTGCTGGTCAATGTCTCCACGGAGGAATTGATTATAATTCATTTTAATGAACATCATCTTCTCCACATTTTCTGGATGTAACCTCGTACGCCGATTGCTGACAAGGTGAGCGGCGGCACTAAACACTCTTTCGGAGTACACACTTGTGGGAGGGCAACTTAGGTAGAATAAAGCCAGTTTGTGCAATGGCCTCCAAATTGCCTCTTTTTCCTGCCAGTATAAGTACGGACTGTGTGACGTGCCTACTTGGATGCGGTCACTCATATAATCCTCCACCATTCTTTCAATGTTGAGAGAATCATATGCAGTGACAGTAGACGACATGTCCGTAATCGTTGTCAGGTCCTTCAGTCCGGACCAGATGTCAACATCAGCAGTCGCTCCAGACTGCCCTGCATCACCGCCAGCGGGTGGGCTCGGAATTCTGAGCCTTTTCCTCGCACCCCCAGTTGCGGGAGAATGTGAAGGAGGAGATGTTGACAGGTCGCGTTCCGCTTGACTTGACAATTTTCTCACCAGCAGGTCTTTCAACCCCAGCAGACTTGTGTCTGCCGGAAAGAGAGATCCAAGGTAGGCTTTAAATCTAGGATCGAGCACGGTGGCCAAAATGTAGTGCTCTGATTTCAACAGATTGACCACCCGTGAATCCTTGTTAAGCGAATTAAGGGCTCCATCCACAAGTCCCACATGCCTAGCGGAATCGCTCCGTGTTAGCTCCTCCTTCAATGTCTCCAGCTTCTTCTGCAAAAGCCTGATGAGGGGAATGACCTGACTCAGGCTGGCAGTGTCTGAACTGACTTCACGTGTGGCAAGTTCAAAGGGCATCAGAACCTTGCACAACGTTGAAATCATTCTCCACTGCACTTGAGACAGGTGCATTCCACCTCCTATATCGTGCTCAATTGTATAGGCTTGAATGGCCTTTTGCTGCTCCTCCAACCTCTGAAGCATATAGAGGGTTGAATTCCACCTCGTTACCACTTCTTGCTTCAGATGATGGCAGGGCAGGTTCAGTAGTTTTTGGTGGTGCTCCAGTCTTCTGTACATGGTGCCTGTACGCCGAAAGTGTCCCGCAATTCTTCTGGCCACCGACAGCATCTCTTGCACGCCCCTGTCGTTTTTTAAAAAATTCTGCACCACCAAATTCAAGGTATGTGCAAAACATGGGACGTGCTGGAATTTGCCCATATTTAATGCACACACAATATTGCTGGCATTGTCCGATGCCACAAATCCACAGGAGAGTCCAATTGGGGTAAGCCATTCCGCGATGATCTTCCTCAGTTGCCGTAAGAGGTTTTCAGATGTGTGCGTATTCTGGAAAGCGGTGATACAAAGCGTAGCCTGCCTAGGAAAGAGTTGGCGTTTGCGAGATGCTGCTACTGGTGCCGCCGCTGCTGTTCTTGCGGCGGGAGTCCATACATCTACCCAGTGGGCTGTCACAGTCATATAGTCCTGACCCTGCCCTGCTCCACTTGTCCACATGTCCGTGGTTAAGTGGACATTGGGTACAACTGCATTTTTTAGGACACTGGTGAGTCTTTTTCTGACGTCCGTGTACATTCTCGGTATCGCCTGCCTAGAGAAGTGGAACCTAGATGGTATTTGGTAACGGGGGCACACTGCCTCAATAAATTGTCTAGTTCCCTGTGAACTAACGGCGGATACCGGACGCACGTCTAACACCAACATAGTTGTCAAGGCCTCAGTTATCCGCTTTGCAGCAGGATGACTGCTGTGATATTTCATCTTCCTCGCAAAGGACTGTTGGACAGTCAATTGCTTACTGGAAGTAGTACAAGTGGGTTTACGACTTCCCCTCTGGGATGACGATCGACTCCCAGCAGCAACAACAGCAGCGCCAGCAGCAGTAGGCGTTACACGCAAGGATGCATCGGAGGAATCCCAGGCAGGAGAGGACTCGTCAGAATTGCCAGTGACATGGCCTGCAGGACTATTGGCATTCCTGGGGAAGGAGGAAATTGACACTGAGGGAGTTGGTGGTGGGGTGGTTTGCGTGAGCTTGGTTACAAGAGGAAGGGATTTACTGGTCAGTGGACTGCTTCCGCTGTCACCCAAAGTTTTTGAACTTGTCACTGACTTATTATGAATGCGCTGCAGGTGACGTATAAGGGAGGATGTTCCGAGGTGGTTAACGTCCTTACCCCTACTTATTACAGCTTGACAAAGGCAACACACGGCTTGACACCTGTTGTCCGCATTTCTGTTGAAATACTTCCACACCGAAGAGCTGATTTTTTTGGTATTTTCACCAGGCATGTCAACGGCCCTATTCCTCCCACGGACAACAGGTGTCTCCCCGGGTGCCTGACTTAAACAAACCACCTCACCATCAGAATCCTCCTTGTCAATTTCCTCCCCAGCGCCAGCAACACCCATATCATCCTCATCCTGGTGTACTTCAACACTGACATTTTCAATCTGACTATCAGGAACTGGACTGCGGGTGCTCCTTCCAGCACTTGCAGGGGGCATGCAAATGGTGGAAGGCGCATGCTCTTCACGTCCAGTGTTGGGAAGGTCAGGCATCGCAACCGACACAATTGGACTCTCCTTGTGGATTTGGGACTTCGAAGAACGCACAGTTCTTTGCGGTGCTTTTGCCAGCTTGAGTCTTTTCAGTTTTCTAGCGAGAGGCTGAGTGCTTCCATCCTCATGTGAAGCTGAACCACTAGCCATGAACATAGGCCAGGGCCTCAGCCGTTCCTTGCCACTCCGTGTGGTAAATGGCATATTGGCAAGTTTACGCTTCTCCTCCGACAATTTTATTTTAGGTTTTGGAGTCCTTTTTTTACTGATATTTGGTGTTTTGGATTTGACATGCTCTGTACTATGCCATTGGGCATCGGCCTTGGCAGATGACGTTGCTGGCATTTCATCGTCTCGGCCATGACTAGTGGCAGCAGCTTCAGCACGAGGTGGAAGTGGATCTTGATCTTTCCCTAATTTTGGAACCTCAACATTTTTGTTCTCCATATTTTAATAGGCACAACTAAAAGGCACCTCAGGTAAACAATGGAGATGGATGGATACTAGTATACAATTATGGATGGACTGCCGAGTGCCGACACAGAGGTAGCTACAGCCGTGGACTACCGTACTGTGTCTGCTGCTAATATAGACTGGATGATTGATAATGAGATGAAATCAATATATATATGTATGTATATATAATATCACTAGTACTGCAGCCGGACAGGTAGATAATATATTTATTAGGTATTGGTAATGATGACTGATGACGGACCTGCTGGACACTGTCAGCTCAGCAGCACCGCAGACTGCTACAGTAAGCTACTATACTATAGTAGTATGTACAAAGAAGAAAGAAAAAAAAAAAACCACGGGTAGGTGGTATACAATATTAT
The DNA here is from genome assembly GCF_028390025.1 of Pseudophryne corroboree. NCBI lineage: Eukaryota > Metazoa > Chordata > Amphibia > Anura > Myobatrachidae > Pseudophryne > Pseudophryne corroboree. The sequence goes on from NC_086444.1 coordinate 1,206,545,031, forward strand.
ATATATATATATATATATTATATACAATTATATATATATTAAACTGGTGGTGATTGATTATTAAACTGGTGGTCAGGTCACGTTGCAACTTGCAACTAGTACTCCGAGTCCTAAGCAGACAATCACAAAATATATTATTATACTGGTGGTCAGTGTGGTCACAACAATGGCAGTGTGGCACTGACTCTGGCAGCAAAAGTGTGCACTGTACGTTATATGTACTCCTGAGTCCTGCTCTCAGACTCTAACTGCTCCCCACTGTCAGTGTCTCCCCCACAAGTCAGATAATACACTTACAGTCACACTATCTAATCTATAAATATCACTTCAGCAAGTAGTATAGTAGTATACAGTATAGTAGTACTCCTCCTAATAATGCTCCCCAAAATACTGTGTCTCTCTCTTCTCTAAACGGAGAGGACGCCAGCCACGTCCTCTCCCTATGACTCTATAAATATCACTTCAGCAAGTAGTAGAGTAGTATACAGTATAGTAGTACTCCTCCTAATAATGCTCCCCAAAATAGTATACTGTGTCTCTCTCTTCTCTAAACGGAGAGGACGCCAGCCACGTCCTCTCCCTATGACTCTATAAATATCACTTCAGCAAGTAGTATAGTAGTATACAGTATAGTAGTACTCCTCCTAATAATGCTCCCCAAAATACTGTGTCTCTCTCTTCTCTAAACGGAGAGGACGCCAGCCACGTCCTCTCCCTATGACTCTATAAATATCACTTCAGCAAGTAGTAGAGTAGTATACAGTATAGTAGTACTCCTCCTAATAATGCTCCCCAAAATACTGTGTCTGAGTAGTATACAGTATAGTAGTACTCCTCCTAATAATGCTCCCCAAAATACTGTGTCTCTCTCTTCTCTAAACGGAGAGGACGCCAGCCAGGTCCTCTCCCTATGACTCTATAAATATCACTTCAGCAAGTAGTAGAGTAGTATACAGTATAGTAGTACTCCTCCTAATAATGCTCCCCAAAATACTGTGTCTCTCTCTTCTCTAAACGGAGAGGACGCCAGCCACGTCCTCTCCCTATGACTCTATAAATATCACTTCAGCAAGTAGTAGAGTAGTATACAGTATAGTAGTACTCCTCCTAATAATGCTCCCCAAAATACTGTATCTCTCTCTTCTCTAAACGGAGAGGACGCCAGCCACGTCCTCTCCCTATGACTCTATAAATATCACTTCAGCAAGTAGTAGAGTAGTATACAGTATAGTAGTACTCCTCCTAATAATGCTCCCCAAAATACTGTGTCTCTCTCTTCTCTAAACGGAGAGGACGCCAGCCACGTCCTCTCCCTATGACTCTATAAATATCACTTCAGCAAGTAGTAGAGTAGTATACAGTATAGTAGTACTCCTCCTAATAATGCTCCCCAAAATAGTATACTGTGTCTCTCTCTTCTCTAAACGGAGAGGACGCCAGCCACGTCCTCTCCCTATGAATCTATAAATATCACTTCAGCAAGTAGTAGAGTAGTATACAGTATAGTAGTACTCCTCCTAATAATGCTCCCCAAAATACTGTGTCTCTCTCTTCTCTAAACGGAGAGGACGCCAGCCACGTCCTCTACCTATGACTCTCAATGCACGTGTGAAAATGGCGGCGACGCGCGGCTCCTTATATAGAATCCGAGTCTCGCGAGAATCCGACAGCGGGATGATGACGTTCGGGCGTGCTCGGGTTAACCGAGCAAGGCGGGAGGATCCGAGCCTGCTCGGACCCGTGGAAAAAAGCTGAAGTTCGGGCGGTTTCGGATTCAGAGGAACCGAACCCGCTCATCACTAGTAAAAAGGCTTAAGTTCGGGGGGGTTCGGATTCCGAGGAACCGAACCCGCTCATCACTAATAATTACAAATACTGTAAAGTATATTGAATTTATTACTGTAATTGTAGTGATGTATATATGAGTACAAATGATATAGTACAGTACCTTGCACACAGGCTGCAGTACTTCCAGGATTATTGGGTGACAGCCAGGAGGCTATCACAGATGCAATTTATTTGCTTAGCAGAACTCTGCAGAGACACCGTGGGGAGTTGGTGAACTTTTATTTTCCATTTTGCTTGATCCGCCTTGGAACTGTGTATTGTCATTTTCATTATACTGTATGTGGTACATCTGCTAAGGAATCGTACAGCATCATTCCACAATACTTATTTACAGATTCCTATGATAGAACAATATCTGAGCCTGTTATTACCTCAGAGACACTACTCTATACATATATAATATATATATACGCACACACACACACACACACACACACACACACACTCGTACTAGTATAATGAAACACCTTAGTTCCCGTTCCCTCATGCTTAACCCTACCCCTATCTGCCCACCGTCCCCTTGCTTAGTCCCCTCACCTACTCCCGCTCCAATGTTTAGACCGCCCATTTTTATATATATATATATATATATATATATATGGGCTGATTTGTACTCAAACGCAAAGGTGCTGTAATGCCATGGAGGCCTGATTTACTACTGATTTACCGATTTATTCTAATGTCATGATATGGATCATGGGGGGTCATTCCGAGTTGTTCGCTCTGTAAATTTCTTTGCATCGCAGCGATTTTCCGCTTAGTGCGCATGCGCAATGTCCGCACTGCGACTGCGCCAAGTAAATTTGCTATGCAGTTAGGAATTTTACTCACGGTTTTTTCTTCATTCTGGTTATCGTAATGTGGTTGACAGGAAGTGGGTGTTTCTGGGCGGAAACAGGCCGTTTTATGGGTGTGTGCGAAAAAACGCTACCGTTTCTGGGAAAAACGCGGGAGTGGCTGGAGAAACGGAGGAGTGTCTGGGCGAACGCTGGGTGTGTTTGTGACGTCAAACCAGGAACGACAAGCACTGAACTGATCGCAGATGCCGAGTAAGTCTGGAGCTACTCAGAAACTGCTAAGAGAGGTCTAATCGCAATATTGCGAATACGTCGTTCGCAATTTTAAGAAGCTAAGATTCACTCCCAGTAGGCGGCGACTTAGCATGAGCAAATCAGCTAAAAGCAGCTTGCGAGCGAACAACTCGGAACGAGGGCCCATGATCAGTCAATGAAAGAGCAGGAGCAACAAACAAGGTCTAGTGCTGTGGCTGCAGCCAGTCACGATAGTACTGCAACAACTACTAAAGGAGGTCAAGGGGTAAAAAGTTTAATAAAGGGCACTTGACATCGAAATATTTCACAATCTTAAAAAAAGAGGTGTCACCTTTAAAACTAATAAATCAGTGTCCCCCAAAAAAGAACACCAAGGCTGAAGAACAAACTGTGTGTTCACAAATCAGTGAGAGTCTACGGGTGTCCACATTAGCCATATATGAGTCTTTTCTCGCACTAGGGGCCTAATTCAGACCTGATGGCACCAGCAGGTTTGTTAGCTAATGGCCAAAACCATGTGCACTGCAGGGGGGCAGATATAACATGTGCAGAGAGAGTTAGATTTGGGTGGGGTGTGTTCAAACTGAAATCTAAATTGCAGTATAAAAATAAAGCAGCCATTATTTACCCTGCACAGAAACAATATAACCCACCCAAATCTAACTCTCTCTGCACATGTTATATCTGTCCCCCCTGCAGTGCACATGATTTTGTCCATTAGCTAACAAATTTGCTGCTGTAATCAAATCTGAATTAGGCCCTAAACTCACAGAAAAGCCTCCTTCCATCATTTCCCCATTCTTTGCAAATGTGTTGATAAGCTGTAAAAGTAAAGATGGTGATTATGACATAAAAGAAATTGAGGATGCTAGTGTGAAAGTGGATTTGGGGGATATTTGTGTACTGACGCTAATGAGGATATTGATGATGAGGATGTTGATGATGTTGTTTGTGTAAGTCAACCAGCAGTGGCAGCAGTTTCTGCCCATGATACACTGCTGGCTGTATACAGTACGGGATACAGATCTTGTTGGACACAGTGCTGGATACATTGCTAGTTGGATACAGTGCGGGATACAGTGTGTGAAACATTGCTAGTTAGATACATTGTGGGATGGATATAGTGCGGGATACAGTGTGGGTCGGATACAATGCATGATACAGTGCAGGGCGGATACACTAATAGTGCACTTACAGTGACAGGGGATGCCGGTGGTGTCCTCAGTGCGGGCATTTCGGGCAGTGCAGGGGTGCTGGCAGAGTCCTCAGTTTGGGGTTGCTGATGGTGTCAGTACTGCTGGTGGTGTCGGCAGTGACGGTGTTGTCCTCAATGCACAGTTGCTATTGTTGTCGGTACTTCTGGATGTGTCGGCATTGCAGGGGTGAAAGGGGTGTCCTCACTTTAGTGCTGGCAGTGTCCTCAGTGTGGGGTTTCTGGAGATGTTCGTACTGCTGGGGTGCTGGCAGTGATGGTGGTGTCCTCGGTGCGGGGCTGCCGGCAGTGTCCGCGGTGCGGAGTTGCTGGCGTAGTCGGTACTGCTTGCTGTGTTGGCAGTGTGATGGTGGTGGCAGGGGTGTCCTCACTAAAGGGGTGCTGGCAGTGTCGACAATGCTGGTAGTGTCCTCAGTGCGGGGCTGCCGGTGGTGTTACTATGGCTAGGGTGCTGGTGGAGGTATTAGTGCAGGAGTGGTGGCAGTGTCCTTAGTGCAGGAGTGCTTACACTGTTTGCATTGTGGGGGTGGCAGTGCAGTCCTTAGTGCTGGGCAGTGTCAGCGGTTTTTGCAGTGTGGGGGTGCCAGCTGAGTCAGCCAGGTGCTGGTTGTGCAGGCAGTGCAGGAGGGCCGGCAATGTCCTAAGTGCAGGGTGTCGGCAGTGCTGGAGTGTCAGAGGTGTCCTCAGTGCAGGGGGTGTCAGCAGTGCGGGAGTGCCAGCGGTATTCTCAGTGCAGGTGTGCCGGCAGTGTGGGGGTGTCGGCAGTGCAGACGGTGGTGTCGGCAGATGTGGGTGGCAGTGTAATTAGTGCAGTGCATGCTGCCATCTTGCCCTATTAAAGTTTATGATGACACACTGATTGGCTGAGAGAGCCAGCACGGCTCTCAGTCAATCTGCAGTCATCCCATTGACATCATTGGGACTTTTGAAATTGGCACCTGTGCTGAAACTGCGAGATCCAACAGCAGGATCTTGTGGTTTCGCCCTGGCTCAGGATCCCGGAAGTTCAGAGCATTTCAGATTTCTTCAAATCTGAACTGCTCATCTGTAGTAGAGGTAGGAACATTTATCACCTAAGCACATCCTTCATGTTATGTTAGTTCATAAAATTAATCTTACAAAATTATAATAATTTGTAAAATAATAACAAGCAGTTTATTGTCAGCTACTAGCAGTTTGGACCAGCCCATGCAATCTCCATCACCAACACCCTCATCATCAACTTCCTCAAAAATGATTGGAGGTAGTCCTAACAAAAATGTTGTTTGTGGGGGCCTAAACAAGCCAAGCACTTAAGCCACAAAAGTGTCTGTCCTGGTCAGTGAAGTGCTTGGTTTGTGAAACTGTGCATATCCTTTTTAATATACAACCTAAGGGTGGGAGGGTCCAAGAACAATTCCATCTTGCACTACTTTTCGTAAAGGGCTGTATTTTTTTGGGGGGGGAATTGAGTATGGTCTTTGTTGCATAGACATTTTTACTGGTTATTGCTTTCATTTGCTGTAATGCATACACACAGGCATACGCATCATGGCAAGTGTCTATACGCAGCATGGCTTGTATAGTCAATGGTGTGATCACACCATTCATTTCCTATGGCCACGTGCTTGCGAGCATTCGCGGGCATACAAGTCGCGATCGCTTTTTATCGCAGCAAAGATGAGAGCGGCTACATCTGTATTGTGTAACACATTTTTAAACAGGAATAACTGCCGTGTGTTTGTGCCTCTGCTCTGTTGCTTAGTTTAGCCAGCCAGCCTTTGGCCAATATTGTTGAACAATATTGTGACCAGTGAGGTGGTCAAAATTTACTGGAAATTACTGGAAATTAATGTTATTGAGGTTAATAATACTATGGCTGTTTTTAACATTTTTTTAGAAAAAACAAACAGATCCAAACGCAAACCCAAAACACGTGAGGATGATTTTGCAAATTGAGAAACTAAACCAAAACACAAAATGAATACTAATCCAAATTCAAAACACGGGGCTCAGAGCACATCTCCCCTACAAGCGGGAAGTCGCACAGCCCACTGTTTTTCCATCCACAACTGCAACTGTCATAATTAGTGTAGGCGTCACATTGTTACTATGCAGCTCCCATCCAGTTTATGCAAAGCCATATCTGGCAAAGATCCGTCTGGATGAGAAACTGCCAGAAATGCGCAGAAATGCGTAAATGTGCTTCTGCGCATGGTTGTATGCCACAACTCGCTATATGGGGTGTACTACGATTGGCCAGCTGTCGGGATCCCGGTGCCCAGCATACCGGCGCCGTGATTCCGACCACCGGAATTCTGGCAGCGGGGCGAGTGCAAAAGAGCCCCTTGTGGGTTTGCTGCGCTGGCCATGCTGCGGGCACAGTAGCACACTACGCACGCCATGCTATTTATTCTCCCTCCAGGGGTGTCGTGGACACGCCAATAGGGAGAACAGTTGTCGGTATCCAGGCGGTATGCAGAGCGCCAGGATCCCGACAGCCGGGATATGTAGTGCCTTCCGCTATTTGCATGTGTGAAAACAGATTGTACACAGTCAGGGCCTTGCATGCTGTGCACAGTTGTGCGTATGCACGAATGTGTCTGTTTTCACTGGGATCTTCAGCACCAAGGATAGCGCTGTTGCAAATGCATCATGATGATGACAGCGATGAAACCAAGCAGACAGATGGTCTAGCTGCAGTACCAACAATACAAATGATTTCAAACTTAATGTGTATATGTATATATATATATATATATATATATATATATTTCATTACAAAAACTCATAGTACAACACAATTGAATGCTGCACATGCTGCACATAGGCATATGTTGGTCAGACATTAGAAAGCAGAAGAGGTGGTGGTATGGGAGAAAAGCTCCACTGTTAAACTGCCGCCATTTATGGATCTATACAGCCCAGATGGTAAGTTACTGCCCACATTGTCTTCTACAGATATGTGCAGGTTTTGATCTGGACCAATTCTCCTCAGCAGAAAATCCATTACAGAAAAAAGCTGGAAGAATAACAGAGGTCTGATCAGGCTTGGACTGGCCCACAGGGGTACAGGGGAAACCACCGGTGGGCCCTACTACCTGTGGGCCCACCCCCTCCTCTAGGGATCAGGTTCCAGACTGTGCTGTTACTAATCTAGTACATTATCTTGCATGCACTACAGTATTTACTATATATATTTATCTAGGGGACCAACACTTGCAAACTGGGTAGGTAAACCAATGTGGTGGCTGGGCACACCCCCTCTAGAGACTGGCCACACCCCTACACATGGGCCTCTACCACTGCATTCCCCTGGTGGGCCCTAGATGCCTCAGTCCGACACTGGGTCTGATGTAAGTCTGACAGCCTATAAATACCAATGACTTGGCAGACTGTGCGCTAATAGGAACTTTCATGTTGTGGTCCTTATGTGTGGTGACAGTTTTGTCCGTCCTTTAGCATCACAGGGGTGGAGCTCGGGGTGTGGTTTGCTAGGTTATAGTGGGTGGATGGCTTTAGATCCCCTTTATTGTTTCCTGAATGCTCTCAGCAGAGGCGTATTAGCATAGTTGTGCGCAGGGGGGGTGCCTGGTGCGCACAGTCACCCCCTAATGTCTGGCACCCCGATCTCACATGCCGGATGCAGCAATTGCCGAGCAGGCTGATTACTGTCCCCTCTGCGCTGCACCCTGTCAGGACTGCATTACTGACTGGACACACGGGTTAATCAAAGGTACCACTGCCACCGGCTTTCAAACTCCCGGCTCCACCTCCATGTACAAAAACAGTGTGATGTGATGTGATTACGTCATACTGCTCGCACACCCACCCGTCACACCCGCCACACGCCCACTCTCTCCCTCTATGCTATGCCAATGCCAGCCACTGATGAGGATCAGCATGCAGCCAGCATTCCTCTTAGGAAGACAAATTCAATACTGGCAGGCGGCCGGCAGCAGCATTGACACGTCACTCATTTTTCCAGCAGCAGCAGTACTAGTCTGCGACTGTCAGTGTCAGTGACTGACTTGTAAGTAAGCTGCTGCAGCTTGCAGGGGAAAGAGAGGGGGAGCCAGACCAGGCTGAGGAGGAGCACTGTAATTGCAGTGAGTGCCGTCAGGGGTGTTTGTTTGGTGCACACCACAACATCTGACAATGCATCTGCTTTATTAAGATTGGTACAAGGGTGGATACTTTATATTACGTTGACCGTCAATAGATGGTGCTAGACACGCCCAAAAGGCGGTGCTAGACACACCCCTCCGATGGTGCACCCCCTAATAAAATGTGCTGCGCACGCCTATGCGTATTAGGTGAGGAAATGCCTGTGTGCAGGCTATGTCTGGGCCCCCACCTCTGTAATCGGTGACACAAGCGAGTAAATGCTAGCACTGTGGTGAGTCGACTGTGCATTTTCAGGTCTCCAGAGAAATAAAGTGTATTTCCACCGGCCAATAGCAGTAACCAACCTGATATCTCTATTACTGTTGATGACTCGACAATCAATCCTACCCCACAAGCTTGCTGCCTGGATGTCATCCTCAGCTATGAACTGTGCATTGTTCCCCACATTCAATGGGTGGTATTCAAATGATATATCACGCCCAATCTTCTTTCTAAAGTGATCCTGGTTATCGCACATATTGCGCCCATAGTAATCAGGTTTTGTTGCTTAAAGGTTTGGGCGCCTTGCAATCCCCGGGGGTAGCAAGCTGAAATGATGATACCACGCCCATCAGCAGAAACAGAATGGGTATAAAAGGGGGTGAAAAGAATTGAATACCGCCCAATAGGGGTCATTCCGAGTTGATCGCACGCTAGCTGTTTTTAGCAGCCGTGCAAACGCATAGTCGCCGCCCACAGGGGAGTGTTTTTTTGTTTTGCAAGTGTGCGAACGCCTGTGCAGCCGAGCTCTGCAAAAACATTTTGTGCAGTTTCAGAGTAGGTCTGAACTTACTCAGCCCTTGCGATCGCTTCAGTCTTTTTGGTGCTGGAATTGACGTCATATACCCGCCCTCCAAACGCCGGACACGCCTGTGTTTTTCCCTAACACTCCCAAAGTTGCCACCCATAAACGCCCTCTTTCTGTCAATCTCCTTGCGATCGGCCGTGCGTATGGATTCTTTGTTAAATCCATAGCTCGGCAACGATCCGCTTTGTACCCGTACGACGCACGGTGCATATGCATGCGCAGTAGAGACCTGATCGCAGCGCAGCGAAAATCAGCAGCGTGCGATCAACTCAGAATGACCCCCTATATTTCTCTAAATCTTACTATGTGCATCTAAAAAACATATCCAAAATTTGACCATCCCTTACACAAGATACTGCAAAACTCTAATCCGTGCTCTAATTGGGATGTACTGTAGTTATGTGACCGGCGGTCCGCGACACCCATAGAGTGGGAATAGAACCTGCATAGCTCGCCACCATACCCGCAGTGTAGCGAGCATAGCGAGCCCGCAAGGGGCTTCATTGCCCTCACCCCCACCGGCATTCTGCTGCCGGAATCCAGCAATCGGTGTGCTGACCGCCGGGATCCCCAGCGCCGGTAAGGCCAGTGGCGTAACTAGAAATTTTTCTCCCCCAAGCCAAAAAATTCTTGCCCCCCCCCCCATAATTGGCACTAGTAAAGGGAGGAATATGCGCAAATGGGTGTGGCTTCGTTGGAATGGGCGTGGCTTCACGTAAAGGGGCATGGCATTGCAGGAAAAGACTACCTTATACCCCAGTTTTGCAACCTGCATGCCCAGACATTAGCCACCACAGGAAAGTAAAATAATCCTGATTCATGCCCCTTACATTATTTGTCATTTTTTCTCCTTATAGTAATGCCCAGTATACATTATTCCACATACTGCAATGGCCTTAGCCATTATGCCACACACAACAATGCACATGACACAATGGGGGTCATTCCGAGTTGTTCGCTCGCAAGCGGATTTTAGCAGATTTGCTCATGCTAAGCCGCCGACTACTGGGAGTGAATCTTAGCATCTTAAAATTGCAAACGATGTATTCGCAATATTGCGATTACACACCTCGTAGCAGTTTCTGAGTAGCTTCAGACTTACTCGGCATTCGCGATCATTTCAGTGCTTGTCGTTCCTGGTTTGACGTCACAAACACACCCAGCGTTCGCCCAGACACTCCCCCGTTTCTCCGGCCACTCCTGCGTTTTTTCCGGAAACGGTAGCGTTTTTTCCCACACACCCATAAAACGGCCTGTTTCCGCCCAGTAAGACCCATTTCCTGTCAATCACATTACGATCGCCAGAACGATGAAAAAGCCGTGAGTAAAAATCCTAACTGCATAGCAAATTTACTTGGCGCAGTCGCAGTGCGGACATTGCGCATGCGCATTAAGCGGAAAATCGCTGCGATGAGAAGATTTTTACAGAGCGAACAACTCGGAATGACCCCCAATATGCACACACTGTAATGCCCCCGACACATTATGCCACACACCGTAATGCCCCCGACACATTATACCACAATGCATGAAAACCCCTGGCACCGTGCATGGAACAAAGAGCATGAAAACCCTGGCAACGGGCAGGTAATTTAAAAGTAATTAGAAATTACTTTTAAATTACCTGCTCGTTGCCAGGGTTTTCATGCTCTTTGTTCCATGCACGGTGCCAGGGGTTTTCATGCTCAGGGTGTCATGCTCGTTGCCAGGGGTTTCATGCACTGGGTGTCATGCTCGTTGCCAGGGGTTTCATGCACTGGGTGTCATGCTCGTTGCCAGGGGTTTCATGCACTGGGTGTCATGCTCGTTGCTAGGGGGTAGTGTTTGTTGCTAGGGCTGTGCTCCCAGTGCCACATATGCCCCCAGTGCCAGATATTCCCCCACAGTGCCAGGTATATGCCCCCAGTGCCAGATATTCCCCCACAGTGCCACATATGCCCCCTCAGTGCCTGCTCCCCCCAGTGCCAGATATTCCCCCACAGTGCCAGGTATATGCCCCCAGTGCCAGATATTCCCCCACAGTGCCAGGTATATGCCCCCAGTGCCATATAGTCCCCCACAGTGCCAGGTATATGCCCCCAGTGCCAGATAGTCCCCCACAGTGCCAGGTATATGCCCCCAGTGCCAGATATTCCCCCACAGTGCCAGGTATATGCCCCCAGTGCCAGATAGTCCCCCACAGTGCCAGGTATATGCCCCCAGTGCCAGATATTCCCCCACAGTGCCAGGTATATGCCCCCAGTGCCAGATAGTCCCCCACAGTGCCAGGTATATGCCCCCAGTGCCAGATAGTCCCCCACAGTGCCAGGTATATGCCCCCAGTGCCAGATATTCCCCCACAGTGCCAGGTATATGCCCCCAGTGCCAGATAGTCCCCCACAGTGCCAGGTATATGCCCCCAGTGCCAGATAGTCCCCCACAGTGCCAGGTATATGCCCCCAGTGCCAGATAGTCCCCCACAGTGCCAGGTATATGCCCCCAGTGCCAGATATTCCCCCACAGTGCCAGGTATATGCCCCCAGTGCCAGATAGTCGCCCACAGTGCCAGGTATATGCCCCCAGTGCCAGATAGTCCCCCACAGTGCCAGGTATATGCCCCCAGTGCCAGATAGTCCCCCACAGTGCCAGGTATATGCCCCCAGTGCCAGATAGTCCCCCACAGTGCCAGGTATATGCCCCCAGTGCCAGATATTCCCCCACAGTGCCAGGTATATGCCCCCAGTGCCAGATAGTCCCCCACAGTGCCAGGTATATGCCCCCAGTGCCAGATATTCCCCCACAGTGCCAGGCATATGCCCCCAGTGCCAGATAGTCCCCCACAGTGCCAGGTATATGCCCCCAGTGCCAGATATTCCGCCACAGTGCCAGGTATATGCCCCCAGTGCCAGATAGTCCCCCACAGTGCCAGGTATATGCCCCCAGTGCCAGACAGTCCCCCACAGTGCCTGCTCCCCTCCCCCTCCTTTGTGTTGGAGGGACACGGAGCGCACAGCGCGCGCCCCCCTGTGTCCCTCCTGGCTTTCCGGCTGTCTAATAAAGGAAGTGCCGGTTCATGAGCCAATCAGAGCTCACGAACGGCACTTCCTGTATTAGACAGCCGGAGAGCCCGGGAGGGACACAGGGGGGCGCGTGCTGTGCGCTCCGTGTCCCTCCTTACAGCGGCGGAGGGAAGGAGACCTGCAGATTGACATGCGGACGCTCGTCCGCATGTCAATCTGTTCTAAGTCAGTGGCGCCCCCGCAGCCCCTCGCCCCCAAGCCACCGCGAGGGCTGCGGGGGCAGTAGTTACACCACTGGGTAAGGCATACCCAACCCCTCTCATTATCTCCCGCACTAATTATTGCAATAGTCTTCTTACTGGTCTTACCAAAAAGAGAATTGCATCACTACAACCCATTCTGTATGCAGCTGCGAGGCTAATCTTCCTCGGTAGGCACTCACCGGCTGCTGATCCGCTCTGTCAGTCCCTCCATCGGTTACCTGTATTCTACCGTATTCAATATAAAATACTTTTACTCACACACAAGGCTATTAACCAAAGTACACCAGTGTACATCTCTTCACTCATCTCAAAATATCTCCCAACCCGACCTCTTCGCTCTACACAAGATCTACGTCTCTTATCCACACTCATTACTCGCTCCCAATGAAGATTGCAGGACTTTCTTCAGGCTTCACCCACTCTGTGGAATGCCCTACCACGCACAGGGGCAAACGCAGGATTTACTGAAGGGGGTTTCCATATTTCATACATATACTGTACATAGCACACCACACACACACACACACACACACACACACACACACACACACACATTCACATTGCATACACATGCACACTGTAGCACACCGCACACATACAGTGTACATACTGTAGCACACCACACATATATACTGTAGCACACCGCACACATACTGTGTACATACTGTAGCACACCACACATACATACTGTAGCACACCGCACACATACTGTGTACATACAGTAGCACACCACACATACATACTGTAGCTCACCATACCACGGCCGAAACTAGGGGGGGGGGGGGGGGGCTAGGGGGCATGTGACCTGGGCGCCACATTGGAGAGGGCGCCGAGACTGACACTTCAGTCCCCCCCAACGCCCCCTCCCTATGCGGTAGCATTCTCTGACTTAGAGCCAGTGCCACCTAGGTGGGAAAAACTAGACGCTACCTTGCCGTCTATGAAGCCGAGCACACTGCATCGCTGAAACTGAAAATAAACTACATCTCCCAGCAGCCCTTGCTGCCGGGAGCTGTAGTTTACTTTCAGTTTTATCTTTGCAGCGTGTGATCGGCAGAGCAGGATTAAGAGTGGGCACAGGGGACAAGTTACCCCCTCCACTCCCTCCCTGCCAGTGCATTGCAGTGCTGCACTGGAAAAGAAGCACCCTGTGGTCCGAAAAGGGGGCGGGGCTAAACGGCACTGTACACAGTGTCATGCCAGCCAGCCCTCCTCAGCATGGGAGAGAGGAGGAGAAGAGAGCAGCAGCACAGCATAAACAGTGAGTATGACTTAAGGAAGGGGCAGTGTATATGTGTGTGACTACCAGTAGCGGATCTTGCCACGGGCAAACAGGACTTTTGCCCGGGGCGCCGCCTTCCGGAGGGCGCTGGCGCCATCCGGAGGGCGCCGCACCGTGGCAAGATCCGCCACTGCTGCCCGCTGTGTCCCCCGTCCGCCTCCACTGCCCGCTGCCGTCCCCGTCCGCCTCCTGTGAAGGGAACTAGACGCTATGTGTCTAGTTTCCCTTCGTGGAGAGTAACTTTGCTGAGCGGTGCGCGATGACGTCATCGCATAGCGTCTAGTTTCCCTTCGTGGAGAGGACCTTTTGCTGTGCGGTGCGCGATGACGTCATCGCGCACCGCTCAGCATTCAAGCGACGCTAGCAATGTACAGGGGGCGTAACTGACCACGCCCCCTGTATTAGACCACGCCCCATTTCCTGCCCGGGGCGCAGAGCGCTCTTGAACCGGCCCTGGTGACTACTATATACAATGTGTGTATGAATGTGTGCTTGTGTGTGACTGTATGTGAATAGGTGTATGGGTGCTCGTGTGTCACTGTATGTATATGTGTCACTATATATGTATGGGATGTATTTATGTCTCCTAACCGACGGTCACAATACCAGCACCTACATCCCGCCCCCTGAACATCCCGACAGTCGGCATGCCGACTAACAGGGACTATTCCCACTCGTGGCGACACCCATAGGATGGGAATAGAACGTGTGGCGAGGGAGTAGAACCTGTGAGAATAGAACCGTCGTTGCACTCGTCCCCCACCCCCACCCCGCCGGCACCATTTCACGGCTGGGATCCCAGTGTCGGGGTGCTGACTGTCGGCGAAACAGCCCCGACCCATATGTATTTATACAGGTGTGTAATTATATGTACGTATGTATGTAAGTGAATGTATGTGTTCGTGTATGTGTTTAGGGGGGTGATTTTATGTATCAATGTGTGAGTTATTCTATTTTCTCAAACGTCCTAGTGGATGCTGGGACTCCGTCAGGACCATGGGGAATAGCGGGCTCCGCAGGAGACAGGGCACATCTAAAAAAGCTTTTAGGTCAAATGGTGCGTACTGGCTCCACCCCCTATGACCCTCCTCCAAGCCTCAGTTAGGTTTTTGTGCCCGTCCGAGAGGGTGCAATCTAGGTGGCTCTCCTAAAGAGCTGTTTAGAAAAGTTTTTTTTTAGGTTTCAATCTCAGTGATTCCTGCTGGCAACAGGATCACTGCATCGAGGGACTTAGGGGAGAGATTTCCAACTCACCTGCGTGCAGGATGGATTGGAGTCTTAGGCTACTGGACACTTAGCTCCAGAGGGAGTCGGAACACAGGTCAGCCTGGGGTTCGTCCCGGAGCCGCGCCGCCGATCCCCCTTACAGACGCTGAAGAGACGGCAGAACGGAGGTCCGGAAAGCAGGCGGCAGAAGACTCCTCAGTCTTCTTGAAGGTAGCGCACAGCACGGCAGCTGTGCGCCATTGTTGTCACACGGCTCACTGACTCAGTCACGGAGGGTGCAGGGCGCTGCTGGGGGCGCCCTGGGCAGCAATATAATTACCTTTAGTGGCAAAATAAATACATCACATATAGCCATTAAGGCTATATGTATGTATTTTAACCCAGGCCAGTTTCTTAAAAACCGGAGAAAAGCCCGCCGAAAAAGGGGCGGAGCTTATTCTCCTCAGCACTCAGCGCCATTTTCCTGCTCAGCTCCGCTGGTGAGGAAGGCTCCCAGGTCTCTCCCCTGCACTGCACTACAGAAACAGGGTAACAAAGAGAAGGGGGGCATAAATTGGCGATATTTATATATTAAGAGCGCATATATAGTAAACAACACCTTCTAGGGTTGTTTATATACATTTATAGCGCTTTTGGTGTGTGCTGGCAAACTCTCCCTCTGTCTCCCCAAAGGGCTAGGGGGTCCTGTCTTCGATTAGAGCATTCCCTGTGTGGCTGCTGTGTGTCGGTACGTGTGTGTCGACATGTATGAGGACGATGTTGGTGTGGAGGCAGAGCAATTGCCGATGATGGTAATGTCACCCCCTAGGGAGTCGACACCGGAATGGATGGCTTTAGTTATGGAATTACGTGATAATGTCAGCACATTACAAAAGTCAGTTGACGAAATAAGACGCCCGGCAAACCAGTTAGTACCGGTTCAGGCGTCTCAGACACCGTCAGGGGCTGTAAAACGTCCTTTACCTCAGTCAGTCGACACGGGTACCGACACAGATGAATCTAGTGTCGACGGTGAAGAAACAAACGTATTTTCCAATAGGGCCACACGTTATATGATCACGGCAATGAAGGAGGCTTTGCAGATCTCTGATACTGCTGGTACCTCAAAAAGGGGTATTATGTGGGGGGTGAAAAAACTACCTGTATTTTTTCCAGAATCAGAGGAATTGAATGACGTGTGTGATGAAGCGTGGGTTAACCCCGATAGAAAACTGCTAATTTCCAAGAAGTTATTGGCATTATACCCTTTCCCACCAGAGGTTAGGGCGCGCTGGGAAACACCCCCTAGGGTGGATAAGGCGCTCACACGTTTATCAAAGCAAGTGGCGTTGCCGTCTCCTGATACGGCCGCCCTCAAGGATCCAGCAGATAGGAGGCTGGAAACTACACTGAAGAGTATATACACACATACTGGTGTTATACTGCGACCGGCAATAGCCTCAGCCTGGATGTGCAGTGCTGGGGTAGTGTGGTTGGATTCTCTGACTGAAAATATTGATACCCTGGATAGGGACAGTATTTTATTGACTCTAGAGCAATTAAAGGATGCTTTCCTTTATATGCGAGATGCTCAGAGAGATGTTTGTACTCTAGCATCAAGAGTAAGCGCGATGTCCATATCTGCCAGAAGAAGTTTATGGACGCGACAGTGGTCAGGTGATGCGGATTCCAAGAGGCATATGGAAGTATTGCCATATAAAGGAGAGGAATTGTTTGGGGTCGGTCTTTCGGACCTGGTGGCCTCGGCAACTGCCGGCAAATCCACCTTTTTACCTCAGACCCCCTCCCAACAGAAAAAGACACCGTCTTTTCAGCCGCAGTCCTTTCGCTCCTATAAAAAGCGACCAAAAGGACAGTCTTATCTGCCGCGAGGCAGAGGAAAGGGTAAGAAAGGGCAGCAAGCAGCCCCTGCCCAGGAACAGAAGCCCGCCCCGGCTTCTACAAAGCCATCAGCATGACGCTGGGGCTTTACAAGCGGACTCAGGAACGGTGGGGGGTCGACTCAAGATTTTCAGCAATCAATGGGTTCACTCACAAGTGGACCCGTGGGTCCTGCAGATAGTATCTCAGGGTTACATGCTGGAGTTCGAAAGGTCTCCCCCTCGCCGGTTCCTAAAGTCTGCTTTACCAACGTCTCCCTCAGAAAGGACGTCGGTTTTGGAAGCCATTCACAAGCTGTATTCTCAGCAGGTGATAGTCAAGGTACCCCTCCTACAACAGGGAAAGGGGTATTATTCCACACTATTTGTGGTACCGAAACACTGGACGGTTCGGTAAGGCCTATTCTAAATCTGAAATCCTTGAACCTGTACATAAAGAAATTCAAGTTCAAGATGGAGTCACTCAGAGCAGTGATAGCGAATCTGGAAGAAGGAGACTTCATGGTGTCCTTGGACATAAAAGATGCTTATCTACATGTCCCGATTTACCCCTCACACCAAGGGTATCTCAGGTTCGTGATACAAGACTGTCATTATCAGTTTCAAACGCTGCCGTTTGGGTTGTCCACGGCCCCTCGGGTCTTTACCAAGGTAATGACCGAAATGATGGTTCTTCTACGAAGAAAAGGCGTATTAATTATCCCTTACTTGGACGATCTCCTGATAAGGGCAAAGTCCAGAGAACAGCTGGAAGTCGGTGTAGCGCTAACACAAGTAGTGCTTCAGCAACACGGGTGGATTCTAAATCTTCCAAAATCTCAATTGACCCCGACAACACATCTGCTGTTCCTGGGCATGATTCTGGACACGGTTCAGAAAAAGGTATTTCTCCCGGAAGAGAAAGCAAGGGAGTTATCCGAACTTGTCAAGAACCTCCTAAAACCAGGAACTGTGTCAGTACATCAATGCACAAGAGTCCTGGGAAAGATGGTGGCTTCGTACGAAGCGATTCCATTCGGCAGATTCCATGCACGAACATTTCAGTGGGATCTGCTGGACAAATGGTCCGGATCGCATCTGCACATGCATCAGCGGATAACACTGTCACCGAGAACAAGGTTGTCTCTCCTGTGGTGGTTGCAGACTGCCCATCTGTTAGTGGGCCGCAGATTCGGCATACAGGACTGGGTCCTGGTGACTACGGATGCCAGCCTACGAGGTTGGGGAGCAGTCACAAAGGGAAGAAACTTCCAGGGCGTGTGGTCAAACCTGGAGACGTCTCTTCACATAAATATACTGGAGCTAAGAGCGATCTACAATGCTCTAAGCCTGGCAAAATCGCTGCTTCAGGGTCAGCCGGTGTTGATCCAGTCCGACAACATCACGGCAGTCGCCCACGTAAACCGACAAGGCGGCACGAGAAGCAGGAGTGCAATGGCAGAAGCTGCAAGGATTCTGCGCTGGGCGGAGAATCATGTCGTAGCACTGTCAGCAGTGTTCATCCCGGGAGTGGACAACTGGGAAGCAGATTTCCTCAGCAGACACGACCTTCACCCGGGAGAGTGGGGACTTCATCCAGAAGTTTTCCACATGATTGTGAACCGTTGGGAAAAACCAAAGGTGGACATGATGGCGTCTCGCCTCAACAAAAAATTGGACAGGTATTGCGCCAGGTCAAGAGACCCTCAGGCAATAGCTGTGGACGCTCTGGTAACACCGTGGGTGTACCAGTCAGTGTATGTGTTCCCTCCTCTGCCTCTCATACCAAAGGTACTGAGAATTATACGGAAAAGAGGAGTAAGAACAATACTGGTAGCTCCGGACTGGCCAAGAAGAACTTGGTATCCGGAACTTCAAGAGATGCTCACGGAGGATCCGTGGCCTCTACCTCTAAGAAGGGATCTGCTTCAGCAGGGACCTTGTATGTTCCAAGACTTACCGCGGCTGCGTTTGACGGCATGGCGGTTGAACGCCGGATTCTAAAAGAGAAGGGCATTCCTGAGGAAGTTATTCCTACTTTAATTAAAGCCAGGAAAGAAGTGACCGCACAACATTATCACCGCATTTGGAGAAAATATGTTGCGTGGTGTGAGGCCAAGAAGGCTCCAACGGAAGAATTTCAATTGGGTCGATTCTTACATTTCCTGCAAGCAGGATTGTCTATGGGCCTCAAATTGGGGTCCATTAAAGTTCAAATTTCGGCCTTATCAATTTTCTTCCAGAAGGAATTGGCGTCAGTGCCTGAAGTACAAACTTTTGTCAAAGGTGTACTACATATACAACCCCCAATAGTGCCTCCAGTGGCACCGTGGGATTTGAACGTGGTTCTAAATTTTCTCAAATCTCATTGGTTTGAGCCTTTAAAATCTGTAGATTTAAAATACCTTACATGGAAGGTAACCATGCTGTTGGCCCTGGCTTCAGCCAGGAGAGTTTCGGAGTTGGCAGCTTTGTCATACAAAAGCCCATATCTGATATTCCATTCGGACAGGGCAGAATTGAGGACACGTCCTCAATTTCTCCCTAAGGTGGTTTCGGCATTTCACTTGAACCAGCCTATTGTGGTGCCTGCGGCTACTAGCGACTTGGAGGACTCCAAGTTACTGGACGTTGTCAGAGCATTAAAAATATATATTTCAAGGACAGCTGGAGTCAGAAAATCTGACTCGTTGTTTACATTGTATGCACCCAACGAGTTGGGTGCTCCTGCGTCTAAACAGACGATTGCACGTTGGATATGTAGTACAATCCAACTTGCACATTCTGTGGCAGGCCTGCCACAGCCTAAATCTGTAAAGGCCCATTCCACAAGGAAAGTGGGCTCATCCTGGGCGGCTGCCCGAGGAGTCTCGGCATTACAACTTTGCCGAGCAGCTACGTGGTCAGGGGAGAACACGTTTGTAAAATTTTACAAATTTGATACTCTGGCTAAAGAGGACCTGGAGTTCTCTCATTCGGTGCTGCAGAGTCATCCGCACTCTCCCGCCCGTTTGGGAGCTTTGGTATAATCCCCATGGTCCTGACGGAGTCCCAGCATCCACTAGGACGTTAGAGAAAATAAGAATTTACTTACCGATAATTCTATTTCTCATAGTCCGTAGTGGATGCTGGGCGCCCATCCCAAGTGCGGATTGTCTGCAATGCTTGTACATAGTTATTGTTACAAAAATCGGGTTATTACTGTTGTTGTGAGCCATCTGTTCAGAGGCTACTTCGTTTGTGTTATCATACTGTTAACTGGGTTCAGATCACAAGTTGTACGGTGTGATTGGTGTGGCTGGTATGAGTCTTACCCGGGATTCAAGATCCTTCCTTATTGTGTACGCTCGTCCGGGCACAGTACCTAACTGAGGCTTGGAGGAGGGTCATAGGGGGAGGAGCCAGTACGCACCATGTGACCTAAAAGCTTTTTTAGATGTGCCCTGTCTCCTGCGGAGCCCGCTATTCCCCATGGTCCTGACGGAGTCCCAGCATCCACTACGGACTATGAGAAATAGAATTATCGGTAAGTAAATTCTTATATTTTTCTTCATCTGTAGCCCAAATAAATAAAAAATAAAAAAAGTGTGAAAATGTATAGCTATCCCCTTTGCCCTTATGGAATTTATGATATATATATATACTCACAGTTGAATGCCGGGGGGGGGGGGGGGGGGGGGGGGGGCGTCAAGTTAATGTCTCGCCCCGGGTGACAAAACTCCTAGTTTCGGCCCTGACCATACACATACATGGAACACACACACACATATACTGTACGTTATATGGCACACCACACACACACACACATATACTGTACGTTATATGGCACACCACACACACACACACACACACACACACACACACACACATATACTGTACATTATATGGCACACCACACACACACACACACACACACACACACACACACACACACACATATATATTGCAAGCACACATACACATGAGTATACATAACACACCACACACATATTATACACACACATACTGTATTCATAGGACACCACACACATGCATATCATACCACACACACAGGGCCGGTTCTATGGCTTTTTGCGCCCCGGGTGGCAATAGGGGCATGGCTTCATACAGGGGGCGTGGTCAGTTACGCCCCCTGTACAGTAGTAGCGCCGCTGAAAATAAGAATTTACTTACCGATAATTCTATTTCTCGGAGTCCGTAGTGGATGCTGGGGTTCCTGAAAGGACCATGGGGAATAGCGGCTCCGCAGGAGACAGGGCACAAAAGTAAAGCTTTTACAGGTCAGGTGGTGTGTACTGGCTCCTCCCCCCATGACCCTCCTCCAGACTCCAGTTAGGTACTGTGCCCGGACGAGCGTACACAATAAGGGAGGATTTTGAATCCCGGGTAAGACTCATACCAGCCACACCAATCACACCGTACAACTTGTGATCTAAACCCAGTTAACAGTATGATAACAGAGGAGCCTCTGAAAGATGGCTTCCTAAACAATAACCCGAATTAGTTAACAATAACTATGTACAAGTATTGCAGATAATCCGCACTTGGGATGGGCGCCCAGCATCCACTACGGACTCCGAGAAATAGAATTATCGGTAAGTAAATTCTTATTTTCTCTATCGTCCTAAGTGGATGCTGGGGTTCCTGAAAGGACCATGGGGATTATACCAAAGCTCCCAAACGGGCGGGAGAGTGCGGATGACTCTGCAGCACCGAATGAGAGAACTCCAGGTCCTCCTTTGCCAGGGTATCAAATTTGTAAAAATTTACAAACGTGTTCTCCCCTGACCACGTAGCTGCTCGGCAGAGTTGTAATGCCGAGACCCCTCGGGCAGCCGCCCAAGATGAGCCCACCTTCCTTGCGGAATGGGCCTTAACAGATTTAGGCTGTGGCAGGCCTGCCACAGAATGTACAAGTTGAATTTTGTTACAAATCCAACGAGCAATCGACTGCTTAGAAGCAGGTGCACCCAACTTGTTGGGTGCATACAGTATAAACAGTGAGTCAGATTTTCTGACTCCAGCCGTCCTTTAAATGTATATTTTTAAGGCTCTGACAACGTCCAACAACTTGGAGTCCTTCAAGTCGTCTGTAGCCGCAGGCACTACAATAGGCTGGTTCAGGTGAAACGCTGATACCACCTTAGGGAGAAAATGCGGACGCGTCCGCAGCTCTGCCCTATGTCGAATGGAAAATTAAATAAGGGCTTTTATAAAACAAAGCCGCCAGTTCAGATACTCTCCCGGCCGAAGCCAGGGCCAGTAACATAGTCACTTTCCATGTGAGATATTTCAAATCCACATTCTTTAGTGGGTCAAACCAATTGGATTTGAGGAAATCTAAAACTACATTTAGATCCCACGGTGCCACCTTAGGCACCACAGGAGGCTGTATATGCAGTACTCCTTTGATAAAAATCTGGACCTCAGGGACTGAGGCCAATTCTTTTTGGAAGAATATTGATAGGGCCGAAATTTGAACCTTAATAGATCCCAATTTGAGACCCATAGACAATCCTGATTGCAGGAAATGTAGGAAAACGACCCAGTTGAAATTCCTCCATCGGAGCACTCCGCTGCTCGCACCACGCAACATATTTTCGCCAAATACGGCGATAATGCTTCGCGGTGACTTCCTTCCTTGCCTTTATCAAGGTAGGAATGACTTCTTCTGGAATGCCTTTTCCTTTTAGGATCTGGCATTCAAACGCCATGCCGTCAAACGCAGCCGCGGTAAGTCTTGAAAAAGACAAGGACCCTGCTGAAGCAGGTCCCTTCTCAGAAGTAGAGGCCACGGATCGTCCGTGACCATCTCTTGAAATTCCGGGTACCAAGTCCTTCTTGGCCAATCCGGATCCACTAGTCTTACTCCTCTTTGCCGTATAATCCTCAATACCTTTGGTATGAGAGGCAGAGGAGGAAACACATATACCGACTGGTACACCCAAGGTGTTACCAGCACGTCCACAGCTATTGCCTGCGGATCTCTTGACCTGGCGCAATACCTGTCCAGTGTTTTGTTGAGGCGAGACGCCATCATGTCCACCATTGGTTTTACCCAACGGTTTAATAGCATGTGGGAAACTTCTGGATGAAGTCCCCACTCTCCCGGGTGAAGGTCGTGTCTGCTGAGGAAGTCTGCTTCCCAGTTGTCCACGCCCGGGATGAATACTGCTGACAGTGCTATCACGTGATACTCCGCCCAGCGAAGGATCCTGGCAGCTTCTGCCATTGCCCTCCTGCTTCTTGTGCCGCCCTGTCTGTTTACATGGGCGACTGCCGTGATGTTGTCCGACTGGATCAACACCGGTCTTCCTTGAAGCAGAGGTTCCGCCTGGCTTAGAGCATTGTAGATTGCTCTTAGTTCCAGAATGCTTATGTGAAGAGACTTTTTCAAGCTCGACCACACTCCCTGGAAATTTCTTCCCTGTGTGACTGCTCCCCAGCCTCTCAGGCTGGCATCCGTGGTCACCAGGATCCGATCCTGCATGCCGAATCTGCGGCCCTCCAATAGATGAGCCTCCTGCAACCACCACAGAAGGGATACCCTTGTCCTCGGCGACAGGGTTATCCGCAGGTGCATCTGAAGATGCGACCCTGACCATTTGTCCAACAGATCCCTTTGCATGGAATCTGCCGAAAGGGATTGCTTCGTAAGAAGCTACCATTTTTTCCCAGGACTCTTGTGCATTGATGTACAGACACCTTTCCTGGTTTTAGGAGGTTCCTGACCCGGTCAGATAACTCCTTGGCTTTTTCTTCGGGAAGAAAAACCT
Source organism: Pseudophryne corroboree (assembly GCF_028390025.1). NCBI lineage: Eukaryota > Metazoa > Chordata > Amphibia > Anura > Myobatrachidae > Pseudophryne > Pseudophryne corroboree. The sequence continues at coordinate 1,206,568,504 of NC_086444.1, forward strand.
TTTTCTGAACTGTGTCCAGAATCATCCCCAGGAACAGCAGACGAGTTGTTGGCATTAATTTGGATTTTGGAATATTCAGAATCCATCCGTGCTGCTTTAGCACCTCTTGAGATAGTGCTAAACCCATCTCTAGCTGTTCTCTGGACTTTGCCCTTATTAGGAGATCGTCCAAGTATGGGATAATTAATACGCCTTTTCTTCGAAGAAGAAATATTATCTCGGCCATTACCTTTGTAAAGACCCGAGGTGCCGTGGACAAACCAAACGGCAGCGTCTGAAACTGATAGTGACAGTTTTGTACAACGAACCTGAGGTACCCCTGGTGTGAGGGGTAATTGGAACGTGGAGATACGCATCCTTGATGTCCAAGGATACCATAAAGTCCCCTTCTTCCAGGTTCGCTATCACTGCTCTGAGTGACTCCATCTTGAACTTGAACTTCTTTATGTACAGGTTCAAGGACTTCAGATTTAGAATAGGCCTTACCGAGCCATCCGGCTTCGGTACCACACAAAGAGTGGAATAATACCCCTTCCCTTGTTGTAGAAGAGGTACCTTGACTATCACCTGCTGAGAATACAGCTTGTGAATGGCTTCCAAAACCGTCTCCCTTTCTGAGGGGGACGTTGGTAAAGCAGACTTCAGGAAAACGGCGAGGTGGCTCTGTCTCTAATTTCAACCTGTACCCCTGAGATATTATCTGCAGGATCCAGGGATTTACCTGCGAGTGAGCCCACTGCGCGCTGTAATTCTTGAGACGACCGCCTACCGCCCCCGAGTCCGCTTGCGAAGCCCCAGCGTCATGCTGAGGCTTTTGTAGAAGCCGGGGAGGGCTTCTGTTCCTGGGAAGGAGCTGCCTGTTGCTGTCTCTTCCCTCGTCCTCTGCCTCGTGGCAGATATGAATAGCCCTTTGCTCTCTTATTTTTAAAGGAACGAAAGGGCTGCGGTTGAAAGGTCGGTGCCTTTTTCTGTTGGGGAGTGACTTGAGGTAGAAAGGTGGATTTCCCGGCCGTAGCCGTGGCCACCAAATCCGATAGACCGACCCCAAATAACTCCTCTACGCATCGCCTGTCCACTGTCGTGTCCATAAAGCTCTTCTGGCCGAAATGGACATAGCACTTACCCGTGATGCCAGTGTGCAGATATCTCTCTGTGCATCACGCATATAAAGAAATGCATCCTTTATTTGTTCTAACGACAGTAAAATATTGTCCCTGTCCAGGGTATCAATATTTTCGATCAGGGACTCTGACCAAACTACCCCAGCACTGCACATCCAGGCAGTCGCAATAGCTGGTCGTAGTATAACACCTGCATGTGTGTATATACCTTTTTGGATATTTTCCATCCTCCTATCTGATGGATCTTTAAGTGCGGCCGTCTCAGGAGAGGGTAACGCCACTTGTTTTGATAAGCGTGTTAGCGCTTTGTCCACCCTAGGAGGTGTTTCCCAGCGCTCCCTAACCTCTGGCGGGAAAGGGTATAAAGCCAATAACTTCTTTGAAATTAGCAGTTTTTTATCGGGGCACCCCGCGCTTCATCACACACGTCATTTAATTCTTCTGATTCGGTAAAAACTACTGGTAGTTTTTTCACATCCCACATAATACCCTGTTTAGTGGTACCTGTAGTATCAGCTAAATGTAACATCTCCTTTATTGCCAAAATCATATAACGTGTGGCCCTACTGGAAAATACGGTTGATTCGTCACCTTCACCACCGGAATCAGTGCCTGTGTCTGGGTCTGTGTCGACCGACTGAGGCAAGGGGCGTTTTACAGCCCCTGACGGTGTTTGAGGCGCCTGGACAGGCACTAATTGAGTGTCCGGCCGCCGCATGTCGGCAAACGACTGCTTAAGCGAGTTGACGCTATCCCGTAATTCCACAAATAAAGGCATCCATTCTGGTGTCGACCCCCTAGGAGGTGACATCCTCATATTTGGCAATTGCTCCGCCTCCACACCAATAACGTCCTCATACATGTCGACACACACGTACCGACACACAGCAGACACACAGGGAATGCTCTATACGAAGACAGGACCCACTAGCCCTTTGGGGAGACAGAGGGAGAGTCTGCCAGCACACACCAAAAAGCGCTATATATGACAGGGATAGCCTTATGATTAAGTGCTCCCTTATAGCTGCTTTTATATTAATATATTGCCATTTATTTTGCCCCCCCTCTCTGTTATACCCTGTTTCTGTAGTGCAGTGCAGGGGAGAGACCTGGGAGCCTTCCTGACCAGCGGAGCTGTGACAGAAAATGGCGCCGTGTGCTGAGGAGATAGGCCCCGCCCCTTTTTCGGCGGGCTCGTCTCCCGCTATTTAGTACATTTAGGCAGGGGTAAATATCTCCATATAGCCTCTGGGGCTATATGTGAGGTATTTTTAGCCTTTTTAAAGGTCTTCATTTGCCTCCCAGGGCGCCCCCCCCCCAGCGCCCTGCACCCTCAGTGACTGCCGTGTGAAGTGTGCTGAGAGGAAAATGGCGCACAGCTGCAGTGCTGTGCGCTACCTTAAGAAGACTGCAGGAGTCTTCAGCCGCCGATTCTGGACCTCTTCTTGCTTCAGCATCTGTGAGGGGGCCGGCGGCGTGGCTCCGGTGACCATCCAGGCTGTACCTGTGATCGTCCCTCTGGAGCTTCATGTCCAGTAGCCAAGAAGCCAATCCATCCTGCACGCAGGTGAGTTCACTTCTTCTCCCCTCTGTCCCTCGTTGCAGTGATCCTGTTGCCAGCAGGAATCACTGTAAAATAAAAAACCTAAGCTAAACTCTCTAAGCAGCTCTTTATGAGAGCCACCTAGAATTGCACCCTTCTCGGCCGGGCACAAAAATCTAACTGGAGTCTGGAGGAGGGTCATGGGGGGAGGAGCCAGTACACACCACCTGACCTGTAAAAGCTTTACTTTTGTGCCCTGTCTCCTGCGGAGCCGCTATTCCCCATGGTCCTTTCAGGAACCCCAGCATCCACTTAGGACGATAGAGAAATGATGTGCGGTACGCGATGACGTCATCGCGCACCGCACAGCAAAGGTCCTCTCCACGAAGGGAAACTAGACGCTACGCGTCTATTTACCTTCACAGCGGGCAGCGGGACAGAGCGGGCAGCGGGGGGCACAGCAGCAGCGGATCTTACCATGGTGAGGCGCCCTCCGGATGGCGCCGGCGCCCTCCGGAAGGCGGCGCACCGGGCAAAAGTCCTGCTTGCCCGTGGCAAGATCTGCTACTGCACACACATACTGTACATACACACATGTACATACACACATATACATAGCACACCACACACATAGCTCACCACACACACTGCACACACATACATAATACACAACACACGTAATACACATTGCAAACTTATACATAGTATACCACACAAACATACCGTACATACACAACCACAAAAACATAATTACCTGGCGGCCCCTGCATTTCAGATTGTGCGGAGGAAGGAGCGGCTGTGGGATGAGCATGTGCAGCAACTCCCCAGCTCTCCCGTCCGTGACATACTGTTCCTCCGGTCAAAGCTCTCTGCCGCTGTCGCAATTGCGGACATGATCGAGGTTGCGGTTTATTTTGAGATGGAGACACAGCTGTCTCTGTCTCTGGAAAAAATAATCTGATCCATCAGGGGGGGTTTCTGGGTACTCAGAAACCCCCCTGTGTGCGCCACTGACACACAATAAGACTCTCCTTTAGTCTCCAAACCTTCAAGTGTTTTCTGAGAACTCACCTCTTTAGGCAAGCTTGTCAAATTCGGACCCACCCACATAACCTTCAATGCCTTCCTATCTAATTACATCCCTGGGGATTTTTCCATGGCGCATGCACAGATGGCTGGAAAAATGGCCGCAGTGCCATTTTCCTGGAGATTTGTGCAGTGCTTGCGACTACGGAGATGTAAGTATTAAAGAACATGGGTGCAGGCCGTGTGATCTGGGCCCACCTATACTCAGGGACCCTTCGCCCATTAAATATACACCACTGGCTCTCTGGGAAAAACCTGGCACTAAGTTGTGTATTGTTATTGCTTCTGTGCATTGTTTCATTCTTCCTCTCTTGTTATGGTGCTTATTATTAATGGCATGAAGCCATCGATGGGAAAGCACTTTTTTTAATTTTTTTGTGATGGCGTTTCCTGTCTCACTGGATATCTTATACCTCTCAATCCAATTGAGCTTTTCATTTTGTAGTCATTTTGTCTCAGCATTCCCTTTTATGATATCTCTGTGAGCGCACCCGAAACGTCTATTATCTGGTATAATTTCGCACAGGAGCTTAGTTACTATCTTGGGGTTAATGATAGCTTTATTTTATCCTTCCAGATGGGACGTACATCGGTTGTTGGATTTTGGACACCACTTACTTCTCTGCTGTTGTTGTTTGTGATCTTGTACATGCTGACTTTGTGGAACTGTTTGGGTGTTAGGGCAAGCGTTTTCAATAATTAACTGCCCATCCTTGCACTTTTCTAAGCTATTGGAAGGGACAGCAGTCAAGTGGCATCTTGCTACAGCCTGGGGGTGCACTCCCCTTCAATTCACCAAGTAAACTGGCTTTCCTACTGGGCTTAGCAACACCACTCTTACAGGTGGGCCTGGCTAGTGCATTGGAATGGGTTTGGATACCTCCCATTTGTCATAGAGAAAGAGAAAGTTGGCTCTTACAAGTTGTTGGCATCTTTGCATAAGTAGAGTGGTCATGGATTAGTTGGCTGTTCTTTCTTCTGCCGTAGACACATGGTGCATGGAACAGTCTCAGCTTTGGGGGTATGGTGCTGCGTTATCCTTTAATTTGAGGGGCCCACCGGTGGTTGTAATATTGGAAAGGATGGCAGTCTAGTGTTCACCTGTGATTTAATTATTGGAAAAGACAGCAGTCCAGCAGCCATCTAGCTGAAGCTTGAGACTACACTCTCTTTCAATACATTTGGTAGACTGATTTTACTCTACTGGGGTCAGCTGCACTTACTGTATTAAGGTTAGGTATGGTTGTGAGCTCAGTTCTTACTGAGAACTTTGCATGGTGGGAAAGAACGGCAGTACAGTAGCCATCTTGCTGCAGTGGTGGTGTGCACTCACCTTCAATACAATAGGTAGACTGAGTTCACCCAACTGTGCCCCGCAGCGCCACTCTGCTGGGTAGGCATGTATATGTTATTGGTATGAGAGTCGGAGACCGCTACACTTCTCTGCCATTGCAGTTTGACCAGTAGTCCCATGCAGATGTTGGTCAAAGTAAACTTGTATTTGTTAAGTGGTTTCATTAAGCAGCTGGCCAATCTTTCATATGTCACCATACTATTCTATTTAAGTAATAAAGCTGGCCTATTTTATTTACATCACTTATGTCTTTATTTATATAGAGAGAGTGTTAAGGTTCTATGGTAATTGAATAAGGTACGTGAGCTGGAATCATCCGCTAGGGCATTTAAACATTTGTTCAATCATGGAGAGATTTATAAACATTCTTACTGAAGACAGAAAGTGCTGAGCTGAGGGAGAGAACATTTCATGTAGAAAAAAAAAAGGAATTAGTGTCAGCACGCAATGACTATGGCATAAGCAATAATATGGAAGATGAGAAATACAATAGAATCGCTGACATAGACAATCATGAAGCAATAAATCTGTACTTCAGAAGTATCACAGGACAGATTATTACAGAGGAGATTACTGCACACATGCAGGATGTAAAGTTTCGCTCCTGTTTCTCAAGGCCTCTGACCTGATAACACATAGATGTCCTCAGCCTGGGGCTATTCACCATCTATTCCCAAAGGCATCATTGCCCACATACATTTCTCCCTTGCAAAAGAGCTGCCAGAACCGTAACACAACTTCCTGAGTCTTTAAAATATCTGCAAACATTTACAGACCCGTCACGAGCCACCATGCCCAGCAACGGGGTGTTTAGTTGTAATTGAGAAACCGCATAGTCTATATTTGCAATGAAAGAAGTGCTGCAGCAGCTAGGCTAAAAGCCTATTTAAATACTAGATAGAATTAATGCCTGTTGCCTATTTATTACCCTATTGCTATTTTCATACATTTGTTGTATTTCATTTGTGCTGGATTGCGTGTCATTTTTATGGCGATTTATCTTTTTCCATGCCCGTTCCTGGACCCACATCTTCTTACTCCACCTACAATAAATCTACTAGATTATTCTATTCATTAACCCCTTCGGTGGTATGCACAGAAATCATCTGGGCTAGCTAGCGCTGACAGCACTGGCTAGCCTGGAAGATTTCCGTGCATACTACCTGGGGACAGCCGTGCAGCGTGCATGGCGCCTGGGAATCAGCATACTCCACTATGGAGTTTAGCCTGCCTCCCAGACTCCCATTGGCTGGGGGGCGGGCTTAGCTGTAAAATGGCTTATGCGGCGCCCAGGAATCAGTGCTGGAGCTGGCAATCTCCATGGGCATTGATCGCCAGGTGATTACCTTGCCCTGCCCCATTACTCACCCCCACCCCCCACCCCCACCCCCTGAGCTTTCTTCCCCGCTCCCAAGTCAATTTAAAAAAACACACCCCAGGGTGTGATAGGTTTAGGCTGTCAAGTTACAGTAAGTCTTGTTTTACTGTGTGTATGGAGGTGGCCTCTCTGCTACAGCCTCGGAAGGATAAGCTTATGAGTCTTTGCCAGAGAAGTAGGAAGGTCCACTGTAGCTACTATACCCTTCAACCATCTAGAGTCCTAACTTATCTGTACCTATACCAACAATCGGGATACCACACAAAACGTTCTTAAATAAGTAATTCCTAGAGAAATACAGTATGTATTTGCAGTTCCTCTGCGATATCACCTATAGCAAAAACCAAACTCTAAGGTCTGCACGGAACACCAAAAGCCTAATAACGTTTAAAGTCTAAGGGGTCTATTCATGAAGCAGTGAAAAGTGTGGAGAAATGAGTCACTGGAGAAGTTGCCCATGGCAACCAATCAACATTGAAGTAACATTTATAATTTGCATACATTACAACTGTACGGAGCAGTTGATTGGTTGCCATGGGCAACTTCTCCACAGGCTGACTTCTCCACTCGTATCGCTTCTTCATGAATAGACCCCTAAATCTTATAAGAAGTGGCAGAAGTTGTCTGCACATCTGTACTGTATTACTGCAATACCTAAATGCACAAGGGGATCCGAACTATATATCTACAATGTCTAGGTCGATAGTCAATAGGTTGACAACATATGGTCGACATGCATTAGGTCGACTTTACAAAAGGTTGAAATGGAAAAAAGGTCGACATATGAATGGTCGATACTAATAAAGATCAACAGGTTCAAATGGTCGACGGAATCAAATAACCGACATGGCAATGGTCGACACACATATGGTCAACACTTGTTTTTGGGGGGGTTCATGTTTTTGGACTTTTTCCAACTTTGACTATCCATGTCACAAGTCATAACCTTTAGTAACCTTGTGTCGTGTGAAGCAAGACAACGCGCCCAAAGCTATGGAGAGCAAAGACAGCCCACGAGGGGACGCATTTCTACAAACGGTGGTCCCAGATGGAAAAACTATCAGCACTAACCCCAAAAATGCAAAAAAATAAGGGTGTGTCGACCATTTTTTTGTGTGCTGACCTTTGTCATGTCGACCTTTTGACCTTGTCGACTTTTTGTGCATGTAAATCTTTTTCATTGTTGACCTCTCATATGTCAACCTTTAGTCAATGTCGCCCATATTGGGTGGACCAAAGACTGTAGACCTAATAACTGTAGATCTACCATACCAACTCCCATGCACAAGATAGTTGCATACCTTTCTCTGGGAGTACCCCAGTTATGTGCCAGTAATCAGCATTATGTTTAAAAGGAATTTTATTCTAAGTATAAATGTGCTTTACAATTCAAATACAAAAATTATATTTAAAAAAATATCAATAAAATAAAAATCCTTCAAAAATCTAGCTTTCAGATACAGCAGATGCACTAAAAATAGAGAAAAGGCTTTTACTTTATTTTTGTTTCTTTTTTTACTTTAGACATCATGTAGAAAACCTGGCATGACAGTAACAAATGTGTGCCATAGAGCTAATGCATAATGCCTAAGTGCTACCATTATAAATAGAGTAATAGTAATGTACAGTATTCTCACCTTCTCCCTGGCTGAGAGATGTACTATTCCTATCCCACGGAAACACTCTCTGTGTATTTGTAGGAAGGTTTTATTCACCTCCAAGTTTTACAGATCTTTGATCCGGCTCTGGATGACTAACTCTCGTCACATTCCAGAGAGCTAAAACACACTACACAGCTTTTTCCCGTGCCGGCATTGTAGTTAACAGTTGTGAGGGCTAGGGTCCCTACACACTGCACGGCCCCGGCCCGGCTGCCGGGTTGCAGCCGGGTCTCACCACTTTGCAGCCAGTGAACCGTGTGCGTGAAGGGGAGCTTTCACACACAACGTTTTTTTCTGAAGCCGTGTCTGATGCTGCGCATGCGCACAGCATCACACACGGCTCAAAGCCGTCCTGTGGGGGTCATTCCGAGTTGTTCGCTCGCAAGCTGCTTTTAGCAGCATTGCACACGCTAAGCCGCCGCCTACTGGGAGTGAATCTTAGCATAGTAAAATTGCGAACGAAAGATTAGCAGAATTGCGAATAGACACTTCTTAGCAGTTTCTGAGTAGCTCCAGACTTACTCGGCAACTGCGATCAGTTCAGTCAGTTTCGTTCCTGGTTTGACGTCACAAACACACCTAGCATTCGCCCAGACATTCCTCCGTTTCTCCAGCCACTCCCGCGTTTTTTCCCAGAAACGGTAGCGTTTTTTCGCACACACCCATAAAACGGCCTGTTTCCGCCCAGAAACACCCACTTCCTGTCAATCACATTACAATCACCAGAACGAAGAAAAAACCTCGTAATGCTGTGAGTAATATACCTAACTGCATAGCAAATTTACTTGGCGCAGTCGCACTGCGGACATTGCGCATGCGCATTAGCGACTAATCGCTCCGTTGCGAAAAAAAAATAACGAGCGAACAACTCGGAATGACCCCCTGTGTGCGAGACTCTGACGGTTACTCCCGGATGGCAAAAAGCCGGACAAAGTTTGTCCAGCTTTTTGCCATCCGGGAGAAACCGGCCAGTGTGTTACAGCCCAGAGGGGCTATCAGCTCAGCGGTTATTTTGTCTATGGGATTTGGTGGGGTGGGTGACCATATAGGAGTAGTGTGTAATGAGTGAATATCAAAAAAACACAGTGATTGAGGGGTCTAATCATGAAGCAGTGAAAGGTGTGGAGAAGTGAGCCTGTGGAGAAGTTGCCCATGGCAACCAATCAGCTTCTCCGTACCATTGTATAGTATGCAAATTCTAAATGTTACTTCGATGCTGATTGGTTGCCATGGGCAACTTCTCTACTGGCTCACTTCTGCACACTTTTCACTGCTTCATGAACAGACCGCTATATTTTATATAACTCGAAATTAGAAATGAATATTTAGTAGAAAAATTAAGAAAATCTATCAATTAACTTGCAAATTAATATAAAGTTACTTTAAATGAATAGCAAGAGAAACATCATTGAAGGCTGGTGAAGTATTACTAAGAATATTCATCGATTTCAGTACGGGGGAGATTTATTAAGGCTTGGAGAGAGGTAAAGTGTATAGAGATAGGGAGGCAGATGTACTAAGAATTGGACAGAGATAAAGTGGAGAGAGATAAAGTACCAACCAATCAGCTCCTGTAATTTTTCGGTCACAGTCTGTAATATGTCAGGAGCTGGATGGCTGGTACTTTATCTCTCTCCAAGCCTTAGTGCATCTCCACAAAAGTACTAAGCAATCAGCTCCTAACTGCCATGTTACAAGCTGTGGGCCTAATTCAGACCTGATCGCAGCAGCAAAAATTGTTCTCTAATGAGCAAAACCATGTGCACTGCAGGTGGGGCAGATATAACATGTGTAGAGAGAGTTAGATTTGGGTGGGTTATTTTGTTTCTGTGCAGAGTAAATACTGGCTGCTTTATTTTTACACTGTGGAGAAGTTGCCCATGGCAATTAGGATTTCAGTTTGAACACACCCCACCCAAATCGAACTCTCTCTGCACATGTTACATCTACCCCACCTGCAGTGCACATGGTTTTGCCCAATAGTCTGCTTCCCAGTTGTCCACTCCTGGAATGAAGAGCACTTACATGTCTTTCTGCCCAGCGGATAACTTTTGTGGCCTCTGCCATTGCCGCTCTGCTCTTTGTTCCGCCTTGGCGGTTTATGTACGCCACTGCTGTTATGTTGTCCGACTGAATCAAGACGGGCAGATCTCGAAGAAGATTTTCCGCTTGTCGAAGGCCGTTGTAAATGGCCCTTAATTCCAGAATGTTTATGTGCAGACAAGCCTCCTGACTTGACCATTTTCCCTGGAAATTTTCCCCCTGTGTGTCTGCTCCCCATCCTCGGAGACTTGCATCCGTGGTCACCAGGACCCAATCCTGGATCCCGAACCTGCGTCCCTCTAGAAGGGGAGGACTGTGCAGCCACAACAGGAGAGAGATTCTGATCCTGGAAGACAGGACTATTTTCCGGTGCATGAGTAGGTGAGACCCGGACCACTTGTCCAGCAGGTCCCACTGAAACACCCTGGCATTAAACCTGCCAAACGGAATGGCCTCGTAGGCCGCCACCATCTTTCCCAGCAATCGAGTGCACTGATGAATCGACACCCTCGCTGGTTTCAGAATCCCTTTTACCATGTTCTGAATTTCCAGAGTTTTCTCCACCGGCAGAAAAACTCTCTGTATCCAGAATCATGCCCAGGAATGACAGCCGCGTTGTCGGAACCAACTGTGATTTCGGTAAATTCAGGAGCCACCCATGTTGCTGCAGAATCTTCAGGGAGAGCGTGACGTGTTCGAGCAATTTTTCCTGTGATCTCGCCTTTATCAGGAGATCGTCCAAGTACGGGATAATTGTGACTCCTTGCTTGCGCAAGAGTACTATCATTTCCGCCATCACCTTTGTGAAGATCCGTGGAAAGCCCAAACGGCAACGTCTGAAATTGGTAATGACAATCTTTAACCGCAAACCTCAGGTATGTGGAGGGTAAATGGGGATGTGTAAGTACGCATCCTTTATGTCTACTGACACCATAAAATCTCTTCCCTCCAGACTGGAGATCACTGCCCGAAGAGATTCCATTTTGAATTTGAATCTCTTCAGATAGAAATTGAGAGATTTTAAGTTCAGAATCAGTCTGACCGAGCCATCCGGCTTCGGTACCACGAACAGGCTCGAATAAAAGCCTTTTCCTTGTTGAGACGGTTGTACTGTGACAATGACCTGATGTTGACACAGCTTTTGTATGGCCACGCATACCACCTCCCTTTCGGGCAGAGACGCTGGCAAGGCTGATTTGAAAAAACGTTGAGGGGGCACGTCTTGAAACTCCAGTTTGTAACCTTGGATTACTATATCTAATACCCAAGGATCAGGCCCGACGGAACCCAGACCTGACTGAAAAGCCTGAGACGTGCCCCCACTGGAGCGGACTCCTGTAGAGGAGCCCCAGCGTCATGTGGAGAATTTTGCAGCAGTCGTGGAGGGCTTCTGCTCCTGGGAACCTGCCACCGCAGGTGATCTTTTTCCCCTTCCCCTACCTCTAGTAGAAAGGAAGGAGCCCCCTCACCCTCTTTTGTACTTATTGGGCCGAAAGGACTGCATCTGATAGTGAGGCGTTTTCTTCTGCTGTGCAGGGACATAAAGTAGAAATGATGACTTACCCGCAGTAGCCGTAGATACCAGGTCCGCGAGGCCGTCACCAAACAAGACACTGCCTTTATACAGCAGAGCCTCCATAGCTTTCTTTGAGTCAGCATTCCATTGACGAATCCACAATGACCTCCTAGCCGAGACTGCCATGGCATTGGCCTTTGATCCCAAAACGCCAATATCCCTTGCAGCGTCTTTCAGATAGGCTGCAGCGTCCCTTATGTAACTTAAAGTTACGAGAATGCTATCCCTGTCCAGGGTATCAATTACAGAGGATAAATTATGCGCCCACTTTTCAATAGCGCTGCTAACCCATGCCGACGCCACGGTAGGTCTGAGGAGCGTACCCGTAGCGACATAGATCGATTTCAATGTGCTTTTCTGTCGACGACCCGCAGGATCCTTCAGGGCTGCCGTGTCTGGACTCGGAAGAGCCACCTTTTTGGAGAGTCGGGATAAAGCCTTGTCCACAGAGGGGGTTGACTCCCACATTTTCCTGTCCCCCGAGGGAAATGGATATGTCAGCCGAATTCTCTTGGGAAGCAAAAACTTTTTGTCAGGATTTTCCCAAGCCTTTTTAAAATGAGTATTCAGTTCATGAGAGGGAGGGAACGTTACCTCAGGTTTCTTACCCTTAAACATGCGGACCCTCGTATCAGGAACCACAGGGTCCTCCGTGATATTTAACACGTCCTTAATTGTCACAATCATGTACTGAATATTCTTAGCCAGTTTAGGATTCAATCAGGCATCATTATAGTCGACACAGGAATCAGTATTCGTGTCGGTATCTGTGTCCACTAACTGGGCAAATGACCGCTTCTGTGCCCCCGAAGGGGTTTGCGACAATGCATCTTCCATGGACCTTCTCCATGCTCGGTGCTGGGACTCAGATTTATCAAATCTCTTATTTAATAAGGCCACATTAGCATTCAAAACACTCAACATATTCACCCAATCAGCAGTCGGCGTTGGTTAGAGCTATGAGGGCTAAGCCACGCCCCCTCAATGGCGCGCTTCAGTCCCGCTTCTTTTGAACTTATATTTATACTGGCGGGGGTATAATAATGTGCCCAGGCACCCTTATGCATCTGCCAGTGCTAGATCTGAGGATTACTGCTGCTCAGGGCGCCTCCCCCTGCGCCCTGCACCCATCAGTGCTGCTGTGTGTGTGTGAGCCTGGCGCGCAGCGTGACCGCCGCGCGGTACCTCAGTCTGTGTCTGCCGTCTCTGAAGTCTTCTGCACTTCTAAATACTCACCCGGCTTCTTTCTTCTGGCTCTACAAGGTGGTTGACGGCGCGGCTGCGGGAGCGAGCATCTAGCACGGCTAGCGATCAGACCCTTTGGAGCTAATGGTGTCCAGTAGCCTAAGAAGCAGAGCCTTTGAACTCATTAGAAGTAGGTCCTGCTTCTCTCCCCTTGTCCCACGATGCAGGGAGTCTGTAGCCAGCAGTTCTCCCTGAAAATAAAAAACCTAACTTAGTCTTTTTCAGAGAAACTCTGGAGAGCTCTCCTGTTAGTGTCCAATCTCTCTGGGCACAGAATCTAACTGAGGTCTGGAGGAGGGGCATAGAGGGAGGAGCCAATTCACACCCAGTAAAAATCTTAGAGTGCCCATGTCTCCTGCGGATCCAGTCTATACCCCATGGTCTATGAAGTGTCCCCAGCATCCTCTAGGACGTATGAGAAATGACAGTTTGGAACTGACTTTACCGCTCTACAGTCTTTGATTGATCTCCCCCTAAAATTCTACATAATAATTGGAAAGTAAAACATATAAGTTTCAGTATCAGGATCATTCTGGATCCTTACATAACCACAGTATGTGCAAAAGCAACTACTAGTAATTCTATCATTTAAGTAGTCGACATGTACAGTATAGCGCATGTGAGACAAGTAAAAACATATATATGATGATGACACTAATAAATTATCGGTATAATTATTATTACAGCATTGTAAAAGCGAACTCAACTGTAAAATTATTTCAGTCAGGCAAAAACAACAAATTAAACAAAGAATTGCTACATAAGAATTAATAAATCAAAAGCAAAACAATTTTTATCCTAACTCCTGAAGCTAATTTCAGCGTGCCGCTTTGTGCGTGGTTTTCCACATTTACTAAATTTCATTTGTGTTTGGTGCACTGTCTGCTCCAGTGCTACCGTATAAGCAAAGTGCTGAGAGTTCTGTCTTATTACTCTGCTTTACAGCAAGCTTCTCACATCTCAAACAGCAAATGTTACTGCGGTGCTAGGTACGGTTCTAAATGTAAGAATTATGGGGGTCATGCCGAGTTGATCGCTCGCTAGCTACTTTTTGCAGCCGTGCAAACGCATAGTCGTCGCCCACAGGGGTGTGTATATTTACTGTGCAAGTGTGTGAACGCATGTGCAGCCGATCGGTACAAAAACAGTTTGTGCAGTTTCTGAGTAGGTCTGACCTTACTCAGCCGCTGCGATCACTTCAGCCTGTCCGGTCCCGGAATTGATGTCAGACACCCGCCCTGCAAATGCTTGGACACGCCTGCGTTTTTCCAAATACTCCCAGAAAACGGTCAGTTGACACCCATAAACGCCTTCTTCCTGTCAATCTTCTTGCGATCGGCTGTGCGAATGGATTCTTCATTAAATCCATCGCCCAGCAACGATCCGCTTTGTACCCGTACGATGCGCCTGCGCATTGCGGTACATACGCATGCGCAGTAGTGACCTGATCGCTGCACAGCGAAAAACGGCAGCGTGCAATCAGGTCGGAATGACCCCTTATGTTTGTGTGGGCTGTGTATGTGTAGGTCGGGTTGGGTACGGGATACCGGCAGTCAGGATGACAGAGAACAAAATACCAACACTGCCCTGAAATCCTGACAGGGGTGGTGGAACAAGGTAACCCTAATCCTAGCTCTCCCCTTAACCCTAACCCTCCCTACCACAGCCTAACCCTAAACCTCCCCGCAGCCTAACCATCCTGACCCACAGCCTACCCGGCCTTCCCCACAGCCTAACCGTCCCTCCATGCAGACTAACCCTAAATTACCCTGCAGCTTAACCCTAACCCTCCCTCCCCGCAGCCTAACTCTAACCCTTCCCACAGCCTAACCCTAAATTTCCCCTCAGCCTAACCCTCTGTCCCTGCAGCCTAACCATCCCGCCCCACAGACTAACCGTCCCTCCCTGCAGCCTAACTCTAACCATCCCTCCCCACAGCCTAACCCTCCCCGAAGCCTAATCCTAAACCTCCCCGCACCTAACCCTAAACCTCCCCACAGCCTAACCCTAAAACTCCCCGCAGCCTAACCATCCCGCCCCACAGCCTAACCGTCCCTCCCTGCAGCCTAACCCTAACCATCCCTCCCCACAGCCTAACCCTAACCCTCCCCGCAGCCTAACCCTAAAACTCCCCGCAGCCTAACCATCCCGCCCCACAGCCTAACCGTCCCTCCCTGCAGCCTAACCCTAACCATCCCTTCCTGCAGCCTAACCCTAACCCTCCCCGCAGCCTAACCCTAACCCTTCCCTCCCACAGCCTAACCCTAACCCTCCCCGAAGCCTAACCCTAAAACTCCTCGCAGCCTAACCATCCCGCCCCACAGCCTAACCGTCCCTCCCTGCAGCCTAACCCTAACCATCCCTTCCTGCAGCCTAACCCTAACCCTCCCCGCAGCCTAACCCTAACCCTTCCCTCCCACAGCCTAACCCTAACCCTCCCCGAAGCCTAACCCTAAAACTCCTCGCAGCCTAACCCTAAACCTCCCCACAGCCTAACCCTAAAACTCCTCGCAGCCTAACCATCCCGCCCCACAGCCTAACCGTCCCTCCCTGCAGCCTAACCCTAACCATCCCTTCCTGCAGCCTAACCCTAACCCTCCCCGCAGCCTAAGCCTAAATTTCCCAGCAGCCTAAACCTCCCTTCCTGCAGCTTAACCCTAACCCTCCCTCCCTGCAGCCTAACCCTAACCCTCCCCACAGCCTAACCCTAAAAGTCCCCGCACCCTAACTATCCAGCCCCACAGCCTAACCGTCCCTCCCTGCAGCCTAACCCTAACCATCCCTTCCTGCAGTCTAACCCTAACCCTCCCCGCAGCCTAACCCTAAATTTCCCAGCAGCCTAAACCTCCCTTCCTGCAGCTTAACCCTAACCCTCCCTCCCCGCAGCCTAACCCTCCCTCCCTGCAGCCTAACCCTAACCCTCCCCACAGCCTAACCCTAAACTTCCCAGCAGCCTAACCCTCCCTCCCTGCAGCTTAACCCTAACCATCCCTCCCTGCAGCCTAACCCTCCCCGCAGCCTAACCCTAAATTTCCCCACAGCATAACCATCCCACCCCACAGCCTAACTGTCCTTCCTTGCAGCCAAACCCTAACCATCCCTCCCCACAACCTAACCCTAAACCTCCCATCTCGCAGCCTAACCCTAACCCTTCCCACCCCGCAGCCTAACCCTCCTGCCTCCGGCACCGGTATTCTGACTGCCGGCATCCCGAATGGCAGTGTGTCAACTACATCCTTGCAGGTCATAGAGCAACCATTAAACGCACTAATGGCTGATATTGCCATTTAATATACCATATATAAAACTTAACTTATAAATAAAACATGCAAAAACAGGAGTTGGCTTCAAATAAGATTCAGTTTTATTTGATATATATATTTCTATCGTTTAATTATTAAGGTTAGTATGGTGTCGGGCAAGGAAGGACAACATTAAGCAAGCAACTTTTAAGCACACAAAACTCAATCATTGGTGTACAGCCCTCCCATATTATACACACCTGGACGGGCGCCCTCGAACCTCATCCATTCCTAGGCCAGGTATCTCAATAGCACACTTGATGAGGAACAAGAGCTGACCAGACAAATCAAATCAACAGAAGGACCATGATTGAGACAGTAACTTGAAATCTCAGAGAAAAAGAGGGAGACAGAAAAAGATAAAAGCAAAATGGAGAAAGTAAACAATTAAAAAAGAGAGGAAAAAAAGGCAGAAAATAAGAAATGAAAGGATAAGTGAGAAAAACAAAGGCTGGGAACAGAGAGAAAAGAAACTACAGTATACTGTACAGTTCAATACAACAAAACAGCAAATACTTCACTGCCTCCGGGGACCTTACCAAGAGGCGAAGAGACCTAAAATGGCTACCAACACCAATATAAAACAATCAGCCACACCCTAATCACCTGTGTTAGGCTGTCACAATAACCTCATAACTGAAATTAACGTTAAAGGGGAAACACTATCTTAAAGGGGCGACACACTAAAAACCTTGTGGGTTTATTATGCTCCTTCCTATTACGCCCTATGCATCAAATAATCGTCAAAAAGCTGGGTGTTGCATCTATATCTTCCATTGGTCTTCAACTTGCGGCCCTCCATTTGCGGTGGAACTACACATCCCAGCATGCCCTGACACAGTTTTGCTATTAAGGCATGGTAAAACTGAGGCAGGGCATGCTGGGATGTGCAGTTCCACAGCAGCTGGAGGGCCGCAGGTTGAAGACCCATGCAAGTTTAATCTGAGGACAAAAAGCGTATGTTCCCAATGCTATCCGGGCAGCCTTTCTTGTTCAAGCCGGTAGCTAAGTGAAAACTCCCAGGGAAGCAGAAATTTCAGATAATACATTAAATCATACTTGCGCGATTGTAACCATTAGATTTCTTTACGTGTGAATCTTACAAAATTACAGTTCTCCAAGGGTGCACCCTGGGGACACTGAGACAATAATACAATAGCTGTAGAACTCTGCAAAAATAGAGATTTGATAAACCGATGGTAACCTGTATCCTGGACTCAGTGTATTTTCAGTTACAGCAGTGCAGCGCCTTTAAATGGAAATTAGGATGAATTTAGTGTAGGTTCCTATCTGAAAGAGGTCTCCTTGCCCTGGTGGATGGGCATCCACGTTTGTGTACTGAGAACTTCATGCTTGTTCTAAAGGTCAGTTCATGAAATCAAGATTTTTGCCCAGTTCAGCAGTTGTTGTATTATTGACAAATATTTGAGATGTACCAAAGTACCTCCCATTCCACAGCCTTTCTCCGCCTGTCTCCAGGACCTTCTCCACCCTGCAGCCAGCTCCAACCCCTACAGTGTGTGGCTAGTTACTGAGGGCTGGCCCCTCCTCTGGGACCATCCTTATGCCCTTCTCACTTACCACTTCATATGTTCTTCACCTCTCTCCCCCCCCCCTTGTCCTCCCATCCTCTTCCCTTGCGGCACTCCCTGACCTACCCCCATGTCCAACCAGGTTCAGCTGAAGTTGTTCCCTGTAAGATCTCATCACCTTCCATGCACAGCTTCAGCCAGGGTGGAGCTATAAGTGGATTCTGTCTCTTCATCTTTTACATAAAGTCACTCACATGTTACAGTTATGTTTTGGAGGCATATTTAATATATATATTTTGAGGGAAATCACCCCCAAAAATGTAGGTATCCCCTGAAAGTATTACAGGGGTTCCACAGCAGGTACCACAGATATCTACTACACTTTCCCTGTTTCCCATCGCCATGGCGATGGCATTAGCCATTGTAGTCTATGGACTACATAACACAATTTACCAGGAGAGGGGTTTTCCGGATCCCTTCCCTTCCAGCCCCTTGTGCATGTGCTGTCTAATGACCATACGTGCGCAGTAGGTCCACAGCATAAGGTAAATTGATCCCTGATGCCATCACTTTAGATTACACATTGCTGGAATGAGCTCCTATCGGAGCGCCTGTTCCTGGATGTGATTTTTAATACATTGGGGCAAAACTTTGTTTCTTATTGATCGAACAGCGGCAATAAGAGATTCTGCTTATCGAGTCTAAACCTCAATAAACAGTAAATGTGCCCCATAATGTTGTATTTTTCTTCTAATACACTATTATCTGCATTCCCCATAGTGTCCTCTACACTGCTTTTTACATCAATGTGTGCGTATGTGTGCGTACGTATGGACAGACAGACAGACAGACAGACAGACAGATAGATAGATAGATAGATAGATAGATAGATAGATAGATAGATAGATAGATAGTCCAGCTGCTTGTGAGATGGCGACTTTCAGCGACTTAGGTGCACCAAAATGAAATTATATATGTAGCCCTCCAACCAAAAAGGTTGTGGCACCCCTGTTGTACAGTAATGAGTCCCACTCAGGCTTGGACTGGCCCACAGGGGTACAGGGGAGACCACCGGTGGGCCCCATTGCCTGGGGCCCCACCTCCTTCTCTAAGGATCAGGTTCCAGACTGTGCACTTGAATTATACATAACATTATACATATGTTACCTTATACTGGACTATGGTGTATTTCTACAGTGCATTGCTGTTATTAATCTGTTATTAATCTGGTACATTATCATGCATGCAGCAGCTGAATTTATTATGTATATTTATTAGTGATGAGCGGGTTCGGATCCTCGGGATCCGACCCGCCCGAACTTCACCTTTTTTTTACACAGGTCCGAGCGACTCGGATCCTCCCGCCTTGCTCGGTTAACCCGAGCGCGCCCGAACGTCATCATCCCGCTGTCGGATTCTCGTGAGACTCGGATTCTATATAAGGAGCAGCCCGTCGCCGCCATTTTCACACGTGCATTGAGATTGATAGGGAGAGGACGTGGCTGGCGTCCTCTCCGTTATAGTAGAACACAGAGTGACTTAGTTAGTTATAATTGTGGGGAGGATTGGGGACGGGGAGCAGCTGTTAGGGAGTACAGTGCAGGGTTTTGATTATACCACCAGTGAGTTTAATCATTTGTTTCTCTGCCTGAAAAAAACGCTCCACCATATCTGTGCTCACTCAGTGTGCTGCACTGCTGCATGATATATCTGTGCTGAGTGCACTGCTCTGCTCACACTGCCTAATTGTGGGGACTGGGGAGCAGTTATAGCAGGAGTACAGTGCACAGTTTTGCTGACAGTGACCACCAGTCCAGTATACGTTTGTCTGCCTGAAAAACACTCCTGTGTTTTGTTTTGTTTTCTTCATACTAGTTTAGCAGTCTGCTGACAGTGTCCACCAGGTCCGTTATACAGTATATTATATATATAAGCAGCAGTACGGTAGGCCACGGCTGTACCTACCTCTGTGTCGTCAGTGCACTCGTCGTCCATAAGTAATATAATACTATACTATCCATCCATCTACATTGTATACCTGTGGTGTTTTTTTTTTTTTCTTCATACTAGTTTAGCAGTCTGCTGACAGTGTCCACCAGGTCCATTATACAGTATATTATATATATAAGCAGCAGTACGGTAGGCCACGGCTGTACCTACCTCTGTGTCGTCAGTGCACTCGTCGTCCATTAGTAATATAATACTATACTATCCATCCATCTACATTGTATACCTGTGTTGTTGTTTTTTTCTTCATACTAGTTTAGCAGTCTGCTGACAGTGTCCACCAGGTCCGTTATACAGTATATTATATATATAAGCAGCAGTACGGTAGGCCACGGCTGTACCTACCTCTGTGTCGTCAGTGCACTCGTCGTCCATAAGTAATATAATACTATACTATCCATCCATCTACATTGTATACCTGTGGTGTTTTTTTTTTCCCCTTCATACTAGTTTAGCAGTCTGCTGACAGTGTCCACCAGGTCCGTTATACAGTATATTATATATATAAGCAGCAGTACGGTAGGCCACGGCTGTACTACCTCTGTGTCGTCAGTGCACTCGTCGTCCATAAGTAATATAATACTATACTATCCATCCATCTACATTGTATACCTGTGTTGTTGTTTTTTTCTTCATACTAGTTTAGCAGTCTGCTGACAGTGTCCACCAGGTCCGTTATACAGTATATTATACATATAAGCAGCAGTACGGTAGGCCACGGCTGTACCTACCTCTGTGTCGCCAGTGCACTCGTTGTCCATAAGTAATATAATACTATACTATCCATCCATCTACATTGTATACCTGTGGTGTTTTTTTTTTCTTCATACTAGTTTAGCAGTCTGCTGACAGTGTCCACCAGGTCCGTTATTATTATTCTGTATATATTATATATATAGCAATACGGTAGGCAACGGCTGTACCTACCTCTGTGTCATCACTCGTCGTCCATAAGTATAAGTAATAATAGTATACTATCCACCCATCTACATTGTATACCTGTGGTGGCTTTTAGTTGTGCGCAAAATATGGAGAACAAAAATGTGGAGGTTAAAAAAATAGGGAAAGATCAAGATCCACTTCCACCTCGTGCTGAAGCTGCTGCCACTAGTCATGGCCGAAACGATGAAATGCCATCAACGTCGTCTGCCAAGGCCGATGCCCAATGTCATAGTACAGAGCATGTAAAATCCAAAACACAAAAGATCAGTAAAAAAATGACCCAAAAATCAAAATTAAAAGCGTCTGAGGAGAAGCGTAAACTTGCCAATATGCCATTTACGACACGGAGTGGCAAGGAACGGCTGAGGCCCTGGCCTATGTTCATGGCTAGTGGTTCAGCTTCACATGAGGATGGAAGCACTCATCCTCTCGCTAGAAAAAAGAAAAGACTTGCGGCAAAAGCACAGCAAAGAACTGTGCGTTCTTCGAAATCCCAAATCCCAAAGGAGAGTCCAATTGTGTCGGTTGCGATGCCTGACCTTCCCAACACTGGACGGGAAGAGCTTGCGCCTTCCACCATTTGCATGCCCCCTGCAAGTGTTGAAAGGAGCACCCGCAGTCCAGTTCCTGATAGTGAAATTGAAGATGTCAGTGTTGAAGTACACCAGGATGAGGATATGGGTGTTGCTGGCGCTGGGGAGGAAATTGACAAGGAGGATTCTGATGGTGAGGTGGTTTGTTTAAGTCAGGCACCCGGGGAGACACCTGTTGTCCGTGGGAAGAAAATGGCCATTGACATGTCTGGTGAAAATACCCAAAAAATCAGCTCTTCAGTGTGGAAGTATTTCAACAGAAATGCGCACAACAGGTGTCAAGCCGTGTGTTGCCTTTGTCAAGCTGTAATAAGTAGGGGTAAGGACGTTAACCACCTCGGAACATCCTCCCTTATACGTCACCTGCAGCGCATTCATAATAAGTCAGTGACAAGTTCAAAAACTTTGGGCGACAGCGGAAGCAGTCCACTGACCAGTAAATCCCTTCCTCTTGTAACCAAGCTCGCGCAAACCACACCACCAACTCCCTCAGTGTCAATTTCCTCCTTACCCAGGAAAGCCAATAGTCCTGCAGGCCATGTCACTGGCAAGTCTGACGAGTCCTCTCCTGCCTGGGATTCCTCTGATGCATCCTTGAGTGTAACGCCTACTGCTGCTGGCGCTGCTGTTGTTGCTGCTGGGAGTCGATCGTCATCCCAGAGGGGAAGTCGGAAGACCACTTGTACTACTTCCAGTAAGCAATTGACTGTCCAACAGTCCTTTGCGAGGAAGATGAAATATCACAGCAGTCATCCTGTTGCAAAGCGGATAACTGAGGCCTTGACAACTATGTTGGTGTTAGACGTGCGTCCAGTATCCGCCGTTAGTTCACGGGGAACTAGACAATTGCTTGAGGTAGTGTCCCCCCGTTACCAAATACCATCTAGGTTCCACTTCTCTAGGCAGGCGATACCGAGAATGTACACGGACGTCAGAAAAAGACTCACCAGTGTCCAAAAAAATGCAGTTGTACCCAATGTCCACTTAACCACGGACATGTGGACAAGTGGAGCATGGCAGACTCAGGACTACATGACTGTGACAGCCCACTGGGTAGATGTATTGCCTCCCGCTGCAAGAACAGCAGCGGCGGCACCAGTAGCAGCATCTCGCAAACGCCAACTCGTTCCTAGGCAGGCTACGCTTTGTATCACCGCTTTCCAGAATACGCACACAGCTGAAAACCTCTTACGGCAACTGAGGAAGATCATCGCAGAATGGCTTACCCCAATTGGACTCTCCTGGGGATTTGTGGCATCGGACAACGCCAGCAATATTGTGCGTGCATTACATCTGGGCAAATTCCAGCACGTCCCATGTTTTGCACATACCTTGAATTTGGTGGTGCAGAATTATTTAAAAAACGACAGGGGCGTGCAAGAGATGCTGTCAGTGGCCAGAAGAATTGCGGGCCACTTTTGGCGTACAGGCACCGCGTACAGAAGACTGGAGCACCACCAAAAACACCTGAACCTGCCCTGCCATCATCTGAAGCAAGAGGTGGTAACGAGGTGGAATTCAACCATCTATATGCTTCAGAGGATGGAGGAGCAGCAAAAGGCCATTCAAGCCTATACATCTGGCCACAATATAGGCAAAGGAGGTGGAATGCACCTGTCTCAAGCGCAGTGGAGAATGATTTCAACGCTGTGCAAGGTTCTGCAAACTTTTGAACTTGCCACACGTGAAGTCAGTTCAGACACTGCCAGCCTGAGTCAGGTCATTTCCCTCATCAGGCTTTTGCAGAAGAAGCTGGAGGCATTGAAGGAGGAGCTAAAACAGAGCGATTCCGCTAGGCATGTGGGACTTGTGGATGGAGCCCTTCATTCGCTTAACCAGGATTCACGGGTGGTCAATCTGTTGAAATCAGAGCACTACATTTTGGCCACCGTGCTCGATCCTAGATTTAAAACCTACGTTGGATCTCTCTTTCCGGCAGACACAAGTCTGCAGAGGTTCAAAGAACTGCTGGTGAGAAAATTGTCAAGACAAGCGGAACGCGACCCGTCAACATCTCCTCCTTCACATTCTCCCGCAACTGGGGGTGCGAGGAAAAGGCTACGAATTCCGAGCCCACCCGCTGGCGGTGATGCAGGGCAGTCTGGAGCGACTGCTGATGCTGACATCTGGTCCGGACTGAAGGACCTGCCAACGATTACTGACATGTCGTCTACTGTCACTGCATATGATTCTCTCACCATTGAAAGAATGGTGGAGGATTATATGAGTGACCGCATCCAAGTAGGCACGTCAGACAGTCTGTACGTATACTGGCAGGAAAAAGAGGCAATTTGGAGGCCCTTGCACAAACTGGCTTTATTCTACCTAAGTTGCCCTCCCTCCAGTGTGTACTCCGAAAGAGTGTTTAGTGCCGCCGCTCACCTTGTCAGCAATCGGCGTACGAGGTTACTTCCAGAAAATGTGGAGAAGATGATGTTCATTAAAATGAATTATAATCAATTCCTCC
Organism: Pseudophryne corroboree; assembly: GCF_028390025.1. Taxonomy (NCBI): domain Eukaryota; kingdom Metazoa; phylum Chordata; class Amphibia; order Anura; family Myobatrachidae; genus Pseudophryne; species Pseudophryne corroboree. The sequence continues at coordinate 1,206,592,354 of NC_086444.1, forward strand.
ATGGAGACATTCACCAGCAGCAATTGCCTCCAGAAAGTACACGGGGACCTGAGATGGTGGATTCCAGTGGGGACGAATTAATAATCTGTGAGGAGGGGGATGTACACAGTGAAAGGGGTGATGAATCGGACGATGATGATGAGGTGGACATCTTGCCTCTGTAGAGCCAGTTTGTGCAAGGAGAGATTGATTGCTTCTTTTTTGGTGGGGGCCCAAACCAACCAGTCATTTCAGTCACAGTCGTGTGGCAGACCCTGTCGCTGAAATGATGGGTTCGTTAAAGTGTGCATGTGTAGAGATGTGCCCTGTGGGCACATCTGTGGTGGTGTCCCTAGCTGGGGACAGCGCTGGGGCAGCTTGTCTGTCCCCAGCGCTGGGTGCGTGGCGGCGGGTGTCCGGTGCAGGGATTACCCTTTTCCCTGCACCGGACCAGAGGCTTTTGAATCTTGGCGCCCTCCGGGAGCCAATCGCGGCTCCCGGAGCGGCAGCCAATCAGAGAGGGACGCGGCGAGCCAATCGGCGCTCGCCGCGTCATAGGCCCCGCTCCTGGCGTCTGACGTCAGACGCCGGGCGGGACCGTGAAGAAAAGGCCGCGCCGAAGAGCGGCAGAGGAGACGACGGGCGGGAGCGGAAGAGAGCGGGCGAGCAGAAGAGCGCGAAGGAAGAAGACGGGCTCGGAAAAGAAGATGTCCAGCGGCGGCTGGACGCGGCGCGACGACGGCGGCGCCGCTGGCCAGGACGGGCCAGCGGCCGAAGATTAAAGAACAGCGCCGGAGGGGTCACCAGGGGTGGGAAGCAAAGGGCTGCCGAAGCTCCCCCCTGGTGCCTCTCCCAGCGGGTCAGGTAGGCCCTTATCAGGCGCCCCTGTACTCGCCCCTCCCTAGACCACCGGGTGTTCGGGCAATAGGCCCGTGGGCACAGTCAGGCCCTCCCGGCCTGTGGGCATTGAGTCAGGCCCTCCCGGCCCGTGGGCATTGAGTCGGGCCTCCTGGCCCGTGGGGGCATATAGTCGGGCCCTCCTGGCCCGTGGCCAAGTAGGTACAGATAAGGTGACCCTGGGCATTAGGCCCAGGTCACCCAACGGGCACCAGTTAGGCGGGCACTAGGCCCGGGGCACAAGCCAGGCACTAGGCCTGTGGGGCATTAGAGGGCATTAGGCCCTAGTGTATTTTGGCCATTAGGGAATATTAAGGTGACCCTGGGCACAAGGCCCAGGTCACCCAACGGGCAGCAAGTTAGGCGGGCGCTAGGCACGTGGGCGAAGTCAGGCCTCCGGCCTGTGTGCAGTTAGGGGGCGCTAGGCCCAGCGAAGCAGTGTTTTCCCCGAGGTGAGTACAGGTGGCCCTGGGCGCTAGGCCCAGGCCACCCTAAGGTAATTAGGTGGGTGAGCTGTGCGGCCCCCACTACGGGGTGTTCTGAGTCGGGTAGATAAAGGGACAACACCGTGTTAAGTTGTATTCCGATGTGTGTGGTTACCGTGCAGGGCAAATTGCTGTTATGAGGTTTGTGCTAGTTATGTTGCACCACACCCACAGAGCTAGTTTGAGGGCTCTGCCGTTGTAGATAGTATAGGGTGTGACACTAGGGTAGAGTTAGGCCCTGCACGGCTGTTTCTCTTTGCCTCCTTACAGGGACCTGTAAGTGGAGAAGATCGGAGTGCAAGACTTGTGACGGTGAGTAGCATTCGTGTGCGTTTGTCCCTTGTTTGTCCCCGAGCGCCGGAGTCGGGATTGCTCACGGACGTGAGAATCCTTTTCATCACACTACGTGCGAAAGCGCGAGTGTGTGAAATCTGGGTGGCTGAGGCTTTGTGCCGGTGATGACCATTCGCCCAACCGGTGAAGGTCGCGGCCACCCCTGGGGTATCCCCTGTTCCAGCGGAAGAAGGGTCGATACCCCCTTTGATGTAAACCATTCTCTCCTCAGCTCGGTCGACGGTCAGCTCCAAGAGGGAATCGCCGTGTCCGGATCCGACTGAAGAATTCCAGGTCCGTTGAAGGTTCCGGTACCTGAAGGTGAGAGGGAGCGGCGCCTGGTGAGTACCGCGTCTACAACTGCACGGCAGCAGGCACCACCACACGCACCCGCAGGCCCCCGCACCTCCCACACTTGGCGTAGTCGGCAGGATCGAGAGACCGGATCACGGACACGATGTGGAACGCCACCAAGAAGACCTCCCTGCGGACGGCTCCGGAGAAGACTCACTCCCGGACGTGTGCGGACCAGAGCGACTGGGTGACGGTGTCTGGGGCAGACATCCTGAAGATGGTGCAGCGGTCGGTCCAGCGTGGAAAAGAAGAGCGCCGGGAGAAGGAGCGCATGAAAGCCGCTGTGACGCCCTGCAAGAGATGTCGGCAAACAGGGCACTTTGCCAGCGAGTGTACTTGGCGAGAGACGTCCCCAAAGAAGGTGGTCCAGGAAGCGGACCGAAGACGTCAGCAGGGCCAAGCGAAGAAGGAGTCCCGATGTTTGCTCTGCGGAAACTATGGGCATGAGCACAACAGTTGTCCCTGGGACGAAGAGTTGAGCGAAGACGAGGTTGATTCCCGGTGTGAAAGCTGTGGAGATCCCCGACATCGGCTCCTGGAATGTCCATGGACGGAAGACGGGACGGACTACGAGGCCACGGTGAAGCAGATGACGGAGTCTCGTCAGCAGCTTTGGGATCGGGTGGCTGCAGAGCCTGTGTGTGCGCTCTGCGAGGCGAGAGGACATGCGCTTCCCGATTGTCCGTGGAATGAAGACCGGATGATTGCGGATGGTCGCGCCCAGAGATGGGAGGAGGAAACCAGGGAAATGGAGCAGAAGGCCTTGCATGAAGGTAATTCGCAGGTGCCCATTTCCTCTGAGCCGGAACCAACGGGTAAAGATTCCCCAGTGAAGGAGGTGGACCAGGAACCCGTCTTGGAGAAGGTGGCAGTGGCCCTCCCTTGTTGGAAGTGTCGGCGACCAGGACATGCGGTCAGTGAGTGCCCCTGGGAAGATGCCGCGGACCTACTCTGTCCAAAGAAAGTGACCCCAGTAAGGCAGAATCCTTTCCCGCATAAGGCGGAGGTGGACGACTGGGAGGTGAAGAGACCGCGCTGCGAAGAAAAGCGTGAAGACCCAGTGGCTGAGACGTCCGGAATCTCCCCGCGATGGAACCGTCCGCGACCAGGACGTGCGGAACAGGAGTGTCCTGGGTACCAAGAGATGCCAGCGGAAGCGAAGGAGTACGCTGAGGAAGTCACGATGCCAGCGGAAGCGAAGGAGTACGCTGAGGAAACAGAGGTGCCAGCGGAAGGGACTAAGTACGCTGAGGAGGAAAATAATACCCCAGTCCAGGTATCGGAGGAAGACTCGGACTACGGTGAGCTGTCCGCCGACGAATCCCTCCAAGAACAGACGGAGGACGACTCTGGCATCGGAAGCGCCGACGAGAGTGACTGGCAGGATCGGGTGGAGTCGTGCTCCCAGTTGAATGCCCTCCATGAAGAGGAGGAGATAGTCCTGGAGCAATACCTGCCGGAAGTACCGAAATGGACGGACGTACGGGGACAGGATCGCGATGCCGTGGGAGGACCCGTTCCAGAGGAAGACACAGGACCTTTGGAGATGCCCCACGAGGAAATTCGACATATGATGGCTGTTGCCCGGGAGGAAATGGATGCCCCGGAGGATTCCGCTGTTGGGTGGTGGTCGGTACCACGCCCTGAAGACAGGGACGATGTCCCAGACGATCTGGAAGGCCAAGAGTGGGGGACTGCTGTCCCCGTGGAGGAAGATTCCCCTTGGTGGCCCACGTTGAGCAACCGTGGGGAGATGCCACTTCCCCAGAGGATCCACCGATGGAGGTCAGGAGGAACGAAGAAGAGGAACCCGGAGCTGGAGGTGGAAGGATGTGGGGTCACAGCCTGTCCGGGCTGGACCCTTGAACACAACCTCGCCGGAGGGACCTCGGAATTCCCTGACCCGCGGACAATGGAAGTCGTGAGGAACTTTGTAGGGACTACAAAGGAAAAAGGGGGGGGAAATGTAGAGATGTGCCCTGTGGGCACATCTGTGGTGGTGTCCCTAGCTGGGGACAGCGCTGGGGCAGCTTGTCTGTCCCCAGCGCTGGGTGCGTGGCGGCGGGTGTCCGGTGCAGGGATTACCCTTTTCCCTGCACCGGACCAGAGGCTTTTGAATCTTGGCGCCCTCCGGGAGCCAATCGCGGCTCCCGGAGCGGCAGCCAATCAGAGAGGGACGCGGCGAGCCAATCGGCGCTCGCCGCGTCATAGGCCCCGCCCCCGGCATCTGACGTCAGACGCCGGGCGGGACCGTGAAGAAAAGGCCGCGCCGAAGAGCGGCAGAGGAGACGACGGGCGGGAGCGGAAGAGAGCGGGCGAGCAGAAGAGCGCGAAGGAAGAAGACGGGCTCGGAAAAGAAGATGTCCAGCGGCGGCTGGACGCGGCGCGACGACGGCGGCGCCGCTGGCCAGGACGGGCCAGCGGCCGAAGATTAAAGAACAGCGCCGGAGGGGTCACCAGGGGTGGGAAGCAAAGGGCTGCCGAAGCTCCCCCCTGGTGCCTCTCCCAGCGGGTCAGGTAGGCCCTTATCAGGCGCCCCTGTACTCGTCCCTCCCTAGACCACCGGGTGTTCGGGCAATAGGCCCGTGGGCACAGTCAGGCCCTCCCGGCCTGTGGGCATTGAGTCGGGCCCTCCCGGCCCGTGGGCATTGAGTCGGGCCTCCTGGCCCGTGGGGGCATATAGTCGGGCCCTCCTGGCCCGTGGCCAAGTAGGTACAGATAAGGTGACCCTGGGCATTAGGCCCAGGTCACCCAACGGGCACCAGTTAGGCGGGCACTAGGCCCGGGGCACAAGCCAGGCACTAGGCCTGTGGGGCATTAGAGGGCATTAGGCCCTAGTGTATTTTGGCCATTAGGGAATATTAAGGTGACCCTGGGCACAAGGCCCAGGTCACCCAACGGGCAGCAAGTTAGGCGGGCGCTAGGCCCGTGGGCGAAGTCAGGCCTCCGGCCTGTGTGCAGTTAGGGGGCGCTAGGCCCAGCGAAGCAGTGTTTTCCCCGAGGTGAGTACAGGTGGCCCTGGGCGCTAGGCCCAGGCCACCCTAAGGTAATTAGGTGGGTGAGCTGTGCGGCCCCCACTACGGGGTGTTCTGAGTCGGGTAGATAAAGGGACAACACCGTGTTAAGTTGTATTCCGATGTGTGTGGTTACCGTGCAGGGCAAATTGCTGTTATGAGGTTTGTGCTAGTTATGTTGCACCACACCCACAGAGCTAGTTTGAGGGCTCTGCCGTTGTAGATAGTATAGGGTGTGACACTAGGGTAGAGTTAGGCCCTGCACGGCTGTTTCTCTTTGCCTCCTTACAGGGACCTGTAAGTGGAGAAGATCGGAGTGCAAGACTTGTGACGGTGAGTAGCATTCGTGTGCGTTTGTCCCTTGTTTGTCCCCGAGCGCCGGAGTCGGGATTGCTCACGGACGTGAGAATCCTTTTCATCACACTACGTGCGAAAGCGCGAGTGTGTGAAATCTGGGTGGCTGAGGCTTTGTGCCGGTGATGACCATTCGCCCAACCGGTGAAGGTCGCGGCCACCCCTGGGGTATCCCCTGTTCCAGCGGAAGAAGGGTCGATACCCCCTTTGATGTAAACCATTCTCTCCTCAGCTCGGTCGACGGTCAGCTCCAAGAGGGAATCGCCGTGTCCGGATCCGACTGAAGAATTCCAGGTCCGTTGAAGGTTCCGGTACCTGAAGGTGAGAGGGAGCGGCGCCTGGTGAGTACCGCGTCTACACCTGCACGGCAGCAGGCACCACCACACGCACCCGCAGGCCCCCGCACCTCCCACACATGTCCTGTTTTTACAACATAAGGGTGGGTGGGAGGTCCCAAGGACAATTCCATCTTGCACCTCTTTTTTCTTTCATTTTTCTTTGCGTCATGTGCTGTTTGGGGAGTATGTTTTGGAAGGGCCATCCTGCGTGACACTGCAGTGCCACTCCTAGATGGGCCAGGTGTTTGTGTCGGCCTCTAGGGTCGCTTAGCTTAGTCGTCACACAGCTACCTCATTGCGCCTCTTTTTTTCTTTGCGTCATGTGCTGTTTGGGGAGTATTTTTTGGAAGGGCCATCCTGCGTGACACTGCAGTGCCACTCCTAGATGGGCCAGGTGTTTGTGTCGGCCACTAGGGTCGCTTAGCTTAGTCGTCACACAGCTACCTCATTGCGCCTCTTTTTTTCTTTGCGTCATGTTCTGTTTGGGGAGTATTTTTTGGAAGGGCCATCCTGCGTGACACTGCAGTGCCACTCCTAGATGGGCCAGGTGTTTGTGTCGGCCACTTGGGTCGCTTAGCTTAGTCACACAACGACTTTGGTGCAGCTCTTTTTTTCTTTGCATCATGTGCTGTTTGGGGACTATTTTTTTAAGTGCCATCCTGTCTGACACTGCAGTGCCACTCCTAGATGGGCCAGGTGTTTGTGTCGGCCACTTGTGTCGCTTCGCTTAGTCACACAGCGACCTTGGTGCGCCTCTTTTTTTCTTTGCATCATGTGCTGTTTGGGGACTATTTTTTTGAAGTGCCATCCAGTCTGACACTGCAGTGCCACTCCTAGATGGGCCAGGTGTTTGTGTCGGCCACTTGTGTCGCTTAGGTTAGCCATCCAGCGACCTCGGTGCAAATTTTAGGACTAAAAATAAAATTGTGAGGTGTGAGGTGTTCAGAATAGACTGAAAATGAGTGGAAATTATGGTTATTGAGGTTAATAATACTATGGGATCAAAATGACCCCCAAATTCTATGATTTAAGCTGTTTTTTAGGGTTTTTTGTAAAAAACACCCGAATCCAAAACACACCCGAATCCGACAAAAAAAATTCGGTGAGGTTTTGCCAAAACGCGCTCGAACCCAAAACACGGCCACGGAACCGAACCCAAAACCAAAACACAAAACCCGAAAAATTTCAGGTGCACATCACTAATATTTATGAAGGGCCCAGACATTGCACTCTCTAATGGTTAGTGAAACCAATGAGGTGGCAGACCACACCCCCTTTAAAGAATGGCCACATCCCTAACATGGGACCCTAACACTGCATTCCCCCGGTGGGCCCTGCATACCCCAGTCCGACACTGGTCCCACCCAGAGCCGGATTAAGGGGGGGTCACAGGGGGTACATTACTCTGGGCACCCCTGCTGCTAGGGGCCCCACAGTTCAGTGTGCAGCTGCAATGCAAAGTGCACCGCAAGCTGCATAAAGTCCAAAGAAAGCAGAGGAAGAGTGTAGAGGGGTGGAATCCGAGCCGGGGGGCGGGGCTACACGGCACTGCAGGCAGCATGTGAGAGGAGGGAGGAGAGAAGGCAGTAGGAGCAGCTACAGACAGGCCCACCCCAGTCAGTGTGTGATAGTGAGGTAAGAGGGAGGAGAGGAGCACTCTACAGTATGTGTATAATATGGGTATAAGTGTGTGATTGATTGTGGTAGGTGTATATGTCTCTGACTGTGTGTGACATGTATATATGTGTATAAGTGTGTGACTATGTGAATGTATGTGTCTGTGTGAATGTATGTGTATAAGTGTGTAACTGTCAGTGTGTAACAGTATATATGCATGTGTATACGTGTGAGACTGTATGTATGCTTATATGTGTTTATATATATATATATATATATATATATATATACTGTATATATGTGTGTGTGTGTGTATATATATATATATATATATATAAGTGTGTGTGTACATGAGTATGAATGCATGCATTTCCTGCCAACCATCACGTTTTGGTGGGACCGTCCTGTTTTTCGGGAACTGTCCCACCTGTGGGTTGGAGAAAAGGTAGGGAGGGAACGCTCCCACCTGCTGTGTGCATGATGCTGGGGGCAGTACAGCGGCTGGTTAAGTGATGTGCATGCCCCTGCGTGAAGTGAATTTTTTACGTGACGTGTGTCCATACTCCTTGTTTATGTACACGCAGAAAGCTTGCGCACTATGGTGGTCATTCCGAGTTCGCTCGCTAGCAGTTTTTAGCAGCCGTGCAAACGCTATGGGAGTGTATTTTAGCTTAGCAGAAGTGCGAACGAAAGGATCGCACAGCGGCTACAAAGTTTTTATGTGCACTTTTAGAGTAGCTCAAAACCTAGTCAGCGCTTGCGATGACTTCATACTGTTCAGTTCCTGTTTTGACGTCACAAACATGCCATGCGTTCGCCCAGCCACGCCTGCGTTTTTCCTGGCACGCCTGCATTTTTCTGAACACTCCCTGAAAACGGTCAGTTGACACCCAGAAACGCCCACTTAATGTCAGTCACTCTGCGGCCAGCAGTGCGACTGAAAAGCTTCGCTAGACCCTGTGTGAAACTACTTTGTTTGTTGTAATAGTACGATGCGCGTGCGTATTGCGCTGCATACACAGAAGTGCCGTCTTTTTGCCTCATCTCTGCACAGCGAACGAATGCAGCTAGCGAACAACTCGGAATGACCACCTATGGCTCTTATTGAGATGTGGATGAGTAGCGGTTCATGCAGCAAAGTACCGATGTTCAGTACTTTGTGCATGGACCAGACCCGTACTACATGTGCGCAGTACGGGTCTGTGGCGCCAGACATAAGGCGGCATCAGACAGTCAGAGATTGACAGTCTGATGCCATTTGGGGGCAGCGACGGCCTCCATTTCTCCAAACAGAGGCGTGTCTCCGGGGACACAGTAGGCCAGGATCTCTGTCAGATGATGGATATTTCCTGGCCTCTTGGTAGGTATTGTGGCGGGCGGCTTGCGCAACCCCTTGGGTCACGCAGCCAGCCAATGCTTGTCGGTATTTAGGGGGTTCGGGATGTAGCCATCAGTATTGTGACCAACTAAATCCCCATCCTTGGACATAGTTCATATCAGTAATACAGCTGGAGGCATTACACCTACTGCTACATTACCACATTAGTGCTATCGCTGCTGCTTTTATGTAAGCAGCAGCGATAGCTACTTACATAGAAACATAGAATTTGACGGCAGATAAGGACCACTTGGCCCATCTAGTCTGCCCATTTTTTTTATCCTTTAGGTAATTCTCAACCCTTTTCGAACCTTAATTCTTTGTTAATTCCATGTACCCGTCTTCATTTCCTCTTGCTGGCTCTACACCTAAGAGGTGAACGGTGAGCTCACCTACCTTTCCTCACCACCTTACTTCTCGTTTTGTGCCTATGTGCTGTGTGTACATTTAGTTCCCCTCATATCACAAAAATGGAAAACTCGGGTGGGGTGTTAGAAGTGCTTTCTTCATGTTCGTCCACATCTGAATGAGGGCCCCCCAGTCTTAAATGCCCCGGGCCCCCCAAAGCCTTAATCCAGCTCTGGTCCCACCCACTGCAAAGTGGACACCACTAACTTACCTTTAGAGTCCTAAGAGTTAGGTAGGTGGTCCTGGAGCAGTGGGATTGACATATAGCTCAAGTTACTAGATCTATTTAGAGATGTGCGGTGGGCACTTTTCGTGTTTTGTGTTTTGGTTTTGGTACTGGTTCCATGCTCGTGTTTTGGATCTGGATTGGTTTTGCCAAAACCACCCTTTCATGTTTTGGTTTTGGTTTTGGATCTGGATGATTTAAAAAAAAAAAAAAACATAAAAACAGCTAAAATCACAGAATTTGGGGGTCATTTTGATCCTACGGTATTATTAACCTCAATAACATTCATTTCCACTCATTTCCAGTCTATTCTGAACACCTCAAACCTCACAATATTGTTTTTAGGTCAAAAGGTTGCACCAAGGTGGCTGTATGACTAAGCTAAGCGACACAAGTGGGCGGCACAAACACCTGGCCCATCTAGGAGTGGCACTGCAGTTGCAGACAGGATAGCAGATTTACTAGGCCCCAAACAGCACATGATGCAAAGAAGAAAAAGAGGTGCAATGAGGTAGCTGGATGGCTAAGCTAAGCGACATAAGTGTGCGGCACAAACACCTGGCCCATCTAGGAGTGGCACTGTAGTGGCAGACAAGATGGCACTTAAAAAAAATAGTCCCCAAACAGTACATCATGCAAAGAAGTAAAAATGGTGCAATGAGGTAGCTGTATGACTAAGCTAAATGACACAAGTGTGCGGCACAAACACCTGGCCCATCTAGGAGTGGCACTGCAGTGGCAGACAGGATGGCACTTAAAAAAACTAGTCCCCATACAGCACATGATGCAAAGAAAAAAAGAGGTGCACCAAGGTCGCTGGATGACTAAACTAAGCGACACAAGTGGGCGGCACAAACACCTGGCCCATCTAGAAATGATACTACAGTGGCAGACAGGATGGCACTTAAAAAAACTAGTCCCCAAACAGCACATGATGCAAAGAAAAAAAGAGGTGCACCAAGGTCGCTGGATGCCTAAGCTAATACCCCTTTTATACCCCTTTTACACTCGCAGAAAAATCCCGGGATATTGCACGTGAACGCGCATCATCCCGGGATTCTTCTCAGTGTAAATGGGTATAGGGACAATTTCCCGGGACGAGCATCCCGGGATTTCATCCCAGGTCAAAAGCAGGGTTGAACCCGGGACCGTCCCGGGAAGCTGGGTAGTGTGAAAGGGCCCGTCCCGGGATTCACTACCCGGGACTGTTAAAAGGCCTCCGATTGGAGCTTTCATGGGCTCAGAAAAGATGATGTCATCATTCAGAGCCCTGGGGAGCGTCCTTGATGCGTGTGAGGAAGGCAGCATGGCGACCTGGATAGACCAGGAGGTGAGAGAGTTGCTGAGCATTAGGGGAGAGGAGGAAATTATGAGGCAGATCACAGGCACAGTCAAAGATGCAGTCATTTATAAAAACATCTCCAAGATGCTGCAAGCCAGGGGAATCATCCGCACACAGCAGCAAGTGTTAAACAATGGTGTGAGCAGGCACCACCCCTCCCTTTGTTGACTAGTGTGACCTCATCAATGTGAGCCAGAAAAGGCCATTTCTAATGACACACATGTGCATTTGCAGGGATATCCCGGGATCAGTGTAAATGGGGCTGTCCCGGGTCGATCCCAGGTCTTAGTGCAGTGTGAAAGGGGTCAGTCCCGGGAAGGCATCCCGGGACGCATCCCGGGAAGCATCCCGGGAGTGACCCGGGAGTGCGAGTGTAAAAGTGGTATCACACTCGCAGAAAAATCCCGGGATATTGCACGTGAACGCGCATCATCCCGGGATTCTTCTCAGTGTAAATGGGTACAGGGACAATTTCCCGGGACGAGCATCCCGGGATTTCATCCCAGGTCAAAAGCAGGGTTGAACCCGGGACCGTCCCGGGAAGCTGGGTAGTGTGAAAGGGCCCGTCCCGGGATTCACTACCCGGGACTGTTAAAAGGCCTCCGATTGGAGCTTTCATGGGCTCAGAAAAGATGATGTCATCATTCAGAGCCCTGGGGAGCGTCCTTGATGCGTGTGAGGAAGGCAGCATGGCGACCTGGACAGACCAGGAGGTGAGAGAGTTGCTGAGCATTAGGGGAGAGGAGGAAATTATGAGGCAGATCACAGGCACAGTCAAAGATGCAGTCATTTATAAAAACATCTCCAAGATGCTGCAAGCCAGGGGAATCATCCGCACACAGCAGCAAGTGTTAAACAATGGTGTGAGCAGGCACCACCCCTCCCTTTGTTGACTAGTGTGACCTCATCAATGTGAGCCAGAAAAGGCCATTTCTAATGACACACATGTGCATTTGCAGGGATATCCCGGGATCAGTGTAAATGGGGCTGTCCCGGGTCGATCCCAGGTCTTAGTGCAGTGTGAAAGGGGTCAGTCCCGGGAAGGCATCCCGGGACGCATCCCGGGAAGCATCCCGGGAGTGACCCGGGAGTGCGAGTGTAAAAGTGGTATAAGTGACACAAGTGGCCGACACAAACACCTGGCCCATCTAGGAGTGGCATTGCAGTACCAGATACCGGACGAACGTCTAACACCAACATAGCTGTCAAGGCCTCAGTTATCCGCTTTGCAACAGGATGACTGCTGTCATATTTCATCTTCCTCACAAAGGACTGTTGGACAGTCATTTGCTTAGCTGAAGTAGTACAAGTGGTCTTCCGACTTCCCCTCTGGGATGACGATCGACTCCCAGCAGCAACAACAGCAGTAGACGCTATGTTTTATATGTGTGTTATCATCTTATAAATGTGTGAAAATGCGCTAAACACTGTCGCCCGATTTCAGTTGAATCAGTGCTCCTTATTTCTATATTACCTCACTGTATTCACCTAGCGTGTGGTAGATAAAATAATTTTATATTTCCTTTTGCATTGACACTGCAGGTCACACACTGTCTGCTGCTGACAATGAGGTATCCGGTCTATAGATCTACACTAAAAGCTCTGCAGTCAACAGGTTGATCACTAATGATTAGTGATGAGCGGGTTCGGTTTCTCGGAAACCGAACCCCCCTGAACTTCACCCTTTTTACACGGGTCCGAGCCATACTCGGATTCTCCCGTATGGCTCGGTTAACCCGAGCGCGCCCGAACGTCATCATCCCGCTGTCGGATTCTTGCGAGATTCGGATTCTATATAAGCAGCCGCGCGTCGCCGCCATTTTCACTCGTGCATTGGAAATGTTAGGGAGAGGACTTGGCTGGCGTCCTCTCCGTTATTGTTGAACTTGATTGTGCATTATTGCTTAATTGTGGGGAGGGCTGGGGATATTATATATGGGCTATTATATATGTATAATATAGGAGGAGTACAGTGCAGAGTTTTGCTGATCAGTGACCACCAGTTATCCGTTCTCTGCCTGAAAAAAACGCTCCATATCTGTGCTCAGTATGCTGCATATATCTGTGCTCACACTGCTTAATTGTGGGGACTGGGGAGCAGCTGTATTATAAAGCAGGAGTACAGTGCAGAGTTTTGCTGACAGTGACCACCAGTATACGTTGTCTGCCTGAAAAACACTCCATATCTGTGCTCAGTGTGCTGCTTTATTGTGGGGACTGGGGACCACCAGTATAATATTATATAGGAGGAGTACAGTGCAGAGTTTTGCTGACACAGTGACCACCAGTATACTATATATAGCAGTACGGTACGGAAGGCCACTGCTGTACCTACCTCTGTGTCGTCATTAAGTATACTATCCATCTACATTCTATACCTGTGGTGCATTTTAGTTTTGCAGTTTGCTGACACAGTGACCACCGGTATACTATATATAGCAGTACGGTACGGAAGGCCACTGCTGTACCTACCTCTGTGTCGTCATTAAGTATACTATCCATCTACATTCTATACCTGTGGTGCATTTTAATTTTGCAGTTTGCTGACACAGTGACCACCAGTATACTATATATAGCAGTACGGTATGGAAGGTCACTGCTGTACCTACCTCTGTGTCGTCATTAAGTATACTATTCATCTACATTCTATACCTGTGGTGCATTAGTCACACAGCTTAGTCACACAGCTACCTCATTGCACCTCTTTTTTTCGTTGCATCATGTGCTGTTTGGGGACTATTTTTTGAAGTGCCATCCTGTCTGACACTACAGTGCCACACCTAGATGGGCCAGGTGTTTGTGTCGGCCACTTGGGTCGCTTAGCTTAGTCACACAGCTACCTCATTGCACCTCTTTATTTCTTTGCATCATGTGCTGTTTGGGGACTATTTTTTAAAACTGCCATCCTGTCTGACACTGCAGTGCCACTCCTAGATGGGCCAGGTGTTTGTGTCGGCCACTTGGGTCGCTTAGCTTAGTCACACAGCTACCTCATTTCACCTCTTTATTTCTTTGCATCATGTGCTGTTTGGGGACTATTTTTTAAATCTGCCATCCTGTCTGACACTGCAGTGCCACTCCTAGATGGGCCAGGTGTTTGTGTCGGCCACTTGGGTCGCTTAGCAGTACGGTACGGAAGGCCACTTTGCATCATGTGCTGTTTGGGGACTATTTTTTAAATCTGCCATCCTGTCTGACACTGCAGTGCCACTCCTAGATGGGCCAGGTGTTTGTGTCGGCCACTTGGGTCGCTTAGCTTAGTCACACAGCTACCTCATTGCACCTCTTTTTTTCTTTGCTTCATGTGCTGTTTGGGGACTATTTTTTAAATCGCCCATCCTGTCTGACACTGCAGTGCCACTCCTAGATGGGCCAGGTGTTTGTGTCGGCCAATTGGGTCGCTTAGTTTAGCCATCCAGCGACCTTGGTGCACCTCTTTTTTTCTTTGCATCATGTGCTGTTTGGGGACTATTTTTTAAATCTGCCATCCTGTCTGACACTGCAGTGCCACTCCTAGATGGGCCAGGTGTTTGTGTCGGCCACTTGGGTCGCTTAGCTTAGTCACACAGCTACCTCATTGCACCTCTTTTTTTCTTTGCATCATGTGCTGTTTGTGGACTATTTTTTAAAGTGCCATCCTGTCTGACACTGCAGTGCCACTCCTAGATGGGCCAGGTGTTTGTGTCGGCCACTTGGGTCGCTTAGCTTAGCCATCCAGCGACCTCGGTGCAAATTTTAGGACTAAAAATAATATTGTGAGGTGTGAGGTGTTCAGAATAGACTGGAAATGAGTGTAAATTATGGTTATTGAGGTTAATAATACTATGGCATCAAAATGACCCCCAAATTCTATGATTTAAGCTGTTTTTGAGGGTTTTTATGTAAAAAAAACACCCGAATCCAAAACACACCCGAATCCGACAAAAAATTTTCAGGGAGGTTTTGCCAAAACGCGTCCGAATCCAAAACACGGCCGCGGAACCGAATCCAAACCAAAACACAAAACCCGAAAAATGTCCGGTGCACATCACTACTGATAGACATGTATTAGTTCGACAGAGTCAGAAAGTCGACAGGGTCAAAAAGTCGGCATGCAAAAGGTAAACAGTTCAACAGGTTGATAGGGTCAAATGGTCGACATGACAATGGTTGACACGGTTGACACAAGTTTTTTATTTATTTTTTATTTTTTAATTATTTTCTACTTTTTTCATACTTTACCATCCACGTGGACTATGACTGGTAATAGTAACCGGATCCGAGCGCAGCGAGACACCTTGCCCTTCTTAGTGCATTCATGGGTCTTGTTTATGGCACAAAAGTGACAAAACACCCCCTCCCAAAAAAAATTGTCTACCTTTTTTGTGTCGACCATTTCCACCTTTCGACCCTGTCAACCTTTTGCTCCTGTTGACCTTTCTTACTGTCTAACTATTCTATGTCGACCTTTTCACCCTGGCGACCTAATGCATTGTCTATCATTAGTGGTAGACCTACTGACTGTAAACCTTTTTTAGTGCAGATCTAATAATTCACATCTGTCAAAGATCAGTCTATTGAAGCGAGAAGCATCCCTGCATTACTACCGCCATTAGAACTTCTACCAGAAAAAAAATGGTCAACTAGAAAGGTCTCGGACTGGACCCTCCAAAAGACCAAATTTACATCTAATCATTATTATAAAACAATGAAGGCACATCTTATTTTTGTTATAACAAATTTGATAATAGTCAACAGCTAAGGAAAGGCTTAATCCGTAGTCCCTTAATACTAGTCCCCTTATTGGTCATACTAGAATGTCCTTTACATAAAAGAAGTAGAATGTTGATGCTGAAGAACCAGTTGGGCCTCTTTATATCTAAGCTTTCCTATGAGTTGTACATCTCACTATAGAACAGCTTGCTCTCACTTTCTCAGTCTCTCCTCCATATGGAAATTTTATGGATGCCTATGAATTTTGAAATCAATGATGCTTCAGCACTTTGGAAGTTCCTCCTATGTTAAAACTTGGAGGGGAAATCCTGGAGGAATGATGGTAGCGATTGGTGATGATGATGCTTGAACAAGTTGGTGAGGATGATGTGGATTGTGTTGAGTCAAGGTAACCTCCAGGACCATCAAATGCCATAGTCTCTCTGCCATCCATAGCCAAAAGACAAACAGGTCCATCTGTTGTGTGTGATAATTTTTTTTATCAGTAACCTTCTTATGGCAAGATATCTGTAGCTTTTGATAGGCCAAAGAATACTAAATAATCTATCATTCAAATTCCATCATTTTCCTTAGGGATGAATGAGAGCCTTACCCATGAATGCCACCTGTCTCATGGCGTTTTTATGGCAGTGGTGGTGGTGCTGCTAGTAGAGCACTGGAAACATTTCTTTTTCTTTGATTCTCAAATGCAGTCCTCAAGGCACCTCAACGGCCCAGGTTTTAAGTATATCCATGCTTGGCCACAACTTAATTAGCATCTCAGTCAATTTTATTTAACAATATGTGCTGAGCCATGGATATTCCAAAACCTGGACCGTTGGGGTGCCTTGAGGATCACGTTTGAGAACCTCAAAATTAGCATTTCCATATGTGTAATAAGCCTTTATTAAAGATGAATATACCCTTATATCTACTATACAGATAATAAACGTTAAACTATAGTATGGAATGCATTATCTCAGGTATTTTATGTGTTTCCATTACTAGAGGCCTTACTCACCCCAAGATACACATTTATTCTTGTTATATTAATGTGTTGCTACTTTTTATATTTTAACATCAGACCTGTAGCAACTCCACAACAGTAAAGGCCCATACACACTAGAAGATATTGTTAACTATATCGTTTATTTTGAGCTTTAAGAGCGATATCGTTCACAATATTGCCTAGTGTGTACACTCAATATCATTACCGATGTGCGCTCCTGCGCATCGATAACGACCCCCTCCCTCATCTGAACATGTACAGACGAGGGAGGTCCTCGTTAACGACAGCCATGCTACAGCTGCAGCATGGGCGCCCCCCCCCCCCCCCCCCCCCGCTGTCGCTCCCTTCCCTGCTGGCATTGGCAAGTGTGTATGCACTTGCCAATGACGGCACCCTACCAGGTCCCCGCCGCAGTAGCGGATCTTGCAACGGGCAAGCAGGATTTTTGCCCGGGGCGCCGCCGCCATGGTAAGATCCGCTACTGGTGCCGCCCGGTGCTGTGTAGATGCAGTGCTGTGCGGTGTGCGATGAAGTAATTGCGCACCGCACGGCATTGTGGGAGCGGCACATAGACGCTAGAGGTCATAATTGACTTCTAGTGTCTATGCGGTGCTATGGGAGAGACGTCATGACATCTCTCCCATAGGTCCGAGGAGCGGCGCCGGCAGCCGGAGGGCAACAGCGGTCGGGAAGCAGGAGCGGGGATTGTGAGTATTATTATTTTTTTTATTATTATTTTTTTTTTGTAAGCGGCGCAACTAGGGGGCACAACTCTACAGGGGGCAATACTACTGGGGGCACAACTCTACAGGGGGCACAACTACTGAGGGCAGAGCTACAGAGGGCATAACTGACCATGTTCCTTCTCCATGAAGCCACACCCCTATTTTTTTTGCCCTGGGCACCACAAGGTCTAGATCCGGCCATGCCCCGCCGCTGCCAATATCGACGTCGGTGGGGGCTCCTTTAGTGTGTATGGGCCTTTAGAGATACCATACAGTAAGTCAGAACTGTTCCAGCATGGCAGCGTAACTGAATATAAACCTATAGCATCCCCACACTAATGGCACAGATCTCATCCTAGGTTCCCTTCTGCAGAGAGCCAATGCACAGCTGACCCCTTCTGTGAGATTGCACACTGACAATCTGAAGATTATAATGATTTATACTGAAATTACAATATGTATTACAGAGAATCATGCCTGCAATGACGGCCTAAGTAATGCCTGATGCTTTTAGATGTACTGTGCAGTAAAGTTTGTTTTTCGCTTTTCTTGAACAAAGTGAGATCACACCTTTAGCTAGTTACGTGTCCTGTAGGTCAAAGCTATTCATGTCGGAAGCACATTTTCCTGCACGGTTATTGAGCTGTGACAAAGAAACGCGCTGGCTACAGATTTCACTGTTTTTCTCTTTTAAATATCATCAAAGGACGGGAAGACTGTTCTCTGTTAAATAGCAGGATACAATGTTTTCAGTACAGTCCAGGATTGAATCTTTACTTGGTAGCAAATTAGAGGGTAACAAGTAGTGATGTGCACCGGATATTTTTCGGGTTTTGTGTTTTGGTTTTGGTTCCGCGGCCGTGTTTTGGATTCGGACGCGTTTTGGCACAACCTCCCTGAAAATTTTTTGTCGGATTCGGGTGTGTTTTGGATTCGGGTGTTTTTTTACAAAAAACCCTTAAAAACAGCTTAAATCATAGAATTTGGGGGTAATTTTGATCCCATAGTATTATTATCCTCAATAACCATAATTTCCACTCATTTCCAGTCTATTCTGAACACCTCGCACCTCACAATATTATTTTTAGTCCTAAAATTTGCACCGAGGTCGCTGGATGACTAAGCTAAGCGACCCAAGTGGCCGACACAAACACCTGGCCCATCTAGGAGTGGCACTGCAGTGTCAGACAGGATGGCAGATTAAAAAATTTGTCCCCAAACAGCACATGATGCAAAGAAAAAAAGAGGCGCAATGAGGTAGCTGTGTGACTAAGCTAAGCGACCCAAGTGGCCGACACAAACACCTGGCCCATCTAGGAGTGGCACTGCAGTGTCAGACAGGATGGCACTTCAAAAAAATAGTCCCCAAACAGCACATGATGCAAAGAAAAAAAGAGGCACAATGAGGTAGCTGTGTGACTAAGCTAAGCGACCCAAGTGGCCGACACAAACACCTGGCCCATCTAGGAGTGGCACTGCAGTGTCAGACAGGATGGCAGATTTAAAAAATAGTCCCCAAACAGCACATGATGCAAAGTGGCCTTCCGTACCGTACTGCTAAGCGACCCAAGTGGCCGACACAAACACCTGGCCCATCTAGGAGTGGCACTTCAGTGTCAGACAGGATGGCAGATTTAAAAAATAGTCCCCAAACAGCACATGATGCAAAGAAATAAAGAGGTGAAATGAGGTAGCTGTGTGACTAAGCTAAGCGACCCAAGTGGCCGACACAAACACCTGGCCCATCTAGGAGTGGCACTGCAGTGTCAGACAGGATGGCACTTCAAAAAATAGTCCCCAAACAACACATGATGCAAAGAAAAAAAGAGGTGCACCAGGGTCGCTGGATGGCTAAGCTAAGCGACCCAAGTGGCAGACACAAACACCTGGCCCATCTAGGAGTGGCACTGCAGTGTCAGACAGGATGGCAGATTATCAGATTAAAAAAATTGTACCCAAACAGCACATGATGCAAAGAAAAAAAGAGGTGCACCAAGGTCGCTGGATGGCTAAGCTAAGCGACCCAAGTGGCCGACACAAACACCTGGCCCATCTAGGAGTGGCACTGCAGTGTCAGACAGGATGGCAGATTATCAGATTTAAAAAATTGTCCCCAAACAGCACATGATGCAAAGAAAAAAAGAGGCGCAATGAGGTAGCTGTGTGACTAAGCTAAGCGACCCAAGTGGCCGACACAAACACCTGGCCCATCTAGAAGTGGCACTGCAGTGTCAGACAGGATGGCAGATTAAAAAAATTGTCCCCAAACAGCACATGATGCAAAGAAAAAAAGAGGCGCAATGAGGTAGCTGTGTGACTAAGCTAAGCGACCCAAGTGGCCGACACAAACACCTGGCCCATCTAGGAGTGGCACTGCAGTGCCAGACAGGATGGCACTTAAATAAATAGTCCTCAAACAGCACATGATGCAAAGAAAAAAAGAGGTGCACCAAGGTCGCTGGATGGCTAAGCTAAGCGACCCAAGTGGCCGACACAAACACCTGGCCCATCTAGGAGTGGCACTGCAGTGTCAGACAGGATGGCAGATTTAAAAATTGTCCCCAAACAGCACATGATGCAAAGAAAAAAAGAGGCGCACCATTGTCGCTGGATGGCTAAGCTAAGCGACCCAAGTGGCCGACACAAACACCTGGCCCATCTAGGAGTGGCACTGCAGTTTTCTAGCGAGAGGATGAGTGCTTCCATCCTCATGTGAAGCTGAACCACTAGCCATGAACATAGGCCGGGCCCTCAGCCGTTCCTTGCCACTCCGTGTCGTAAATGGCACATTGGCAAGTTTACGCTTCTCCTCAGACGATTTTGATTCAGATTTTTGGGTCATTTTACTGAACTTTATTTTTTTGGATTTTACATGCTCTCTACTATGACATTGGTCATCGGCCTTGGCAGACGACGTTGATGACATTTCATCGTCTCGGCCATGACTAGTGGCAGCAGCTTCAGCATGAGGTGGAAGTGGATCTTGATCTTTCCCTATTTTACCCTCCACAATTTTGTTCTCCATTTTTTAATGTGTGCAATTATATGCCAGTAATATATCAATATGCCAGTAATATATCAATAGCAATGGCCTACTACTATATATACTGCGCACAAAAACTTAAATGCACCACAGGTATGGATGGATAGTATACTTGACGACACAGAGGTAGGTAGAGCAGTGGCCTACTGTACCGTACTGCTATATATTATATACTGGTGGTCAGCAAAATTATGCACTGTCCTACTACTATATATATACTGCGCACAAAAACTTAAATGCACCACAGGTATGGATGGATAGTATACTTGATGACACAGAGGTAGGTAGAGCAATGGACTACTGTACCGTACTGCTATTATATACTGATGGTCAGCAAAATTATGCACTGTCCTACTACTATATAATACTGCTGGTCCCCAGTCCCCACAATAAAGCACACTGAGCACAGATATTTGCAGCACACTGAGCACAGATATGGAGCGTTTTTCAGGCAGAGAACGTAGATATTTGCAGCACACTGAGCACAGATATTTGCAGCACACTGAGCACAGTTATTTGCAGCACACTGAGCACAGATATTTGCAGCACACTGAGCACAGTTATTTGCAGCACACTGAGCACAGATATTTGCAGCACACTGAACAAACTGAGAGAACGCCAGCCACGTCCTCTCCCTATCATCTCCAATGCACGAGTGAAAATGGCAGCGACGCGCGGCTCCTTATATAGAATACGAATCTAGCGAGAATCCGTCAGCGGGATGATGACGTTCGGGCGTGCTCGGGTTAAACGAGCAAGGCGGGAGGATCTGAGTCTGCCTCTGAACCGTGTAAAATGGGTGAAGTTTGGGGGGGTTCGGATTCCGAGGAACCGAACCCGCTCATCACTAGTAACAAATAGCTAATAATACATGGAGACAGTCTCCGCCGCACTCCTGGATTTTCACTTTTTAATCATTTCTGCCTTTTAGAAATTTTTTTAGGTCTTTTGGGGGGGTTGGGGGGAGAGCACGGTCACCGCTGACCTATGTAGAGCAGCATGTAAATAGAGGCAGCGGTAGAAAGATGGGTTACAAAGAAAATTGTACTAGATTGTAAATGTGAAGGCCTGGTTGTAAAAAAACAGAAGAAAATTGCAATAGTCAATGTGGGATTGTTAGTTATAAGCCACAACTTGTCTCCACGGCGAGTGCCAGTTGTTGCTAGACAACCGAGACACCACGTCTTCTGGCCCTACTGGTTGCTGGGCAACCGGGATACCTGCAGCAATGGTAACCTAGCTGTCTGGACGCCGGATAGCTACGTGCACTGCAGCAGCAGCGGTTTGTGATCTTTAATGAGTTTGGACCTTCCCATGCCAGCTCTTCTTGTTCTTATAAGGCAGTCAGCCCAACTTCCCCCCTGCCAGTTATAGCTTGTACCCTGGGTGTAAGTCGCTAGTCTCAGCCTGAATATTCTGCCTTGTACTTGTGGATGCTCAGCCCGGCTAGTGAATACTCTATCTAGTACCTTTGTTTATCCAGACTAATTATTCCCTGCCTGTCTGTCGTACCTGTACTCTGTCACTACAGAACCTAAGCATAGCTTGCAGTAGTGACCATCCCCACAGTTCTGCTTCTCCACCAACACCGTGTCTCAGAGTTTGGGAAAATGTTGTGTCTGCATTTAACGGGACACGCATTTGGGTTTCCCCTGCTGGGAGCATTTGTTTCATGTGTGTTCTTCACAGCTCGAGGCTCTTTTGTTTAGTGTGGCTTTTGTTATGGCCTTTCATGGGGCTTTTTGTATTGGTGAGATGGTGGCGCCTTCTAAGCAGGGCCTTCTAACTTTGTTGTCTTCACACGTTCTTGTGGAGGATTTGCTGGTCCTGTGTCAGATTCAGCCTTCTGAGACAGATCAGTTGGGAAGGGGTTTTGGGATTTTTTTGCAGGTTGCGTTGATAACGAGGTTTGCCCGGTAGCTTGAGAGAGGTGATATCTAGATTGTCGACCTGCTGTCAAGAGGGCATGGTTGCTGCATGCTGATGCTTCACCCATGACTCATTTTCAGTTTGGGTAGGTCTTAAAATGGTGTGTTGGGACAGTCGGACTGCCACATCTGATTTTAGGACCCATTCTTTCCATATTGGGTGTCTATATTGGGGGTAGTACATTTTCTGTTTACCAAATAAAGGTCCTGGGCTGCTGAAAGTCTAGTGCCTATAAACAGTACATTAGACTTCTGTAATTGTTTAATTTTTGCATCCTTACTTGCGGATTAGCTACTCGCTACCTTTGGTGGGGTCTTGAGGAATTATGTTTTACCAATAGTTTTAACTTGGGCTTCATGCTATCGGAGCGGTTTCTATTTTGCATTAGGTCAAGTTAGGATTCAATACCTTCCATCCCCCCCCCACCACCACCACCACCACTACCTCCCTACGCAAATATTGAGGCCTCTCCATCTCTCCCGTATGTTTCTTTCTGCTTCTCTATTTCTGGCATATTAAAGGTATGATTCTCATTGTTTATTATTTGTGTTGCAGGTCCTCAAGGGGACTTATGTCCCATCTGGATTGTGGGGCATTCTTTTGTTTTCAGGGTGGCCGGTCTAGTTTTGTATTTAGGTCCAAATGTGGGATGAGTGAGATGGTTGGATGCTAGGAGGATGCTTTGGAGACTTGCTCTTTCGGTGAGTTAGGTCTTTCAGTTTTCCACTCACTTAGAAGGTAATGATTTGATGCTCTGTACATCTCTCAATTTGAGGTGCTCTACTTTTTCGGATTTGCAGAGGATTATGGCCATGTGGCCTATTTGCAGGGTTATGTGGTCGGATATCATTCCTTGGCAAGTATGGAGAGGTGGTGTGTCTCCTGGGGCTCTGTATATGTCCAGAAGGAGGAATAACTCAGTGGTTGGTTCTTGTGTCTGGGGTTTTGTTGGTGTGGTCATCTCTTATACATTGATTAGATTCAGGGATGCCCATGTGTTCAGACAAGATGGTGTGCAGTTGATTGAAGAGAGATGATTTTTGTTTATTTAGGAGTTTGTTAGGGAGCTTCAGAGTTTAGTGGAATAGGTATGGTGATGATGTGGTTCTTGGCTAAAAACATTGGTTGGCATGTAAGAACAGTTTCACCTGCCTTGGGAACTTGAGGTGCTGTTCCCTCCAACACATGGCTTCGGCTGACTGTAACCTACTGGGGTCAGCGGCAACATCTGTCCGGGTGGGCCTCATCTTGTTCATTGAAGTAGGAGGTGGAGATGTGGTTCCCCACAGCTAGAAGATTGGTGTATGTAGAGCGGGAAAATGCTTTGTGGGACCATTGTTTCTGCGCCACCATACTTCATCTATTCTTTCATTCTTCCTCACATTTTCAAAATTGTTAACAAGCAGAAAGTTAATTTAAACATGATTCAAAGTATAAAATGGCCAGCCTGCAGCATTTCATAGATAAACACTTTTGTTGCTCTGTACAAGTTTTAGGTAGAGCATAAATTTGCCTCTTTTATTTAAATTGTATGACCAAAATATGTTGCACATCACCCAACCCCTCACACTCTCTCCCTTTCTTTCCCTTCTCTCTTTCCCCCGCTTTCTCTTCCCCCGCTCCACAGTGATGTAAACAGGGGCGTGACTCACGATTGTTGCACATCCCGCGAGGCCTTGCCCCCTAGCCGTTAGGTCGTGCCCCTAATTTCGCATATGTCCTTCCTCAGTATCCCACAAAGTTGTGAGGTATGAAGATGTTCAGTGTGGTCTGAATGTTTTGCTACTTGAAAACATATCCTGCTTTGTGTGCAGGCCTCTGTGTTCTGCGGATACAGCTTAACCTGTTGCTCTGCAGAGGGGAATTATCTATACAGTGTTGCTATGTTCCATCAACAAATATGGAAGCTGTGAGATATTCATGTAGACTGAGTTTCCATCCATCTGCTGTATGTTTGCTCTACAGAATTGTATGGGAGGTTTTAATACTTTACTGTTTATTTTAGATCTATACCATTTCCTGTGATGTTTGACAAGCATCGTTTTTTTCACACTCTTGTGTTCATGAATAAGCAGAAATATATAATGCAATATATAATGTGTAAGAAGAACATACTTCTGTTAAGTTCAAGTTAATTTTTCTAGCTCTGAATTTGTTATAGTGGTTAAAG
The DNA here is from genome assembly GCF_028390025.1 of Pseudophryne corroboree. Taxonomy (NCBI): domain Eukaryota; kingdom Metazoa; phylum Chordata; class Amphibia; order Anura; family Myobatrachidae; genus Pseudophryne; species Pseudophryne corroboree. Next base: position 1,206,616,647 of record NC_086444.1, read on the forward strand.
GAAAGCTTTTTTTTCTGTTATATATTTTTGTGAAATTAAATTAAAAAATTTTTTGTAATTCTAAATAAATATTAGAGATGAGCGGGTTCGGTTTCTCTGAATCCGAACCCGCACGAACTTCATGTTTTTTTTCACGGGTCCGAGCGACTCGGATCTTCCCGCCTTGCTCGGTTAACCCGAGCGCGCCCGAACGTCATCATGACGCTGTCGGATTCTCGCGAGACTCGGATTCTATATAAGGAGCCGCGCGTCGCCGTCATTTTCACACGTGCATTGAGATTGATAGGGAGAGGACGTGGCTGGCGTCCTCTCCATTTAGATTAGGAGAGAGAGAGAGAGATTGACCTGAGGCTGATACTGTAGAAGAGAGTGCAGAGTTTAGTGACTGACCACAGTGACCACCAGCAGTGCAGTTGTTTTATTTAATATATCCGTTCTCTGCCTGAAAAAAACGGTACACACAGTGACTCAGTCACATACCATATCTGTGTGCACTGCTCAGCCCAGTGTGCTGCATGCCTGCATCATCTATGTATATATTATATATCTGACTGTGCTCAGCTCACACAGCTTATAATTGTGGGGGAGACTGGGGAGCACTGCAGTGCCAGTTATAGGTTATAGCAGGAGCCAGGAGTACAAGACAGTCACATACCATATCTGTGTGCACTGCTCAGCCCAGTGTGCTGCATCATCTATGTATATATTATATATCTGACTGTGCTCAGCTCACACAGCTTATAATTGTGGGGGAGACTGGGGAGCACTGCAGTGCCAGTTATAGGTTATAGCAGGAGCCAGGAGTACATATTATATTAAAATTAAACAGTGCACACTTTTGCTGCAGGAGTGCCACTGCCAGTGTGACTGACCAGTGACCTGACCACACTGACCACCAGTATAGTTAGTAGTATACTATATTGTGATTGCCTGAAAAAGTTAAACACTCGTCGTGTGACTTCACTTGTGTGGTGTTTTTTTTTTATTCTATAAAAAACTCATTCTGCTGACAGACAGTGTCCAGCAGGTCCGTCATTATATAATATATATACCTGTCCGGCTGCAGTAGTGATATATATATATATTTTTTATATCATTATTTATCATCCAGTCGCAGCAGACACAGTACGGTAGTTCACGGCTGTAGCTACCTCTGTGTCGGCACTCGGCAGTCCGTCCATAATTGTATACCACCTACCCGTGGTTTTTTTTTCTTTCTTCTTTATACATACATACTACTACATCTCTTTATCAACCAGTCTATATTAGCAGCAGACACAGTACAGTACGGTAGTTCACGGCTGTGGCTACCTCTGTGTCGGCACTCGGCAGTCCGTCCATAATTGTATACCACCTAACCGTGGTTTTTTTTTCTTTCTTCTTTATACATACACACTACGACATCTCTTTATCAACCAGTCTATATTAGCAGCAGACACAGTACAGTACGGTAGTTCACGGCTGTGGCTACCTCTGTGTCGGCACTCGGCAGTCCGTCCATAATTGTATACCACCTAACCGTGGTTTTTTTTTCTTCTTCATACATACATACTACGACATCTCTTTATCAACCAGTCTATATTAGCAGCAGACACAGTACAGTACGGTAGTTCACGGCTGTGGCTACCTCTGTGTCGGCACTCGGCAGTCCGTCCATAATTGTATACCACCTAACCGTGGTTTTTTTTTCTTTCTTCTTTATACATACATACTACGACATCTCTTTATCAACCAGTCTATATTAGCAGCAGACACAGTACAGTACGGTAGTTCACGGCTGTGGCTACCTCTGTGTCGGCACTCGGCAGTCCGTCCATAATTGTATACCACCTAACCGTGGTTTTTTTTTCTTTCTTCTTCATACATACATACTACGACATCTCTTTATCAACCAGTCTATATTAGCAGCAGACACAGTACAGTACGGTAGTTCACGGCTGTGGCTACCTCTGTGTCGGCACTCGGCAGTCCGTCCATAATTGTATACCACCTACCCGTGTTTTTTTTTTCTTTCTTCTTTATACATACATACTACTACATCTCTTTATCAACCAGTCTATATTAGCAGCAGACACAGTACAGTACGGTAGTTCACGGCTGTGGCTACCTCTGTGTCGGCACTCGGCAGTCCGTCCATAATTGTATACCACCTACCCGTGGTTTTTTTTTCTTTCTTCTTCATACATACATACTACGACATCTCTTTATCAACCAGTCTATATTAGCAGCAGACACAGTACAGTACGGTAGTTCATGGCTGTGGCTACCTCTGTGTCGGCACTCGGCAGTCCGTCCATAATTGTATACCACCTAACCGTGGTTTTTTTTTCTTTCTTCTTCATACATACATACTACGACATCTCTTTATCAACCAGTCTATATTAGCAGCAGACACAGTACGGTAGTTCACGGCTGTAGCTACCTCTGTGTCGGCACTCGGCAGTCCATCCATAATTGTATACTAGTATCCATCCATCTCCATTGTTTACCTGAGGTGCCTTTTAGTTGTGCCTATTAAAATATGGAGAACAAAAATGTTGAGGTTCCAAAATTAGGGAAAGATCAAGATCCACTTCCACCTCGTGCTGAAGCTGCTGCCACTAGTCATGGCCGAGACGATGAAATGCCAGCAAAGTCGTCTGCCAAGGCCGATGCCCAATGTCATAGTACAGAGCATGTCAAATCTAAAACACCAAATATCAGTAAAAAAAGGACTCCAAAACCTAAAATAAAATTGTCGGAGGAGAAGCGTAAACTTGCCAATATGCCATTTACCACACGGAGTGGCAAGGAACGGCTGAGGCCCTGGCCTATGTTCATGGCTAGTGGTTCAGCTTCACATGAGGATGGAGGCACTCAGCCTCTCGCTAGAAAAATGAAAAGACTCAAGCTGGCAAAAGCAGTAGCACCGCAAAGAACTGTGCGTTCTTCGAAATCCCAAATCCACAAGGAGAGTCCAATTGTGTCGGTTGCGATGCCTGACCTTCCCAACACTGGACGTGAAGAGCATGCGCCTTCCACCATTTGCACGCCCCCTGCAAGTGCTGGAAGGAGCACCCGCAGTCCAGTTCCTGATAGTCAGATTGAAGATGTCAGTGTTGAAGTACACCAGGATGAGGAGGATATGGGTGTTGCTGGCGCTGGGGAGGAAATTGACCAGGAGGATTCTGATGGTGAGGTGGTTTGTTTAAGTCAGGCACCCGGGGAGACACCTGTTGTCCGTGGGAGGAATATGGCCGTTGACATGCCTGGTGAAAATACCAAAAAAATCAGCTCTTCGGTGTGGAACTATTTCAACAGAAATGCGGACAACAGGTGTCAAGCCGTGTGTTCCCTTTGTCAAGCTGTAATAAGTAGGGGTAAGGACGTTAACCACCTCGGAACATCCTCCCTTATACGTCACCTGCAGCGCATTCATAATAAGTCAGTGACAAGTTCAAAAACTTTGGGTGACAGCGGAAACAGTCCACTGACCAGTAAATCCCTTCCTCTTGTAACCAAGCTCACGCAAACCACCCCACCAACTCCCTCAGTGTCAATTTCCTCCTTCCCCAGGAATGCCAATAGTCCTGCAGGCAATGTCACTGGCAATTCTGACGAGTCCTCTCCTGCCTGGGATTCCTCCGATGCATCCTTGCGTGTAACGCCTACTGCTGCTGGCGCTGCTGTTGTTGCTGCTGGGAGTCGATGGTCATCCCAGAGGGGAAGTCGTAAGCCCACTTGTACTACTTCCAGTAAGCAATTGACTGTTCAACAGTCCTTTGCGAGGAAGATGAAATATCACAGCAGTCATCCTGCTGCAAAGCGGATAACTGAGGCCTTGACAACTATGTTGGTGTTAGACGTGCGTCCGGTATCCGCCGTTAGTTCACAGGGAACTAGACAATTTATTGAGGCAGTGTGCCCCCGTTACCAAATACCATCTAGGTTCCCCTTCTCTAGGCAGGCGATACCGAGAATGTACACGGACGTCAGAAAAAGACTCACCAGTGTCCTAAAAAATGCAGTTGTACCCAATGTCCACTTAACCACGGACATGTGGACAAGTGGAGCAGGGCAGGGTCAGGACTATATGACTGTGACAGCCCACTGGGTAGATGTATGGACTCCCGCCGCAAGAACAGCAGCGGCGGCACCAGTAGCAGCATCTCGCAAACGCCAACTCTTTCCTAGGCAGGCTACGCTTTGTATCACCGGTTTCCAGAATACGCACACAGCTGAAAAGCTCTTACGGCAACTGAGGAAGATCATCGCGGAATGGCTTACCCCAATTGGACTCTCCTGTGGATTTGTGGCATCGGACAACGCCAGCAATATTGTGTGTGCATTAAATATGGGCAAATTCCAGCACGTCCCATGTTTTGCACATACCTTGAATTTGGTGGTGCAGAATTATTTAAAAAACGACAGGGGCGTGCAAGAGATGCTGTCGGTGGCCAGAAAAATTGCGGGACACTTTCGGCGTACAGGCACCACGTACAGAAGACTGGAGCACCACCAAAAACTACTGAACCTGCCCTGCCATCATCTGAAGCAAGAAGTGGTAACGAGGTGGAATTCAACCCTCTATATGCTTCAGAGGTTGGAGGAGCAGCAAAAGGCCATTCAAGCCTATACAATTGAGCACGATATAGGAGGTGGAATGCACCTGTCTCAAGCGCAGTGGAGAATGATTTCAACGTTGTGCAAGGTTCTGATGCCCTTTGAACTTGCCACACGTGAAGTCAGTTCAGACACTGCCAGCCTGAGTCAGGTCATTCCCCTCATCAGGCTTTTGCAGAAGAAGCTGGAGACATTGAAGGAGGAGCTAACACGGAGCGATTCCGCTAGGCATGTGGGACTTGTGGATGGAGCCCTTAATTCGCTTAACAAGGATTCACGGGTGGTCAATCTGTTGAAATCAGAGCACTACATTTTGGCCACCGTGCTCGATCCTAGATTTAAAGCCTACCTTGGATCTCTCTTTCCGGCAGACACAAGTCTGCTGGGGTTGAAAGACCTGCTGGTGAGAAAATTGTCAAGTCAAGCGGAACGCGACCTGTCAACATCTCCTCCTTCACATTCTCCCGCAACTGGGGGTGCGAGGAAAAGGCTCAGAATTCCGAGCCCACCCGCTGGCGGTGATGCAGGGCAGTCTGGAGCGACTGCTGATGCTGACATCTGGTCCGGACTGAAGGACCTGACAACGATTACGGACATGTCGTCTACTGTCACTGCATATGATTCTCTCACCATTGAAAGAATGGTGGAGGATTATATGAGTGACCGCATCCAAGTAGGCACGTCACACAGTCCATACTTATACTGGCAGGAAAAAGAGGCAATTTGGAGGCCATTGCACAAACTGGCTTTATTCTACCTAAGTTGCCCTCCCACAAGTGTGTACTCCGAAAGAGTGTTTAGTGCCGCCGCTCACCTTGTCAGCAATCGGCGTACGAGGTTACATCCAGAAAATGTGGAGAAGATGATGTTCATTAAAATGAATTATAATCAATTCCTCCGCGGAGACATTGACCAGCAGCAATTGCCTCCACAAAGTACACAGGGAGCTGAGATGGTGGATTCCAGTGGGGACGAATTGATAATCTGTGAGGAGGGGGATGTACACGGTGATATATCGGAGGGTGATGATGAGGTGGACATCTTGCCTCTGTAGAGCCAGTTTGTGCAAGGAGAGATTAATTGCTTCTTTTTTGGGGGGGGTCCAAACCAACCCGTCATATCAGTCACAGTCGTGTGGCAGACCCTGTCACTGAAATGATGGGTTGGTTAAAGTGTGCATGTCCTGTTTTGTTTATACAACATAAGGGTGGGTGGGAGGGCCCAAGGACAATTCCATCTTGCACCTCTTTTTTCTTTTATTTTTCTTTGCGTCATGTGCTGTTTGGGGAGGGTTTTTTGGAAGGGACATCCTGCGTGACACTGCAGTGCCACTCCTAAATGGGCCCGGTGTTTGTGTCGGCCACTAGGGTCGCTAATCTTACTCACACAGTCAGCTACCTCATTGCGCCTCTTTTTTTCTTTGCGTCATGTGCTGATTGGGGAGGGTTTTTTGGAAGGGACATCCTGCGTGACACTGCAGTGCCACTCCTAAATGGGCCCGGTGTTTGTGTCGGCCACTAGGGTCGCTAATCTTACTCACACAGTCAGCTACCTCATTGCGCCTCTTTTTTTCTTTGCGTCATGTGCTGATTGGGGAGGGTTTTTTGGAAGGGACATCCTGCGTGACACTGCAGTGCCACTCCTAAATGGGCCCGGTGTTTGTGTCGGCCACTAGGGTCGCTAATCTTACTCACACAGTCAGCTACCTCATTGCGCCTCTTTTTTTCTTTGCGTCATGTGCTGATTGGGGAGGGTTTTTTGGAAGGGACATCCTGCGTGACACTGCAGTGCCACTCCTAAATGGGCCCGGTGTTTGTGTCGGCCACTAGGGTCGCTAATCTTACTCACACAGTCAGCTACCTCATTGCGCCTCTTTTTTTCTTTGCGTCATGTGCTGATTGGGGAGGGTTTTTTGGAAGGGACATCCTGCGTGACACTGCAGTGCCACTCCTAAATGGGCCCGGTGTTTGTGTCGGCCACTAGGGTCGCTAATCTTACTCACACAGTCAGCTACCTCATTGCGCCTCTTTTTTTCTTTGCGTCATGTGCTGATTGGGGAGGGTTTTTTGGAAGGGACATCCTGCGTGACACTGCAGTGCCACTCCTAAATGGGCCCGGTGTTTGTGTCGGCCACTAGGGTCGCTTATCTTACTCACACAGTCAGCTACCTCATTGCGCCTCTTTTTTTCTTTGCGTCATGTGCTGATTGGGGAGGGTTTTTTGGAAGGGACATCCTGCGTGACACTGCAGTGCCACTCCTAGATGGGCCAGGTGTTTGTGTCGGCCACTAGTGTCGCTTAGCTTAGTCATCCAGCGACCTTGGTGCAAATTTTAGGACTAAAAATAATATTGTGAGGTGTGAGGTATTCAGAATAGACTGAAAATGAGTGGAAATTATGGTTTTTGAGGTTAATAATAATATGGGATCAAAATGACCCCCAAATTCTATGATTTAAGCTGTTTTTTAGTGTTTTTTTAAAAAAACACCCGAATCCAAAACACACCCGAATCCGACAAAAAAAATTCGGTGAGGTTTTGCCAAAACGCGGTCGAACCCAAAACACGGCCGCGGAACCGAACCCAAAACCAAAACACAAAACCCGAAAAATTTCAGGCGCTCATCTCTAATAAATATGCAGGTTTTTATGTTTTGTTATTTTTACAAAAGTTGTTTTTATTAAGAGTCACCACAGATGGCGTTAACATAAGTATTGCGGTAATATAAGTCTCTCCGCCATGTGATGAATAGGATTTGTTGCGCTAATGTATTTTCAGCAGTCATCTTTACCTGCGATGACTAGACTGGAACCTCCTGCATTAGACAACTGCCCTTGACATTTAATTTGTAAGCAATATTATAGAAGATGAAGCAACAAGGTAAATTCAACTAATTTACACTTTCATTTACATAATGGAGTAAGATGGGAGTTCTAGTTAAGATGGGATGTTGCCTATAGCAACCAGTCAAATTTTACTTCTCATTTATAATACTTGGAATCTGATTAGTTGCTATTGGCAACATCCCATCTTACATAGAACTCCCATCTTAGTAAATTTACCCCTATGTCTCTCAACATGACCTTAGGCAGGGAAACCGTCAGCCACGATGTCCCGAAAATTATTATATTTTATGTCAACCCATATTAAATGACACAAAACCAACAAGGCCAGATTAAGAAATGTGGGGGCCCTTAGAAACTAACTTGTGGAGTCCCCCACTCACTTCACATCTGCCCTTTCCCTCTTGACACCTCCATGCATGGTCGGACTGGCCCACAGTGGAACAGAGGAAACCACCAGTGGGCCCCACTGCCTGTGGGCCCTCCTCCTACTCTAGGGATCAGGTTCCAGAATCTATCCTAGTGCACATGAATTATGCATTATACTTCACAAGAACATGGTTTATTATATATTTACCAAGGGGAACAGAACATGTACTCTGTATTGGTTAGCCAAACCTCTGTGGTGGCTGGCCACGCCCCAGTGGAGCCTGTTCACACCCTTAAGCATGGGTCCCTACAACAGCATCCCCCCTGTGGGCCCTTCATGCCCCAGTCCGACACTGCCTCCATGCCATGTTATATGGTGGTTCCCATGCCCGAGTTATTATCATACCATAAGTCATGCTGTGCTCCGCTGTCTCCAGAATGCTCGACTCTTGGAGCCTCCTCCAGTGTGCACTGACTGGTACTGGCTGTGTTGCAATGTAGTAACATGTCTGTGATGCTCCAGGGAATCATCCCAGGACCCAGTAATGCCAGGAGTACTGGGAGGGCTGCTCTTGAGGACTGCCAAGGTCCATCCCAGGACCATACTTTCCTACTCTCCCAGAAGTTGCGGGAGGCTCCCCCAGATTTTTGGGGTAGCCCACTGCACCCCCAGAAGAGCATGCAGATCTCCCGAATCCTGCATGCATCCTAGTGAAGCGGGCAGGATGAAGATATAATCTACGGCATTTGCGGGTCCATGGGATGGGGGAGGGGCTAAAATGGCGTACATTGTGTCATTTTAGGGCTTGATGATGTCAGTGACAAGCCCCACCACCCGAAATTCCCTTCTGCGTCTACTCTCCTGGCTTCTCACAGAGATGAGGCGTCAAAAGGAGGTAAGTATGCCCCAGGACCCAGTAGCACCAAAGACTGGAAGGTCTGCTATTGAGGCACCATAGGGGAATGGCTGCAATTGTTTGTGAACCCCAATGTGTGGGGGCCCTGTGCAACTGCCCTTGCCATCCTACCTTTAATCCGCCCCTGTACACTAAGTTGTGAAGATAAGATGGCCACACTTGACAATTTACATTTCCAACTTATTAGTAGCAATGATGGAAGCGTAACAGACAACGGAGTGCTTTCAGGGGGTCACAGATCCTTTGTCCGATAACTAGTGATGAGCGGGTTCGGTTCGTCGGAATCCGAACCCCCCTGAACTTCACCCTTTTTACACAGGTCCGAGGCAGACTCGGATCCTCCCGCCTTGCTCGGTTAACCCAAGCGCGCCCGAACGTCATCATCCCGCGGTCGGATTCTCGTGAGATTCGTATTCTATATAAGGAGCCGCGCATCGCCGCCATTTTTCACTCGTGCATTGGAAATTATAGTGAGAGGTCGTGGCTGGCGTCCTCTCAGTTTTCTTCAGGTGGCTGCAAATATCTGTGCTCACTGCTTTATTGTGGGGACTGGGGAGCAGCAGTATTATATAGGAGGAGTACAGTGCAGAGTTTTGCTGACCAGTGACCACCAGTATTATACGTTCTCTGCCTGAAAAACGCTCCATATCTGTGCTCAGTGTGCTGCATAAATCTGTGCCCACACTGCTTTATTGTGGGGACTGGGGACCTCCAGTATTATATAGGAGAAGTACAGTGCAGAGTTTTGCTGACCAGTGACCAGTGACCACCAGTATTATACGTTCTCTGCCTGAAAAACGCTCCATATCTGTGCTCAGTGTGCTGCATATATCTGTGCTCACACTGCTTTATTGTGGGGACTGGGGACCACCAGTATTATATAGGAGGAGTACAGTGCAGAGTTTTGCTGACCAGTGACCACCAGTATTATACGTTCTCTGCCTAAAAACGCTCCATATCTGTGCTCAGTGTGCTGCATATATCTGTGCTCACACTGCTTTATTGTGGGGACTGGGGACCACCAGTATTATATAGGAGGAGTACAGTGCAGAGTTTTGCTGACCAGTGACCACCAGTATTATACGTTCTCTGCCTGAAAAACGCTCCATATCTGTGCTCAGTGTGCTGCATATATCTGTACTCACACTGCTTTATTGTGGGGACCGGGGACCAGCAGTATTATATAGGAGGAGTACAGTGCAGAGTTTTGCTGACCAGTGACCACCAGTATTATCCATTCTCTGCCTGAAAAACGCTCCATATCTGTGCTCAGTGTGCTGCATATATCTGTGCTCACACTGCTTTATTGTGGGGACTGGGGACCAGCAGTATTATACAGGAGGAGTACAGTGCAGAGTTTTGCTGACCAGTGACCACCAGTATTATACATTCTCTGCCTGAAAAACGCTCCATATCTGTGCTCAGTGTGCTGCATATATCTGTGCTCACACTGCTTTATTGTGGGGACTGGGGACCAGCAGTATTATATAGGAGGAGTACAGTGCAGAGTTTTGCTGACCAGTGACCACCAGTATTATACGTTCTCTGCCTAAAAAATGCTCCATATCTGTGCTCAGTGTGCTGCATATATCTGTGCTCACACTGCTTTATTGTGGGGACTGGGGACCAGCAGTATTATATAGGAGGAGTACAGTGCAGAGTTTTGCTGACCAGTGACCACCAGTATTATACGTTCTCTGCCTAAAAAACGCTCCATATCTGTGCTCAGTGTGCTGCATATATCTGTGCTCACACTGCTTTATTGTGGGGACTGGGGACCACCAGTATTATATAGGAGGAGTACAGTGCAGAGTTTTGCTGACCAGTGACCACCAGTATTATACGTTCTCTGCCTGAAAAACGCTCCATATCTGTGCTCAGTGTGCTGCATATATCTGTGCTCACACTGCTTTATTGTGGGGACTGGGGACCACCAGTATTATATAGGAGGAGTACAGTGCAGAGTTTTGCTGACCAGTGACCACCAGTATTATACGTTCTCTGCCTGAATAACGCTCCATATCTATGCTGCATTGTAGTATATAGTAAGAGTACAGTGTATAATTTTGCTGACCACCAGTATATAATATATAGCAGTATGGTACAGAGGGCCACTGCTCTACCTACCTCTGTGTCGTCAATTATACTATCCATCCATACCTGTGGTGCATTTCAGTTTTGCTCAGTTTGCTGACCACCAGTATATAATATATAGCAGTACGGTACAGTAGGCCACCGCTCTACCTACCTCTGTGTCGTCAAGTATACTATCCATCCATACCTGTGGTGCATTTCAGTTGTGCGCAGTATATATAGTAGTAGGCCATTGCTATTGATACTGGCATATAATTCCACACATTAAAAAATGGAGAACAAAAATGTGGAGGGTAAAATAGGGAAAGATCAATATCCACTTCCACCTCGTGCTGAAGCTGCTGCCACTAGTCATGGCCGAGACGATGAAATGCCATCAACGTCGTCTGCCAAGGCCGATGCCCAATGTCATAGTAGAGAGCATGTAAAATCCCAAAAAATAAAGCTCAGTAAAATGACCCAAAAATCTAAATCAAAATCTTCTGAGGAGAAGCGTAAACTTGCCAATGTGCCATTTACGACACGGAGTGGCAAGGAATGGCTGAGGCCCTGGCCTATGTTCAAGGCTAGTGGTTCAGCTTCACCTGAGGATGGAAGCACTCATCCTCCTGCTAGAAAACTTAAAAGAGTTAAGATGGCAAAAGCAGAGCAAAGAACTGTGCGTTCTTCTAAATCACAAATCCCCAAGGAGAGTCCAATTGTGTCGGTTGCGATGCCTGACCTTCCCAACACTGGACGGGAAGAGGTTGCGCCTACCACCATTTGCACGCCCCCTGCAAGTGCTGGAAGGAGCACCCGCAGTCCAGTTCCTGATAGTCAAATTGAAGATGTCACTGTTGAAGTACACCAGGATGAGGATATGGGTGTTGCTGGCGCTGGGGAGTAAATTGACAAGGAGGATTCTGATGGTGAGGTGGTTTGTTTAAGTCAGGCACCCGGGGAGACACCTGTTGTCCGTGGGATGAATATGGCCATTGACATGCCTGGTCAAAATACAAAAAAAATCACCTCTTCGGTGTGGAATTATTTCAACAGAAATGCGGACAACTGGTGTCAAGCAGTGTGTTGCCTTTGTCAAGCTGTAATAAGTAGGGGTAAGGACGTTAACCACCTAGGAACATCCTCCCTTGTACGTCACATGGACCGCATTCATCAGAAGTCAGTGACAAGTTCAAAAACTTTGGATGACAGCGGAAGCAGTCCACTGACCACCAAATCCCTTCCTCTTGTAACCAAGCTCCTGCAAACCACACCACCAACTCCCTCAGTGTCAATTTCCTCCTTACACAGGAAAGCCAATTGTCCTGCAGGCCATGTCACTGTCAAGTCTGACGAGTCCTCTCCTGCCTGGGATTCCTCCGATGCATCCTTGAGTGTAACGCCTACTGCTGCTGGCGCTGCTGTTGTTGCTGCTGGGAGTCGATCGTCATCCCAGAGGGGAAGTCGGAAGACCACTTGTACTACTTCCAGTAAGCAATTGACTGTCCAACAGTCCTTTGCGAGGAAGATGAAATATCACAGCAGTCATCCTGCTGCAAAGCGTATAACTCAGGCCTTGGCAGCCTGGGTGGTGAGAAACGTGTTTCCGGTATCCACCGTTAATTCACAGGCAATTAGAGACTTGATTGAGGTACTGTGTCCCCGGTACCAAATACCATCTAGGTTCCATTTCTCTAGGCAGGCAATACCGAAAATTTACACAGACGTCAGAAAAAGAGTCACTAGTGTCCTAAAAAATGCAGTTGTACCCAATGTCCACTTAACCACGGACATGTGGACAAATGGAGCACGGCAGACTCAGCACTATATGACTGTGACAGCCCACTGGGTAGATGTATTGCCTCCTGCAGCAAGAACAGCAGCGGCGGCACCAGTAGCAGCATCTCGCAAACGCCAACTCGTTCCTAGGCAGGCTACGCTTTGTATCACCGCTTTCCATAAGAGGCACACAGCTGACAACCTCTTATGGAAACTGAGGAACATCATCGCAGAATGGCTTACCCCAATTGGACTTTCCTGGGGATTTGTGACATCGGACAACGCCACCAATATTGTGCGTGCATTACATCTGGGCAAATTCCAGCACGTCCCATGTTTTGCACATACATTGAATTTGGTGGTGCAGAATTATTTAAAAAACGACAGGGGCGTGCAAGAGATGCTGTCGGTGGCCCGAAGAATTGCGGGCCACTTTCGGCATTCAGCCACCGCGTGCCGAAGACTGGAGCACCAGCAAACAGTCCTGAACCTGCCCTGTCATCATCTGAAGCAAGAGGTGGTAACGAGGTGGAATTCAACCCTCTGGAACCCTTTGAACTTGCCACACGTGAAGTCAGTTCAGACACTGCCAGCCTCAGTCAGGTCATTCCCCTCATCAGGCTTTTGCAGAAGAAGCTGGAGACATTGAAGGAGGAGCTAAAACAGAGCGATTCCGCTAGGCATGTGGGACTTGTCGATGGAGCCCTTAATTCGCTTAACCAGGATTCACGGGTTGTCAATCTGTTGAAATCAGAGCACTACATTTTGGCCACCGTGCTCGATCCTAGATTTAAAACCTACCTTGGATCTCTCTTTCCGGCAGACACAAGTCTGCAGAGGTTCAAAGACCTGCTGGTGAGAAAATTGTCAAGTCAAGTGGAACGTGACCCGTCAACAGCTCCTCCTTCACATTCTCCCGCAACTGGGGCTGCGAGGAAAAGGCTAAGAATTCCGAGCCCACCCGCTGGCGATGATGCAGGGCAGTCTGGAGCGAGTGCTGACATCTGGTCCGGACTTAAGGACCTGCCAACGATTACTGACATGTCGTCTACTGTCACTGCATATGATTCTGTCACCATTGAAAGAATGGTGGAGGATTATATGAGTGACCGCATCCAAGTAGGCACGTCAGACAGTCCGTACGTATACTGGTAGGAAAAAGAGGCAATTTGGAAGCCCTTGCACAAACTGGCTTTATTTTACCTAAGTTGCCCCCCTCCAGTGTGTACTCCGAAAGAGTGTTTAGTGCAGCCGGTCACCATGTCAGCAATCGGCGTACGAGGTTACTTCCAGAAAATGTGGAGAAGATGATGTTCATCAAAATGAATTATAATCAATTCCTCCGTGGAGACATTCACCAGCAGCAATTGCCTCCAGAAAGTACACAGGGACCTGAGATGGTGGATTCCAGTGGGGACGAATTAATAATCTGTGAGGAGGGGGATGTACACAGTGAAAGGGGTGAGGAATCGGACGATGAGGAGGAGGTGGACATCTTGCCTCTGTAGAGCCAGTTTGTGCAAAGAGGGATTGATTGCTTCTTTTTTGGTGGGGGCCCAAACCAACCAGTCATTTCAGTCACAGTCGTGTGGCAGACCCTGTCGCTGAAATGATGGGTTCGTTAAAGGGTGCATGTCCTGTTTATACAAAATAAGGGTGGGTGGGAGGGCCCAAGGACAATTCCATCTTGCACCTCTTTTTTCTTTAATTTTTCTTTGCATCATGTTCTGTTTGGGACTATTTTTTTGAAGTGCCATCCTGCCTGACACTGCAGTGCCACTCATAGATGGGCCAGGTGTTTGTGTCGGCCACTTGTGATGCTTAGCTTAGCCATCCAGTGACCTTGGTGTACCTCTTTTTTTCTTTGCATTATGTGCTGTTTGGGGACTATTTTTTAAATCTGCCATCCTGTCTGACACTGCAGTGCCACTCCTAGATGGGCCAGGTGTTTGTTTCGGCCACTTGGGTCGCTTAGCTTAGCCATCCAGCGACCTTGGTGCTCCTCTTTTTTTCTTTGCATCATGTGCTGTTTGGGGACTATTTTTTTAAATCTGCCATCCTGTCTGACACTGCAGTGCCACTCCTAGATGGCCCAGGTGTTTGTGTCGGCCACTTGGGTCGCTTAGCTTAGTCACACAGCTACCTCATTGCGCCTCTTTTTTTCTTTGCATCATGTGCTGTTTGGGGACAATTTTTTTAATCTGCCATCCTGTCTGACACTACAGTGCCACTCCTAAATGGGCCAGGTGTTTGTGTCGGCCACTTGGGTCGCTTAGCTTAGTCACACAGCTACCTCATTGCGCCTCTTTTTTTCTTTGCATCATGTGCTGTTTGGGGACTATTTTTTTGAAGTGCCATCCTGTCTGACACTGCAGTGCCACTCCTAGATGGGCCAGGTGTTTGTGTCGGCCACTTGGGTCGCTTAGCTTAGTCATCCAGCGACCTTGGTGCAAATTTTAGGACTAAAAATAATATTGTGAGGTGTAAGGTGTTCAGAATAGACTGGAAATGAGTGTAAATTATGGTTATTGAGGTTAATAATACTATGGGATCAAAATGACCCCCACATTCTATGATTTAAGCTGTTTTTGAGTGGTTTTTGTAAAAAAAACACCCGAATCCAAAACACACCCGAATCCGACAAAAAATTTTCAGGGAGGTTTTGCCAAAACGCGTCCGAATCCAAAACACGGCCGCGGAACCGAATCCAAAACCAAAACACAAAACCCGCAAAATGTCCGGTGCACATCACTACCGATAACTAAACTCAGTGTTCAGATTCATCTGTCCCCTAAGCCTCTCCTGATAGCAGAATGGTTCAGATTCCATAAACGGAACCAGGAGCAGGTGGAGTCAGTGGCTGCATATGTGGCAGAACTAAAAAGAGTGTTGGAGCACTGCCACTTTGGAGATGGCCTGAGCGATTCCCTGAGAGGTCATCAGGTGGGTGGGATTTTAAGTAAGAGTCTGCAAAAATATTTACTAACAGAGACAGATCTCACGTTTAAACATACAACACAAGTGGCACTGCAGCTAAAGATGTAATGGAACTCCCAATAGGAGGCAAGCCAGCACCTCCAGTTTACAAAATGGTGGCAACAACATGGCGCCCCATTAGATATATGCTACCACTATGGTGCAGATACTCATTCAGCCAGGCACTGTAGGTGCAAACACAAATTGTGTAGGAAGCAAGCGATTTGGGTCACTCCATAAATCAATGGCCAACCTTGAAATATGGAACTGGGAACAGGATCAGCAGTCTCTGTAATGTCACAGCAGGAGTACAAATGTCATTTATAAAAATGTTATATTAAACAAAACTTCAATGCTGTGTAAAACATATACTGTGGAGAAAGTCCTTCCATGCGGGATGTAGCTTGTACTCGTGCAGTATACTGTCCAGCAGGAGACTCTAGACTTATACATAATACCAAAAGGTGGTCAAGCATTGTGGGGCCTGAAATGGCTGTGAAAAATTCATTTAGACCGG
Organism: Pseudophryne corroboree; assembly: GCF_028390025.1. Lineage (NCBI taxonomy): Eukaryota > Metazoa > Chordata > Amphibia > Anura > Myobatrachidae > Pseudophryne > Pseudophryne corroboree. The sequence continues at coordinate 1,206,632,720 of NC_086444.1, forward strand.
TCAGCCATCAAAAGCTTGAGCGTCACACACACCCTGCCCTTGTCCCTTAAGACACTCCTTAACCAAGCTACAGATGTTTTCAAACCATGCATTGGGACCTTGCAACACATAAAAGAGAAGCTAGTGCTCAAAGATGGAGCTGTTCCCAGGTTCTAAAAAGATCACCCAGTTCTGTACCTTACGCTATTCGGCGGAAGGTGGAGTTGGAGTTGGACTGGCTGGAAGGCGAGAAATTTATATCCAAGGTGGATTGGAGTCATTGGACAACACCAGTTGTTCCAATAGTAAAGAAAATGGCATGACATGGCTGTGCGGGGACCATAAATCCAGTATTGCAAACAGATCCTTAACCATTACTATGAAGTGAAGATATCTTTGCAAATCTGGTAGGAGGACAGAAGTTTAGTAAGACTGGCCTAGCTGATGCCTACAAATGGAGATAGAGGTTGATAAGAAAATAGTCCTCACCATTAACACACACTAAGGACTTTAGTACAATTGTTTGGTGTTCAGCATCGATTCTGCCCCTGCCCTTTGGCAACGAGCCATGGACCAAGTGTTACTGGTACCCAGGTTCCTGGTACCCAATGCTAACTGGATAACATTATTGTGACAGGCTCATCTGACATAGAACACCTTCAAACATGAAGCTGGTGTTGCAGCAGCTTGAATAATAGTGTGCCCACAGTATGTGACAGAGACCATGAAGGACTCACATTTGTCTCTTTTGGCTCTGAGCGCATATTGTTCAGAATCAGAATAAGCTTTATTGGCCAGGTGTACTCACACCGCTAAAACTTCCTAGTGTACGTGAGTACACCTGGCCAATAAAGCTGTTTCTGATTCTAAACAATATGAGCTCAGAGCCAAAAGAGACAAATGTGAGTTCTTCATGGTCTCTGCCACATACTGTGGGCACACAATTGGTGCAAATGGACTTCACAAATGTCAGAAAAAAGTGGAACCTGTGTTAAAGGCTCCTCCGCCAAAAGACATGTCCTAGCTTTGCTCATTCTTGGGGTTCATGAACTATTACCACAGATTCTTTCCTTACTTATCAGTTCTGCACCCATTACATCAGTTGCTCCAGCAGGGTCAGAAATGACTATGGTCTAGGGAATGTGAGCGTGCTTTTACAAAAGCAAAAGACTTGATTACACCAGACACGGTGTTAACCCACTACGACCCCTCACTTCCTGTCAAAGTGGCATGTGATTCCTCAGCTTACGGCATAGGAGCTGCCATGTCACATACTATACCAGATGTTCAGGAGCGTCCTTTGCATCTCCGGCATTATTCAAGGCTGAACGTAACTATGCACAAATAGACAGGGAAGCCTGGCTTATGGCGTAAAATAGTTCAGTCAGTATTTACAGTATATGTCAAGAAATTCCCGCTCATAACTGACCACCAACCACTTTTTTCCAACTTTAACCCTCAGAAGGGTATTCCTGTCTCTGCGGCTACAGGGCTGCAGCAATGGGCCCTGTTCTCAAGTGGACATTGCTATACTCTAGAATTTAAGCGGACCGCACAACATGCTAACACAGATGGTTTGTCCCCGTTGCCTATACAGACCACCCAAAATACATGTGCTTCTGCGTCCACCTCATAATCAGGCCCTTATGTTATGGATGAGTACCTGGAACTCAGGGGAGTATGCAACAACTGGGATGTTCCAGTACTTACAAGTAAAGCTTCAGCTAGAATTGATGTCTGCAGCAACTCGTGCTCTACTCCTGACTCCGTTACCCCTCTTAGTGGTCGGATGGTTCCTGCAGTGCTAGTCTTCTTCTGCCCATGACAGCAGCGTTTGAATTGGTGAATGAGGTCCGCCCAAACTCCAATGCCCCCCGGTCTTATTAAGTGACAAGGCACCACCCGAGATTGCGAGTGAGTAAGGGGAACCTAACTAACCCTGCAACACCAATGCACGAGTGATAATGAGAACAACAATGGTCTTAGATGTTATAAGCAAATAAACAGTGAGAGCAACAATGCTCAGGGATGTTAAAGATATAAATATAAACAAAGAACTGTTAGCGTGGATACTCCACGGAAACCTGAACACCGGCTGGCAAGATCTGGTCAAGAATCAATCAGTCAAAGTCTCCAGGTCACAGCACAACACAGGCAGGATCTCCAAAGAGCTGACAGGTTCACACAGAAGTAAGTACTATCACCAGCGTCTTTGGAGTGACCAGGAAGAGAACATAAATGGTGCTGCACCAATCACAGAAGAAACTCCTTCATTGCAAATATTGTGCAGCTGTCCTGCTGCACGTCCTTGTACACAGCTGGGTACTTAGTTACCCAGCAACGGGGAACGCTGTCTGCCTCTGGCGTTCCCGTTACTAGGGATCCGGTGGCTCACAGCACCCAGCATCTGCCTGTTGCTAGGCGACGGGCAGGGACCAGGTGACTTTGCGCCCAGCATCTGCCTCTTGCTAGGCGCCGGGCGGGGACCAGAAAACCTTGCGCCCAGTGTCTGCCTGTTGCTAGGCGCTGGGCAGGGCTCAGCGGGAGGTGCAGTGTCCTGGCTCCACGGCAACGGCCGGGACACGCACCTTCCAGTGCTAACACCTCAAAAGTTCACCTTTGCTCCATCTTCTCCTACTGTGTGCTCCATCTTCTCCTACTGGGTGTTACCCCCCTCCCCCCTTTAGAGTGTAAGCTCTTATGCGCAAGATCCTCTCTGCTCTACAACTCATCCGTTGTTTAACTTAGTTTCTGCTATGGCTTACGTTGATTTGTGGTGTCTTACTGGATTCTTCCACTACAGTACATGTATTATATTCTTGTTAAGCTTGGAGATTAATTTTGCATCCTTGTACTTGTTATAATACTTAATTCTAGTCATGCATTATTGTGTGTTATTGTGTTTGGGTATTATTATTGTATTGATTTTACCTTTAACTGTATTCATGTATTATTGACTGCTTTCCTGTTCTCTTGGCTGCACAGCGCTGCACAATCTATAGCACAATACAAGTAAGGAAAGATGATGATGAGGATGGTTGAAGTATAGTATGCTGTGCTCATTAAATACTGTCGCATTAGCATCCATACCTTGGTGAAGTCACGTAACTAGGTGGAATGGGGTCCTCTCCAGCACAGATGTCCAGGTCAGTTTCTGAGGACCCACTCACACATAATCACAGTCCAGAAATCAATAAGCCCCCCTTAACTGTTACAAGGAGGCCATTTTGAACCTTAAACTGGCAACTGCAGCTAACCACATATATGTTAATCTTTATTGCTACCTGTATCTACATTAAATGTTGTCCATTGCAGTGTCTGACAGATGCAGCCCGCTCCACAGACAAGGTTGGCTCAAGGGCTGTTCATAGAAATTGCAGTATAGTGTGGCAGCAGCTGTGGGCCGGTAGATTACAACGTGCATACAGTATACTGTCAGAGCATCGCTGACTTGTCCGGCATCTATGATTGGTTGCGGGCAATCTAAGATCAGGAAGTAACCAATACGCAAACCAACGTTGTCATCGAGACTCCATTCCGGCAGTGTATCCAGTGCTGAAGCATGACGTACAGACTCACTCCAGAGGGCGTCGTTAAACTTCCATACGGTAAGGAGCAAAGCATTCTGCCACCATATTTCTTTGCACATCCAGACTCGTCACCAGCAGTCTAGGTGCTCTTAAAATGAAGCAATTACAACAGAACTGCACTTTGGAAATTTGATTGTAAAAGTGGAGGGTAGAGAGGGAATGTGTTACAGTGAGGGGTAATGTTTTACAGTGAGGAGTAATGTGTTACAGTTAGGGGGAAAGTGTTACAGTGATGGGGAATGGGTTACAGCGAGGAGTGAGGGGGAATGTGTTACAGTGAGGGGGAAAGTGTTACAGTGATGGGGAATGGGTTACAGCGAGGAGTGAGGGGGAATGTGTTACAGTGAGGGGGAATGGGTTACAGCGAGGAGTGAGGGGGAATGTGTTACAGTGAGGGGGAATGTGTTACAGTGAGGGGGAATGAGTTACAGTGAGGAGTGAGGGGGAATGTGTTACAGTGAGGAGTAATGTGTTACAGTGAGGAGTGAGGGGGAATGAGTTACAGTGAGGGGGAATGTGTTACAGTGAGGGGGAATGTATTACAGTGAGGGGGAATGAGTTACAGTGAGGAGTGAGGGGGAATGTGTTACAGTGAGGAGTGAGGGGGAATGAGTTACAGTGAGGGGGAATGGGTTACAGTGAGGAGGTAGGGGGAATGTGTTACAGTGATGGGGAATGAGTTACAGTGAGGAGTGAGGGGGAATGTGTTACGGTGATGGGGAATGGGTTACAGCGAGGAGTGAGGGGGAATGTGTTATAGTGAGGGGGAATGGGTTACAGTGAGGGGGAATGAGTTACAGTGAGGGGGAATGGGTTACAGTGAGGGGGAATGAGTTACAGTGAGGGGGAATGAGTTACAGTGAGGGGGAATGAGTTACAGTGAGGAGTGAGGGGGAATGTGTTACAGTGAGGAGTGAGGGGGAATGTGTTACAGTGAGGGGGAATGTGTTACAGTGAGGAGTGAGGGGGAATGTGTTACAGTGATGGGGAATGAGTTGCAGTGAGGGGGAATGTGTTACAGTGATGGGGAATGAGTTGCAGTGAGGAGTGAGGGGGAATGGGTTACAGTGAGGAGTGAGGGGTAATGTGTTACAGTGATGGGGAATGGGTTACAGTGAGGGGAATGAGTTACAGTGAGGGGGAATGAGTTAGAGTGAGGAGTGAGGGGGAATGTGAAACAGTGAGGAGTGAGGGGGAATGTGTTACAGTGAGGAGTGAGGGGGAATGTGTTACATTGAGGGGGGATGTGTTAAATTGAGGGGGAATGGGTTACAGTGAGGGGGAATGAGTTACGGTGATGGGGAATGGGTTACAGCGAGGAATGAGGGGGAATGTGTTATAGTGAGGGGGAATGAGTTACAGTGAGGGGGAATGGGTTACAGTGAGGGGAATGAGTTACAGTGAGGGGGAATGAGTTAGAGTGAGGAGTGAGGGGGAATGTGTTACAGTGAGAAGTGAGGGGGAATGTGTTACAGTGAGGAGTGAGGGGGAATGTGTTACATTGAGGGGGGATGTGTTAAATTGAGGGGGAATGGGTTACAGTGAGGGGGAATGAGTTACGGTGATGGGGAATGGGTTACAGCGAGGAATGAGGGGGAATGTGTTATAGTGAGGGGGAATGAGTTACAATGAGGGGGAATGGGTTACAGTGAGGGGGAATGAGTTACAGTGAGGGGGAATGAGTTACAGTGAGGGGGAATGAGTTACAGTGAGGAATGAGGGGGAATGTGTTACAGTGATGGGGAATGAGTTGCAGTGAGGAGTGAGGGGAATGTGTTACAGTGATGGGGAATGAGTTGCAGTGAGGAGTGAGGGGGAATGTGTTACAGTGAGGAGTGAGGGGGAATGTGTTACAGTGATGTGGAATGTGTTACAGTGAGGAGTGAGGAGGAATGTGTTACAGTGAGGAGTGAGGGGGAATGTGTTACAGTGAGGAGTGAGGGGGAATGTGTTACAGTGAGGAGTGAGGGGGAATGTGTTACATTGAGGGGGAATGGGTTACAGTGAGGGGGAATGAGTTACAGTGAGGGGGAATGAGTTACAGTGAGGAGTGAGGAGGAATGTGTTACAGTGAGGAGTGAGGGGGAATGTGTTACATTGAGGAGTGAGGGGGAATGTGTTACAGTGAGGAGTGAGGGGGAATGTGTTACATTGAGGGGGAATGGGATACAGTGAGGGGGAATGAGTTACAGTGAGGGGGAATGAGTTACAGTGAGGAGTGAGGGGGAATGTGTTACAGTGAAGGGGAATGAGTTGCAGTGAGGAGTGAGAGGGAATGTGTTACAGTGATGGGGAATGTGTTATAGTGAGGGGGAATGAGTTAAAGTGAGGGGGAATGGGTTACAGTGAGGGGGAATGAGTTACAGTGAGGGAAATGTGTTACAGTGAGGAGTGAGGGGGAATGTGTTACAGTGATGGGGAATGAGTTGCAGTGAGGGGGAATGGGTTACAGTGAGGGGGAATGAGTTACAGTGAGGAGTGAGGGGGAATGGGTTACAGTGAGGAGTGAGGGGTAATGTGTTATAGGGAGGGGGAATGAGTTACAGTGAGGGGGAATGGGTTACAGTGAGGGGGAATGAGTTACAGTGAGGGGGAATGAGTTAGAGTGAGGAGTGAGGGGGAATGTGTTACAGTGAGGAGTGAGGGGGAATGTGTTACAGTGATGGGGAATGTGTTAAAGTGAGGAGTGAGGGGGGATGTGTTACAGTGAGGAGGAATGTGTTACAGTGAGGAGTGAGGGGGAATGTGTTACAGTGAGGAGTGAGGGGGAATGTGTTACATTGAGGGGGGATATGTTACAGCGAGGAGTGAGGGGGAATGTGTTATAGTGAGGGGGAATGAGTTACAGTGAGGGAGAATGGGTTACAGTGAGGGGGAATGAGTTACAGTGAGGGGGAATGAGTTACAGTGAGGAGTGAGGGGGAATGTGTTACAGTGATGGGGAATGAGTTGCAGTGAGGAGTGAGGGGAATGTGTTACAGTGATGGGGAATGAGTTGCAGTGAGGAGTGAGGGGGAATGTGTTACAGTGAGGAGTAAGGGGGAATGTGTTACAGTGATGGGGAATGTGTTACAGTGAGGAGTGAGGGGGGATGTGTTACAGTGAGGAGGAATGTGTTACAGTGATGAGTGAGGGGGAATGTGTTACAGTGATGAGTGAGGGGGAATGTGTTACAGTGAGGAGTGAGGGGGAATGTGTTACATTGAGGGGGAATGGGTTACAGTGAGAGGGAATGAGTTACAGTGAGGGGGAATGAGTTACAGTGAGGAGTGAGGGGGAATGTGTTACAGTGAGGAGTGAGGGGGAATGTGTTACAGACAGTGAGGGGGAATGAGTTACAGTGAGGGGGAATGAGTTACAGTGAGGAGTGAGGGGGAATGTGTTACAGTGATGGGGAATGAGTTGCAGTGAGGAGTGAGGGGGAATGTGTTACAGTGATGAGGAATGAGTTACAGTGAGGAGTGAGGGGGAATGTGTTACAGTGATGGGGAATGAGTTGCAGTGAGGAGTGAGGGGGAATGTGTTACAGTGAGGAGTGAGGGGGAATGTGTTACAGTGAGGAGTGAGGGGGAATGTGTTACAGTGATGGGGAATGTGTTACAGTGAGGAGTGAGGGGGAATGTGTTACAGTGATGGGGAATGAGTTGCAGTGAGGAGTGAGAGGGAATGTGTTACAGTGATGGGGAATGTGTTATAGTGAGGGGGAATGAGTTACAGTGAGGGGGAATGAGTTACAGTGAGGAGTAAGGGGGAATGTGTTACAGTGATGGGGAATGTGTTACAGTGAGGAGTGAGGGGGGATGTGTTACAGTGAGGAGGAATGTGTTACAGTGATGAGTGAGGGGGAATGTGTTACAGTGATGAGTGAGGGGGAATGTGTTACAGTGAGGAGTGAGGGGGAATGTGTTACATTGAGGGGGAATGGGTTACAGTGAGAGGGAATGAGTTACAGTGAGGGGGAATGAGTTACAGTGAGGAGTGATGGGGAATGTGTTACAGTGAGGAGTGAGGGGGAATGTGTTACAGACAGTGAGGGGGAATGAGTTACAGTGAGGGGGAATGAGTTACAGTGAGGAGTGAGGGGGAATGTGTTACAGTGATGGGGAATGAGTTGCAGTGAGGAGTGAGGGGGAATGTGTTACAGTGATGAGGAATGAGTTACAGTGAGGAGTGAGGGGGAATGTGTTACAGTGATGGGGAATGAGTTGCAGTGAGGAGTGAGGGGGAATGTGTTACAGTGAGGAGTGAGGGGGAATGTGTTACAGTGAGGAGTGAGGGGGAATGTGTTACAGTGATGGGGAATGTGTTACAGTGAGGAGTGAGGGGGAATGTGTTACATTGAGGGGGAATGGGATACAGTGAGGGGGAATGAGTTACAGTGAGGGGGAATGAGTTACAGTGAGGAGTGAGGGGGAATGTGTTACAGTGAAGGGGAATGAGTTGCAGTGAGGAGTGAGAGGGAATGTGTTACAGTGATGGGGAATGTGTTATAGTGAGGGGGAATGAGTTAAAGTGAGGGGGAATGGGTTACAGTGAGGGGGAATGAGTTACAGTGAGGGAAATGTGTTACAGTGAGGAGTGAGGGGGAATGTGTTACAGTGATGGGGAATGAGTTGCAGTGAGGGGGAATGGGTTACAGTGAGGGGGAATGAGTTACAGTGAGGAGTGAGGGGGAATGGGTTACAGTGAGGAGTGAGGGGTAATGTGTTATAGGGAGGGGGAATGAGTTACAGTGAGGGGGAATGGGTTACAGTGAGGGGGAATGAGTTACAGTGAGGGGGAATGAGTTAGAGTGAGGAGTGAGGGGGAATGTGTTACAGTGAGGAGTGAGGGGGAATGTGTTACAGTGATGGGGAATGTGTTAAAGTGAGGAGTGAGGGGGGATGTGTTACAGTGAGGAGTGAGGAGGAATGTGTTACAGTGAGGAGTGAGGGGGAATGTGTTACAGTGAGGAGTGAGGGGGAATGTGTTACATTGAGGGGGGATATGTTACAGCGAGGAGTGAGGGGGGATGTGTTATAGTGAGGGGGAATGAGTTACAGTGAGGGAGAATGGGTTACAGTGAGGGGGAATGAGTTACAGTGAGGGGGAATGAGTTACAGTGAGGAGTGAGGGGGAATGTGTTACAGTGATGGGGAATGAGTTGCAGTGAGGAGTGAGGGGAATGTGTTACAGTGATGGGGAATGAGTTGCAGTGAGGAGTGAGGGGGAATGTGTTACAGTGAGGAGTAAGGGGGAATGTGTTACAGTGATGGGGAATGTGTTACAGTGAGGAGTGAGGGGGGATGTGTTACAGTGAGGAGGAATGTGTTACAGTGATGAGTGAGGGGGAATGTGTTACAGTGATGAGTGAGGGGGAATGTGTTACAGTGAGGAGTGAGGGGGAATGTGTTACATTGAGGGGGAATGGGTTACAGTGAGAGGGAATGAGTTACAGTGAGGGGGAATGAGTTACAGTGAGGAGTGAGGGGGAATGTGTTACAGTGAGGAGTGAGGGGGAATGTGTTACAGACAGTGAGGGGGAATGAGTTACAGTGAGGGGGAATGAGTTACAGTGAGGAGTGAGGGGGAATGTGTTACAGTGATGGGGAATGAGTTGCAGTGAGGAGTGAGGGGGAATGTGTTACAGTGATGGGGAATGTGTTAAAGTGAGGGGGAATGAGTTACAGTGAGGGGGAATGGGTTACAGTGAGGGGGAATGAGTTACAGTGCGGGGGGATGAGTTAGAGTGAGGAGTGAGGGGGAATGTGTTACAGTGAGGAGTGAGGGGGAATGTGTCACAGTGATGGGGAATGAGTTGCAGTGAGGGGGAATGGGTTACAGTGAGGGGGAATGAGTTACAATGAGGGGGAATGGGTTACAGTGAGGAGTGAGGGGTAATGTGTTATAGTGAGGGGGAATGAGTTACAGTGAGGGGGAATGAGTTACAGTGAGGGGGAATGAGTTAGAGTGAGGAGTGAGGGGGAATGTGTTACAGTGAGGAGTGAGGGGGAATGTGTTACAGTGATGAGGAATGAGTTACAGTGAGGAGTGAGGGGGAATGTGTTACAGTGATGGGGAATGAGTTGCAGTGAGGAGTGAGGGGGAATGTGTTACAGTGAGGAGTGAGGGGGAATGTGTTACAGTGAGGAGTGAGGGGGAATGTGTTACAGTGATGGGGAATGTGTTACAGTGAGGAGTGAGGAGGAATGTGTTACAGTGAGGAGTGAGGGGGAATGTGTTACAGTGAGGAGTGAGGAGGAATGTGTTACAGTGAGGAGTGAGGGGAAATGAGTAACAGTGAGGAGTGAGGGGGAATGTGTTACATTGAGGGGGAATGTGTTACAGTGAGGAGTGAGGGGGAATGTGTTACAGTGAGTAGTGAGGGGGGATGTGTTACTGTGAGTAGTGAGGGGGAATGTGTTACATTGAGGGGGAATGGGTTACAGTGAGGGGGAATGAGTTACAGTGAGGGGGAATGAGTTACAGTGAGGAGTGAGGGGGAATGTGTTACAGTGAGGAGTGAGGGGGAATGTGTTACAGTGAGGAGTGAGGGGGAATGTGTTACATTGAGGGGGAGTGGGTTACAGTGAGGGGGAATGAGTTACAGTGAGGGGGAATGAGTTACAGTGAGGAGTGAGGGGGAATGTGTTACAGTGATGGGGAATGAGTTGCAGTGAGGAGTGAGAGGGAATGTGTTACAGTGATGGGGAATGTGTTATAGTGAGGGGGAATGAGTTACAGTGAGGGGGAATGGGTTACAGTGAGGGGGAATGAGTTACAGTGAGGAGTGAGGGGGAATGTGTTACAGTGATGGGGAATGAGTTGCAGTGAGGGGAATGGGTTACAGTGAGGGGGAATGAGTTACAGTGAGGAGTGAGGGGGATGGGTTACAGTGAGGAGTGAGGGGTAATGTGTTATAGGGAGGGGGAATGAGTTACAGTGAGGGGGAATGGGTTACAGTGATGGGGAATGAGTTACAGTGAGGGGGAATGAGTTAGAGTGAGGAGTGAGGGGGAATGTGTTACAGTGAGGAGTGAGGGGGAATGTGTTAGAGTGATGGGGAATGTGTTACAGTGAGGAGTGAGGGGGGATGTGTTACAGTGAGGAGTGAGGGGGAATGTGTTACAGTGATGGGGAATGAGTTGCAGTGAGGGGAATGGGTTACAGTGAGGGGGAATGAGTTACAGTGAGGAGTGAGGGGGAATGGGTTACAGTGAGGAGTGAGGGGTAATGTGTTATAGGGAAGGGGAATGAGTTACAGTGAGGGGGAATGGTTACAGTGAGGGGGAATGAGTTACAGTGAGGGGGAATGAGTTAGAGTGAGGAGTGAGGGGGAATGTGTTACAGTGAGGAGTGAGGGGGAATGTGTTACAGTGATGGGGAATGTGTTACAGTGAGGAGTGAGGGGGGATGTGTTACAGTGAGGAGTGAGGAGGAATGTGTTACAGTGAGGAGTGAGGGGGAATGTGTTACAGTGAGGAGTGAGGGGGAATGTGTTACATTGAGGGGGGATGTGTTACAGCGAGGAGTGAGGGGGAATGTGTTATAGTGAGGGGGAATGAGTTACAGTGAGGGGGAATGGGTTACAGTGAGGGGGAATGAGTTACAGTGAGGGGGAATGAGTTACAGTGAAGGGGAATGAGTTACAGTGAGGAGTGAGGGGGAATGTGTTACAGTGATGGGGAATGAGTTGCAGTGAGGAGTGAGGGGAATGTGTTACAGTGATGGGGAATGAGTTGCAGTGAGGAGTGAGGGGGAATGTGTTACAGTGAGGAGTGAGGGGGAATGTGTTACAGTGAGGAGTGAGGGGGAATGTGTTACATTGAGGGGGAGTGGGTTACAGTGAGGGGGAATGAGTTACAGTGAGGGGGAATGAGTTACAGTGAGGAGTGAGGGGGAATGTGTTACAGTGATGGGGAATGAGTTGCAGTGAGGAGTGAGAGGGAATGAGTTACAGTGATGGGGAATGTGTTATAGTGAGGGGGAATGAGTTACAGTGAGGGGGAATGGGTTACAGTGAGGGGGAATGAGTTACAGTGTTGAGTGAGGGGGAATGTGTTACAGTGATGGGGAATGAGTTGCAGTGAGGGGAATGGGTTACAGTGAGGGGGAATGAGTTACAGTGAGGAGTGAGGGGGGGATGGGTTACAGTGAGGAGTGAGGGGTAATGTGTTATAGGGAGGGGGAATGAGTTACAGTGAGGGGGAATGGGTTACAGTGAGGGGGAATGAGTTAGAGTGAGGAGTGAGGGGGAATGTGTTACAGTGAGGAGTGAGGCGGAATGTGTTACAGTGATGGGGAATGTGTTACAGTGAGGAGTGAGGGGGGATGTGTTACAGTGAGGAGTGAGGGGGAATGTGTTACAGTGACGGGGAATGAGTTGCAGTGAGGGGAATTGGTTACAGTGAGGGGGAATGAGTTACAGTGAGGAGTGAGGGGGAATGGGTTACAGTGAGGAGTGAGGGGTAATGTGTTATAGGGAGGGGGAATGAGTTACAGTGAGGGAGAATGGGTTACAGTGAGGGGGAATGAGTTACAGTGAGGGGGAATGAGTTAGAGTGAGGAGTGAGGGGGAATGTGTTACAGTGAGGAGTGAGGGGGAATGTGTTACAGTGATGGGGAATGTGTTACAGTGAGGAGTGAGGGGGGATGTGTTACAGTGATGGGGAATGAGTTGCAGTGAGGAGTGAGGGGAATGTGTTACAGTGATGGGGAATGAGTTGCAGTGAGGAGTGAGGGGGAATGTGTTACAGTGAGGAGTGAGGGGGAATGTGTTACAGTTATGGGGAATGTGTTACAGTGAGGAGTGAGGGGGGATGTGTTACAGTGAGGAGGAATGTGTTACAGTGAGGAGTGAGGGGGAATGTGTTACAGTGAGGAGTGAGGAGGAATGTGTTACAGTGAGGAGTGAGGGGGAATGTGTTACATTGAGGGGGAATGGGTTACAGTGAGAGGGAATGAGTTACAGTGAGGGGGAATGAGTTACAGTGAGGAGTGAGGGGGAATGTGTTACAGTGAGGAGTGAGGGGGAATGTGTTACAGACAGTGAGGGGGAATGAGTTACAGTGAGGGGAATGAGTTACAGTGAGGAGTGAGGGGGAATGTGTTACAGTGATGGGGAATGAGTTGCAGTGAGGAGTGAGGGGGAATGTGTTACAGTGATGGGGAATGTGTTATAGTGAGGGGGAATGTGTTACAGTGAGGGGGAATGGGTTACAGTAAGGGGGAATGGGTTACAGTAAGGGGGAATGAGTTACAGTGCGGGGGAATGAGTTAGAGTGAGGAGTGAGGGGGAATGTGTTACAGTGAGGAGTGAGGGGGAATGTGTTACAGTGATGGGGAATGAGTTGCAGTGAGGGGGAATGGGTTACAGTGAGGGGGAATGGGTTACAGTGAGGAGTGAGGGGTAATGTGTTATAGTGAGGGGGAATGAGTTACAGTGAGGGGGAATGAGTTACAGTGAGGGGGAATGAGTTACAGTGAGGGGGAATGAGTTAGAGTGAGGAGGGAGGGGAATGTGTTACAGTGAGGAGTGAGGGGGAATGTGTTACAGTGATGAGGAATGAGTTACAGTGAGGAGTGAGGGGGAATGTGTTACATTGAGGGGGGATATGTTACAGCGAGGAGTGAGGGGGGATGTGTTATAGTGAGGGGGAATGAGTTACAGTGAGGGAGAATGGGTTACAGTGAGGGGGAATGAGTTACAGTGAGGGGGAATGAGTTACAGTGAGGAGTGAGGGGGAATGTGTTACAGTGATGGGGAATGAGTTGCAGTGAGGAGTGAGGGGAATGTGTTACAGTGATGGGGAATGAGTTGCAGTGAGGAGTGAGGGGGAATGTGTTACAGTGAGGAGTAAGGGGGAATGTGTTACAGTGATGGGGAATGTGTTACAGTGAGGAGTGAGGGGGGATGTGTTACAGTGAGGAGGAATGTGTTACAGTGATGAGTGAGGGGGAATGTGTTACAGTGATGAGTGAGGGGGAATGTGTTACAGTGAGGAGTGAGGGGGAATGTGTTACATTGAGGGGGAATGGGTTACAGTGAGAGGGAATGAGTTACAGTGAGGGGGAATGAGTTACAGTGAGGAGTGAGGGGGAATGTGTTACAGTGAGGAGTGAGGGGGAATGTGTTACAGACAGTGAGGGGGAATGAGTTACAGTGAGGGGGAATGAGTTACAGTGAGGAGTGAGGGGGAATGTGTTACAGTGATGGGGAATGAGTTGCAGTGAGGAGTGAGGGGGAATGTGTTACAGTGATGGGGAATGTGTTAAAGTGAGGGGGAATGAGTTACAGTGAGGGGGAATGGGTTACAGTGAGGGGGAATGAGTTACAGTGCGGGGGGATGAGTTAGAGTGAGGAGTGAGGGGGAATGTGTTACAGTGAGGAGTGAGGGGGAATGTGTCACAGTGATGGGGAATGAGTTGCAGTGAGGGGGAATGGGTTACAGTGAGGGGGAATGAGTTACAATGAGGGGGAATGGGTTACAGTGAGGAGTGAGGGGTAATGTGTTATAGTGAGGGGGAATGAGTTACAGTGAGGGGGAATGAGTTACAGTGAGGGGGAATGAGTTAGAGTGAGGAGTGAGGGGGAATGTGTTACAGTGAGGAGTGAGGGGGAATGTGTTACAGTGATGAGGAATGAGTTACAGTGAGGAGTGAGGGGGAATGTGTTACAGTGATGGGGAATGAGTTGCAGTGAGGAGTGAGGGGGAATGTGTTACAGTGAGGAGTGAGGGGGAATGTGTTACAGTGAGGAGTGAGGGGGAATGTGTTACAGTGATGGGGAATGTGTTACAGTGAGGAGTGAGGAGGAATGTGTTACAGTGAGGAGTGAGGGGGAATGTGTTACAGTGAGGAGTGAGGAGGAATGTGTTACAGTGAGGAGTGAGGGGAAATGAGTAACAGTGAGGAGTGAGGGGGAATGTGTTACATTGAGGGGGAATGTGTTACAGTGAGGAGTGAGGGGGAATGTGTTACAGTGAGTAGTGAGGGGGGATGTGTTACTGTGAGTAGTGAGGGGGAATGTGTTACATTGAGGGGGAATGGGTTACAGTGAGGGGGAATGAGTTACAGTGAGGGGGAATGAGTTACAGTGAGGAGTGAGGGGGAATGTGTTACAGTGAGGAGTGAGGGGGAATGTGTTACAGTGAGGAGTGAGGGGGAATGTGTTACATTGAGGGGGAGTGGGTTACAGTGAGGGGGAATGAGTTACAGTGAGGGGGAATGAGTTACAGTGAGGAGTGAGGGGGAATGTGTTACAGTGATGGGGAATGAGTTGCAGTGAGGAGTGAGAGGGAATGTGTTACAGTGATGGGGAATGTGTTATAGTGAGGGGGAATGAGTTACAGTGAGGGGGAATGGGTTACAGTGAGGGGGAATGAGTTACAGTGAGGAGTGAGGGGGAATGTGTTACAGTGATGGGGAATGAGTTGCAGTGAGGGGAATGGGTTACAGTGAGGGGGAATGAGTTACAGTGAGGAGTGAGGGGGATGGGTTACAGTGAGGAGTGAGGGGTAATGTGTTATAGGGAGGGGGAATGAGTTACAGTGAGGGGGAATGGGTTACAGTGATGGGGAATGAGTTACAGTGAGGGGGAATGAGTTAGAGTGAGGAGTGAGGGGGAATGTGTTACAGTGAGGAGTGAGGGGGAATGTGTTAGAGTGATGGGGAATGTGTTACAGTGAGGAGTGAGGGGGGATGTGTTACAGTGAGGAGTGAGGGGGAATGTGTTACAGTGATGGGGAATGAGTTGCAGTGAGGGGAATGGGTTACAGTGAGGGGGAATGAGTTACAGTGAGGAGTGAGGGGGAATGGGTTACAGTGAGGAGTGAGGGGTAATGTGTTATAGGGAAGGGGAATGAGTTACAGTGAGGGGGAATGGTTACAGTGAGGGGGAATGAGTTACAGTGAGGGGGAATGAGTTAGAGTGAGGAGTGAGGGGGAATGTGTTACAGTGAGGAGTGAGGGGGAATGTGTTACAGTGATGGGGAATGTGTTACAGTGAGGAGTGAGGGGGGATGTGTTACAGTGAGGAGTGAGGAGGAATGTGTTACAGTGAGGAGTGAGGGGGAATGTGTTACAGTGAGGAGTGAGGGGGAATGTGTTACATTGAGGGGGGATGTGTTACAGCGAGGAGTGAGGGGGAATGTGTTATAGTGAGGGGGAATGAGTTACAGTGAGGGGGAATGGGTTACAGTGAGGGGGAATGAGTTACAGTGAGGGGGAATGAGTTACAGTGAAGGGGAATGAGTTACAGTGAGGAGTGAGGGGGAATGTGTTACAGTGATGGGGAATGAGTTGCAGTGAGGAGTGAGGGGAATGTGTTACAGTGATGGGGAATGAGTTGCAGTGAGGAGTGAGGGGGAATGTGTTACAGTGAGGAGTGAGGGGGAATGTGTTACAGTGAGGAGTGAGGGGGAATGTGTTACATTGAGGGGGAGTGGGTTACAGTGAGGGGGAATGAGTTACAGTGAGGGGGAATGAGTTACAGTGAGGAGTGAGGGGGAATGTGTTACAGTGATGGGGAATGAGTTGCAGTGAGGAGTGAGAGGGAATGAGTTACAGTGATGGGGAATGTGTTATAGTGAGGGGGAATGAGTTACAGTGAGGGGGAATGGGTTACAGTGAGGGGGAATGAGTTACAGTGTTGAGTGAGGGGGAATGTGTTACAGTGATGGGGAATGAGTTGCAGTGAGGGGAATGGGTTACAGTGAGGGGGAATGAGTTACAGTGAGGAGTGAGGGGGGGATGGGTTACAGTGAGGAGTGAGGGGTAATGTGTTATAGGGAGGGGGAATGAGTTACAGTGAGGGGGAATGGGTTACAGTGAGGGGGAATGAGTTAGAGTGAGGAGTGAGGGGGAATGTGTTACAGTGAGGAGTGAGGCGGAATGTGTTACAGTGATGGGGAATGTGTTACAGTGAGGAGTGAGGGGGGATGTGTTACAGTGAGGAGTGAGGGGGAATGTGTTACAGTGACGGGGAATGAGTTGCAGTGAGGGGAATTGGTTACAGTGAGGGGGAATGAGTTACAGTGAGGAGTGAGGGGGAATGGGTTACAGTGAGGAGTGAGGGGTAATGTGTTATAGGGAGGGGGAATGAGTTACAGTGAGGGAGAATGGGTTACAGTGAGGGGGAATGAGTTACAGTGAGGGGGAATGAGTTAGAGTGAGGAGTGAGGGGGAATGTGTTACAGTGAGGAGTGAGGGGGAATGTGTTACAGTGATGGGGAATGTGTTACAGTGAGGAGTGAGGGGGGATGTGTTACAGTGATGGGGAATGAGTTGCAGTGAGGAGTGAGGGGAATGTGTTACAGTGATGGGGAATGAGTTGCAGTGAGGAGTGAGGGGGAATGTGTTACAGTGAGGAGTGAGGGGGAATGTGTTACAGTTATGGGGAATGTGTTACAGTGAGGAGTGAGGGGGGATGTGTTACAGTGAGGAGGAATGTGTTACAGTGAGGAGTGAGGGGGAATGTGTTACAGTGAGGAGTGAGGAGGAATGTGTTACAGTGAGGAGTGAGGGGGAATGTGTTACATTGAGGGGGAATGGGTTACAGTGAGAGGGAATGAGTTACAGTGAGGGGGAATGAGTTACAGTGAGGAGTGAGGGGGAATGTGTTACAGTGAGGAGTGAGGGGGAATGTGTTACAGACAGTGAGGGGGAATGAGTTACAGTGAGGGGAATGAGTTACAGTGAGGAGTGAGGGGGAATGTGTTACAGTGATGGGGAATGAGTTGCAGTGAGGAGTGAGGGGGAATGTGTTACAGTGATGGGGAATGTGTTATAGTGAGGGGGAATGTGTTACAGTGAGGGGGAATGGGTTACAGTAAGGGGGAATGGGTTACAGTAAGGGGGAATGAGTTACAGTGCGGGGGAATGAGTTAGAGTGAGGAGTGAGGGGGAATGTGTTACAGTGAGGAGTGAGGGGGAATGTGTTACAGTGATGGGGAATGAGTTGCAGTGAGGGGGAATGGGTTACAGTGAGGGGGAATGGGTTACAGTGAGGAGTGAGGGGTAATGTGTTATAGTGAGGGGGAATGAGTTACAGTGAGGGGGAATGAGTTACAGTGAGGGGGAATGAGTTACAGTGAGGGGGAATGAGTTAGAGTGAGGAGGGAGGGGAATGTGTTACAGTGAGGAGTGAGGGGGAATGTGTTACAGTGATGAGGAATGAGTTACAGTGAGGAGTGAGGGGGAATGTGTTACAGTCATGGGGAATGAGTTGCAGTGAGGAGTGAGGGGGAATGTGTTACAGTGAGGAGTGAGGGGGAATGTGTTACAGTGATGGGGAATGTGTTACAGTGAGGAGTGAGGGGGAATGTGTTACAGTGAGGAGTGAGGAGGAATGTGTTACAGTGAGGAGTGAGGGGGAATGTGTTACAGTGAGGAGTGAGGGGGAATGTGTTACATTGAGGGGGAATGTGTTACAGTGAGGAGTGAGGGGGAATGTGTTACATTGAGGGGGAATGTGTTACTTTGAGGGGGATTGGGTTACAGTGAGGGGGAATGTGTTACAGTGAGGGGGAATGAGTTACAGTGAGGGGTGCTGGGGAATGTGTTACAGTGAGGAGTGAGGGGGAATGGGTTACAGCGAGGAGTGAGGGGGAATGTGTTACAGTGAGGGGGAATGGGTTAGAGCGAGGAGTGAGGGGGAATGTGTTACAGTGAGGGAGAATGTGTTACAGTGAGGGGGAATGAGTTACAGTGAGGAGTGAGGGGTAATGTGTTACAGTGAGGAGTGAGGGGGAATGAGTACCAGTGAGGGGGAATGGGTTACAGTGAGGAGGTAGGGGGAATGTTTTACAGTGATGGGAAATGAGTTACAGTGAGGAGTGAGGGGGAATGTGTTACGGTGATGGGGAATGGGTTACAGCGAGGAGTGAGGGGGAATGTGTTATAGTGAGGGGGAATGAGTTACAGTGAGGGGGAATGGGTTACAGTGAGGGGGAATGGGTTACAGTGAGGGGGAATGAGTTACAGTGAGGGGGAATGAGTTACAGTGAGAAGTGAGGGGGAATGTGTTACAATGAGGAGTGAGGGGGAATGTGTTACAGTGATGGGGAATGAGTTGCAGTGAGGAGTGAGGAGGAATGTGTTACAGTGAGGAGTGAGGGGGAATGTGTTACAGTGAGGAGTGAGGGGGAATGTGTTACATTGAGGGGGGGGTGTTACATTGAGGGGGAATGGGTTACAGTGAGGGGGAATGTGTTACAGTGAGGGGGAATGAGTTACAGTGAGGAGTGAGGGGGAATGTGTTACAGTGAGGAGTGAGGGGGAATGTGTTACAGTGATGGGGAATGAGTTGCAGTGAGGGGTGGGGGGGAATGTGTTACAGTGATGGGGAATGAGTTCCAGTGAGGAGTGAGGGGGAATGTGTTAGTGATGGGGAATGAGTTGCAGTGAGGAGTGAGGGGGAATGTGTTACAGTGAGGAGTGAGGGGGAATGGGTTACAGTGAGGAGTAAGGGGGAATGTGTTACAGTGATGGGGAATGTGTTACAGTGAGGAGTGAGGGGGAATGGGTTACAGTGAGGAGTAAGGGGGAATGTGTTACAGTGATGGGGAATGTGTTACAGTGAGGAGTGAGGGGGAATGTGTTACAGTGAGGAGTGAGGGGGAATGTGTTACAGTGAGGAGTGAGGGGGAATGTGTTACAGTGAGGGGGAATGTGTTACAGTGAGGAGTGAGGGGGAATGTGTTACAGTGAGGGGAAATGTGTTACAGTGAGGGGGAATGTGTTACAGTGAGGAGTGAGGGGGAATGTGTTACAGTGAGTGGGAATGGGTTACAGTGAGGAGTGAGGGGGGATGTGTTACAGTGATGGGGAATGTGTTACAGTGAGGAGTGAGGGGGAATGTGTTAGAGTGAGGAGTGAGGAGTAATGTGAAACAGTGAGGAGTGAGGGGTAATGGGTTACAGTGATGGGGAATGAGTTGCAGTGAGGAGTGAGGGGGAATGGGTTACAGTGAAGAGTGAGGGGTAATGTGTTACAGTGATGGGGAAGTGTGATAGTGAGGGGGAATGAGTTACAGTGAGGGGGAATGGGTTACAGTGAGGGGGAAAGAGTTACAGTGAGGGGGAATGAGTTAGAGTGAGGAGTGAGGGGGATTGTGTTACAGTGAGGAGTGAGGTGTAAAATGTGTTACAGTGATGGGGAATGAGTTGCAGTGAGGAGTGAGGGGGAATGTGTTATAGTGATGGGGAATGAGTTACATTGAGGAGTGAGGGGGAATGTGTTACAGTGATGGGGAATGAGTTGCAGTGAGGAATAAGGGGGAATGTGTTACAGTGAGGAGTGAGGGGGAATGTGTTACAGTGATGTGGAATGTGTTACAGTGAGGAGTGAGGGGGGATGTGTTACAGTGAGGAGTGAGGAGGAATGTGTTACAGTGAGGAGTGAGGGAGAATGTGTTACATTGCGAGGGAATTTGTTACAGTGAGGAGTGGGGGGGAATGTGTTACATTGAGGGGGAATGGGTTACAGTGAGGGGGAATGAGTTACAGTGAGGGGGAATGAGTTACAGTGAGGAGTGAGGGGGAATGTGTTAAGGTGATGGGGAATGAGTTGCAGTGAGGAGTGGGGGGGAATGTGTTACAGTGATGGGGAATGAGTTCCAGTGAGGAGTGAGGGGGAATGTGTTACAGTGATGGGGAATGAGTTGCAGTGAGGAGTGATGGGGAATGTGTTACAGTGAGGAGTGAGGGGGAATGGGTTACAGTGAGGAGTGAGGGGGAATGTGTTAGAGTGATGGGGAATGTGTTACAGTGAGGAGTGAGGGGGAATGTGTTACAGTGAGGAGTGAGGGGGAATGTGTTACAGTGATGGGGAATGTGTTACAGT
Organism: Pseudophryne corroboree; assembly: GCF_028390025.1. NCBI lineage: Eukaryota > Metazoa > Chordata > Amphibia > Anura > Myobatrachidae > Pseudophryne > Pseudophryne corroboree. The sequence continues at coordinate 1,206,653,110 of NC_086444.1, forward strand.
GAGGAGTGAGGGGGGATGTGTTACAGTGATGGGGAATGAGTTGCAGTGAGGAGTGAGGGGAATGTGTTACAGTGATGGGGAATGAGTTGCAGTGAGGAGTGAGGGAGAATGTGTTACAGTGAGGAGTGAGGGGGAATGTGTTACAGTTATGGGGAATGTGTTACAGTGAGGAGTGAGGGGGGATGTGTTACAGTGAGGAGGAATGTGTTACAGTGAGGAGTGAGGGGGAATGTGTTACAGTGAGGAGTGAGGAGGAATGTGTTACAGTGAGGAGTGAGGGGGAATGTGTTACATTGAGGGGGAATGGGTTACAGTGAGAGGGAATGAGTTACAGTGAGGGGGAATGAGTTACAGTGAGGAGTGAGGGGGAATGTGTTACAGTGAGGAGTGAGGGGGAATGTGTTACAGACAGTGAGGGGGAATGAGTTACAGTGAGGGGGAATGAGTTACAGTGAGGAGTGAGGGGGAATGTGTTACAGTGATGGGGAATGAGTTGCAGTGAGGAGTGAGGGGGAATGTGTTACAGTGATGGGGAATGTGTTATAGTGAGGGGGAATGTGTTACAGTGAGGGGGAATGGGTTACAGTAAGGGGGAATGGGTTACAGTAAGGGGGAATGAGTTACAGTGCGGGGGAATGAGTTAGAGTGAGGAGTGAGGGGGAATGTGTTACAGTGAGGAGTGAGGGGGAATGTGTTACAGTGATGGGGAATGAGTTGCAGTGAGGGGGAATGGGTTACAGTGAGGGGGAATGGGTTACAGTGAGGAGTGAGGGGTAATGTGTTATAGTGAGGGGGAATGAGTTACAGTGAGGGGGAATGAGTTACAGTGAGGGGGAATGAGTTACAGTGAGGGGGAATGAGTTAGAGTGAGGAGTGAGGGGGAATGTGTTACAGTGAGGAGTGAGGGGGAATGTGTTACAGTGATGAGGAATGAGTTACAGTGAGGAGTGAGGGGGAATGTGTTACAGTCATGGGGAATGAGTTGCAGTGAGGAGTGAGGGGGAATGTGTTACAGTGAGGAGTGAGGGGGAATGTGTTACAGTGATGGGGAATGTGTTACAGTGAGGAGTGAGGGGGAATGTGTTACAGTGAGGAGTGAGGAGGAATGTGTTACAGTGAGGAGTGAGGGGGAATGTGTTACAGTGAGGAGTGAGGGGGAATGTGTTACATTGAGGGGGAATGTGTTACAGTGAGGAGTGAGGGGGAATGTGTTACATTGAGGGGGAATGTGTTACTTTGAGGGGGATTGGGTTACAGTGAGGGGGAATGTGTTACAGTGAGGGGGAATGAGTTACAGTGAGGGGTGCTGGGGAATGTGTTACAGTGAGGAGTGAGGGGGAATGGGTTACAGCGAGGAGTGAGGGGGAATGTGTTACAGTGAGGGGGAATGGGTTAGAGCGAGGAGTGAGGGGGAATGTGTTACAGTGAGGGAGAATGTGTTACAGTGAGGGGGAATGAGTTACAGTGAGGAGTGAGGGGTAATGTGTTACAGTGAGGAGTGAGGGGGAATGAGTACCAGTGAGGGGGAATGGGTTACAGTGAGGAGGTAGGGGGAATGTTTTACAGTGATGGGAAATGAGTTACAGTGAGGAGTGAGGGGGAATGTGTTACGGTGATGGGGAATGGGTTACAGCGAGGAGTGAGGGGGAATGTGTTATAGTGAGGGGGAATGAGTTACAGTGAGGGGGAATGGGTTACAGTGAGGGGGAATGGGTTACAGTGAGGGGGAATGGGTTACAGTGAGGGGGAATGAGTTACAGTGAGAAGTGAGGGGGAATGTGTTACAATGAGGAGTGAGGGGGAATGTGTTACAGTGATGGGGAATGAGTTGCAGTGAGGAGTGAGGAGGAATGTGTTACAGTGAGGAGTGAGGGGGAATGTGTTACAGTGAGGAGTGAGGGGGAATGTGTTACATTGAGGGGGGGGTGTTACATTGAGGGGGAATGGGTTACAGTGAGGGGGAATGTGTTACAGTGAGGGGGAATGAGTTACAGTGAGGAGTGAGGGGGAATGTGTTACAGTGAGGAGTGAGGGGGAATGTGTTACAGTGATGGGGAATGAGTTGCAGTGAGGGGTGGGGGGGAATGTGTTACAGTGATGGGGAATGAGTTCCAGTGAGGAGTGAGGGGGAATGTGTTAGTGATGGGGAATGAGTTGCAGTGAGGAGTGAGGGGGAATGTGTTACAGTGAGGAGTGAGGGGGAATGGGTTACAGTGAGGAGTAAGGGGGAATGTGTTACAGTGATGGGGAATGTGTTACAGTGAGGAGTGAGGGGGAATGGGTTACAGTGAGGAGTAAGGGGGAATGTGTTACAGTGATGGGGAATGTGTTACAGTGAGGAGTGAGGGGGAATGTGTTACAGTGATGGGGAATGTGTTACAGTGAGGAGTGAGGGGGGATGTGTTACAGTGATGGGGAATGAGTTGCAGTGAGGAGTGAGGGGAATGTGTTACAGTGATGGGGAATGAGTTGCAGTGAGGAGTGAGGGAGAATGTGTTACAGTGAGGAGTGAGGGGGAATGTGTTACAGTTATGGGGAATGTGTTACAGTGAGGAGTGAGGGGGGATGTGTTACAGTGAGGAGGAATGTGTTACAGTGAGGAGTGAGGGGGAATGTGTTACAGTGAGGAGTGAGGAGGAATGTGTTACAGTGAGGAGTGAGGGGGAATGTGTTACATTGAGGGGGAATGGGTTACAGTGAGAGGGAATGAGTTACAGTGAGGGGGAATGAGTTACAGTGAGGAGTGAGGGGGAATGTGTTACAGTGAGGAGTGAGGGGGAATGTGTTACAGACAGTGAGGGGGAATGAGTTACAGTGAGGGGGAATGAGTTACAGTGAGGAGTGAGGGGGAATGTGTTACAGTGATGGGGAATGAGTTGCAGTGAGGAGTGAGGGGGAATGTGTTACAGTGATGGGGAATGTGTTATAGTGAGGGGGAATGTGTTACAGTGAGGGGGAATGGGTTACAGTAAGGGGGAATGGGTTACAGTAAGGGGGAATGAGTTACAGTGCGGGGGAATGAGTTAGAGTGAGGAGTGAGGGGGAATGTGTTACAGTGAGGAGTGAGGGGGAATGTGTTACAGTGATGGGGAATGAGTTGCAGTGAGGGGGAATGGGTTACAGTGAGGGGGAATGGGTTACAGTGAGGAGTGAGGGGTAATGTGTTATAGTGAGGGGGAATGAGTTACAGTGAGGGGGAATGAGTTACAGTGAGGGGGAATGAGTTACAGTGAGGGGGAATGAGTTAGAGTGAGGAGTGAGGGGGAATGTGTTACAGTGAGGAGTGAGGGGGAATGTGTTACAGTGATGAGGAATGAGTTACAGTGAGGAGTGAGGGGGAATGTGTTACAGTCATGGGGAATGAGTTGCAGTGAGGAGTGAGGGGGAATGTGTTACAGTGAGGAGTGAGGGGGAATGTGTTACAGTGATGGGGAATGTGTTACAGTGAGGAGTGAGGGGGAATGTGTTACAGTGAGGAGTGAGGAGGAATGTGTTACAGTGAGGAGTGAGGGGGAATGTGTTACAGTGAGGAGTGAGGGGGAATGTGTTACATTGAGGGGGAATGTGTTACAGTGAGGAGTGAGGGGGAATGTGTTACATTGAGGGGGAATGTGTTACTTTGAGGGGGATTGGGTTACAGTGAGGGGGAATGTGTTACAGTGAGGGGGAATGAGTTACAGTGAGGGGTGCTGGGGAATGTGTTACAGTGAGGAGTGAGGGGGAATGGGTTACAGCGAGGAGTGAGGGGGAATGTGTTACAGTGAGGGGGAATGGGTTAGAGCGAGGAGTGAGGGGGAATGTGTTACAGTGAGGGAGAATGTGTTACAGTGAGGGGGAATGAGTTACAGTGAGGAGTGAGGGGTAATGTGTTACAGTGAGGAGTGAGGGGGAATGAGTACCAGTGAGGGGGAATGGGTTACAGTGAGGAGGTAGGGGGAATGTTTTACAGTGATGGGAAATGAGTTACAGTGAGGAGTGAGGGGGAATGTGTTACGGTGATGGGGAATGGGTTACAGCGAGGAGTGAGGGGGAATGTGTTATAGTGAGGGGGAATGAGTTACAGTGAGGGGGAATGGGTTACAGTGAGGGGGAATGGGTTACAGTGAGGGGGAATGGGTTACAGTGAGGGGGAATGAGTTACAGTGAGAAGTGAGGGGGAATGTGTTACAATGAGGAGTGAGGGGGAATGTGTTACAGTGATGGGGAATGAGTTGCAGTGAGGAGTGAGGAGGAATGTGTTACAGTGAGGAGTGAGGGGGAATGTGTTACAGTGAGGAGTGAGGGGGAATGTGTTACATTGAGGGGGGGGTGTTACATTGAGGGGGAATGGGTTACAGTGAGGGGGAATGTGTTACAGTGAGGGGGAATGAGTTACAGTGAGGAGTGAGGGGGAATGTGTTACAGTGAGGAGTGAGGGGGAATGTGTTACAGTGATGGGGAATGAGTTGCAGTGAGGGGTGGGGGGGAATGTGTTACAGTGATGGGGAATGAGTTCCAGTGAGGAGTGAGGGGGAATGTGTTAGTGATGGGGAATGAGTTGCAGTGAGGAGTGAGGGGGAATGTGTTACAGTGAGGAGTGAGGGGGAATGGGTTACAGTGAGGAGTAAGGGGGAATGTGTTACAGTGATGGGGAATGTGTTACAGTGAGGAGTGAGGGGGAATGGGTTACAGTGAGGAGTAAGGGGGAATGTGTTACAGTGATGGGGAATGTGTTACAGTGAGGAGTGAGGGGGAATGTGTTACAGTGAGGAGTGAGGGGGAATGTGTTACAGTGAGGAGTGAGGGGGAATGTGTTACAGTGAGGAGTGAGGGGGAATGTGTTACAGTGAGGGGGAATGTGTTACAGTGAGGAGTGAGGGGGAATGTGTTACAGTGAGGGGAAATGTGTTACAGTGAGGGGGAATGTGTTACAGTGAGGAGTGAGGGGGAATGTGTTACAGTGAGTGGGAATGGGTTACAGTGAGGAGTGAGGGGGGATGTGTTACAGTGATGGGGAATGTGTTACAGTGAGGAGTGAGGGGGAATGTGTTAGAGTGAGGAGTGAGGAGTAATGTGAAACAGTGAGGAGTGAGGGGTAATGGGTTACAGTGATGGGGAATGAGTTGCAGTGAGGAGTGAGGGGGAATGGGTTACAGTGAAGAGTGAGGGGTAATGTGTTACAGTGATGGGGAAGTGTGATAGTGAGGGGGAATGAGTTACAGTGAGGGGGAATGGGTTACAGTGAGGGGGAAAGAGTTACAGTGAGGGGGAATGAGTTAGAGTGAGGAGTGAGGGGGATTGTGTTACAGTGAGGAGTGAGGTGTAAAATGTGTTACAGTGATGGGGAATGAGTTGCAGTGAGGAGTGAGGGGGAATGTGTTATAGTGATGGGGAATGAGTTACATTGAGGAGTGAGGTGGAATGTGTTACAGTGATGGGGAATGAGTTGCAGTGAGGAATAAGGGGGAATGTGTTACAGTGAGGAGTGAGGGGGAATGTGTTACAGTGATGTGGAATGTGTTACAGTGAGGAGTGAGGGGGGATGTGTTACAGTGAGGAGTGAGGAGGAATGTGTTACAGTGAGGAGTGAGGGAGAATGTGTTACATTGCGAGGGAATGTGTTACAGTGAGGAGTGGGGGGGAATGTGTTACATTGAGGGGGAATGGGTTACAGTGAGGGGGAATGAGTTACAGTGAGGGGGAATGAGTTACAGTGAGGAGTGAGGGGGAATGTGTTACAGTGATGGGAAATGAGTTGCAGTGAGGAGTGGGGGGGAATGTGTTACAGTGATGGGGAATGAGTTCCAGTGAGGAGTGAGGGGGAATGTGTTACAGTGATGGGGAATGAGTTGCAGAGAGGAGTGATGGGGAATGTGTTACAGTGAGGAGTGAGGGGGAATGGGTTACAGTGAGGAGTGAGGGGGAATGTGTTAGAGTGATGGGGAATGTGTTACAGTGAGGAGTGAGGGGGAATGTATTACATTGAGGCTGAATGTGTTACAGTGAGGGGGAATGTGTTACAGTGAGGAGTGAGGGGGAATGTGTTACAGTGAGGAGTGAGGGGGAATGTGTTACAGTTATGGGGAATGTGTTACAGTGAGGAGTGAGGGGGGATGTGTTACAGTGAGGAGGAATGTGTTACAGTGAGGAGTGAGGGGGAATGTGTTACAGTGAGGAGTGAGGGGGAATGTGTTACAGTGAGGAGTGAGGGGGAATGTGTTACATTGAGGGGGAATGGGTTACAGTGAGAGGGAATGAGTTACAGTAAGGGGGAATGAGTTACAGTAAGGAGTGAGGGGGAATGTGTTACAGTGAGGAGTGAGGGGGAATGTGTTACAGACAGTGAGGGGGAATGAGTTACAGTGAGGGGGAATGAGTTACAGTGAGGAGTGAGGGGGAATGTGTTACAGTGATGGGGAATGAGTTGCAGTGAGGAGTGAGGGGGAATGTGTTACAGTGATGGGGAATGTGTTATAGTGAGGGGGAATGTGTTACAGTAAGGGGGAAAGGGTTACAGTAAGGGGGAATGGGTTACAGTAAGGGGGAATGAGTTACAGTGCGTGGGAATGAGTTAGAGTGAGGAGTGAGGGGGAATGTGTTACAGTGAGGAGTGAGGGGGAATGTGTTACAGTGATGGGGAATGAGTTGCAGTGAGGGGGAATGGGTTACAGTGAGGGGGAATGAGTTACAGTGAGGGGGAATGGGTTACAGTGAGGAGTGAGGGGTAATGTGTTATAGTGAGGGGGAATGAGTTACAGTGAGGGGGAATGAGTTACTGTGAGGGGGAATGAGTTAGACTGAGGAGTGAGGGGGAATGTGTTACAGTGAGGAGTGAGGGGGAATGTGTTACAGTCATGGGGAATGAGTTGCAGTGAGGAGTGAGGGAGAATGTGTTACAGTGAGGAGTGAGGGGGAATGTGTTACAGTGATGGGGAATGTGTAAAAGTGAGGAGTGAGGGGGAATGTGTTACAGTGAGGAGTGAGGGGGGATGTGTTACAGTGAGGAATGAGGGGGAATGTGTTACAGTTAGGAGTGAGGGAGAATGTGTTACAGTGAGGAGTGAGGGGGAATGTGTTACAGTGAGGAGTGAGGGGGAATGTGTTACAGTGAGGAGTGAGGAGGAATGTGTTACAGTGAGGAGTGAGGGGGAATGTGTTACAGTGAGGAGTGAGGGGGAATGTGTTACATTGAGGGGGAATGTGTTACAGTGAGGAGTGAGGGGGAATGTGTTACATTGAGGGGGAATGTGTTACTTTGAGGGGGATTGGGTTACAGTGAGGGGGAATGTGTTACAGTGAGGGGGAATGAGTTACAGTGAGGGGTGCTGGGGAATGTGTTACAGTGAGGAGTGAGGGGGAATGGGTTACAGCGAGGAGTGAGGGGGAATGTGTTACAGTGAGGGGGAATGGGTTACAGCGAGGAGTGAGGGGGAATGTGTTACAGTGAGGGAGAATGTGTTACAGTGGGGGGGAATAGTTACAGTGAGGAGTGAGGGGTAATGTGTTACAGTGAGGAGTGAGGGGGAATGAGTACCAGTGAGGGGGAATGGGTTACAGTGAGGAGGTAGGGGGAATGTTTTACAGTGATGGGAAATGAGTTACAGTGAGGAGTGAGGGGGAATGTGTTACGGTGTTGGGGAATGGGTTACAGCGAGGAGTGAGGGGGAATGTGTTATAGTGAGGGGGAATGAGTTACAGTGAGGGGGAATGGGTTACAGTGAGGGGGAATGAGTTACAGTGAGGGGGAATGAGTTACAGTGAGAAGTGAGGGGGAATGTGTTACAATGAGGAGTGAGGGGGAATGTGTAACAGTGATGGGGAATGAGTTGCAGTGAGGAGTGAGGGGGAATGTGTTACAGTGAGGAGTGAGGGGGAATGTGTTACAGTGATGGGGAATGTGTTAAAGTAAGGAGTGAGGGGGGATGTGTTACAGTGAGGAGTGAGGAGGAATGTGTTACAGTGAGGAGTGAGGGGGAATGTGTTACAGTGAGGAGTGAGGGGGAATGTGTTACATTGAGGGGGGGGTGTTACATTGAGGGGGAAAGGGTTACAGTGAGGGGGAATGTGTTACAGTGAGAGGGAATGAGTTACAGTGAGGAGTGAGGGGGAATGTGTTACAGTGAGGAGTGAGGGGGAATGTTTTACAGTGATGGGGAATGAGTTGCAGTGAGGGGTGGGGGAGAATGTGTTACAGTGATGGGGAATGAGTTGCAGTGAGGAGTGAGGGGGAATGTGTTACAGTGAGGAGTGAGGGGGAATGGGTTACAGTGAGGAGTGAGGGGGGATGTGTTACAGTGAGGGGAAATGTGTTACAGTGAGGGGGAATGTGTTACAGTGAGGAGTGAGGGGGAATGTGTTACAGTGAGGGGGAATAGGTTACAGTGAGGAGTGAGGGGGGATGTGTTACAGTGATGGGGAATGTGTTACAGTGAGGAGTGAGGGGGAATGTGTTAGAGTGAGGAGTGAGGGGTAATGGGTTACAGTGATGGGGAATGAGTTGCAGTGAGGAGTGAGGGGGAATGGGTTACAGTGAAGAGTGAGGGGTAATGTGTTACAGTGATGGGGAAGTGTGATAGTGAGGGGGAATGAGTTACAGTGAGGGGGAATGGGTTACAGTGAGGGGGAAAGAGTTACAGTGAGGGGGAATGAGTTAGAGTGAGGAGTGAGGGGGATTGTGTTACAGTGAGGAGTGAGGGGGAATGTGTTACAGTGATGGGGAATGAGTTGCAGTGAGGAGTGAGGGGGAATGTGTTATAGTGATGGGGAATGAGTTACAGTGAGGAGTGAGGGGGAATGTGTTACAGTGATGGGGAATGAGTTGCAGTGAGAAATGAGGGGGAATGTGTTACAGTGAGGAGTGAGGGGGAATGTGTTACAGTGATGTGGAATGTGTTACAGTGAGGAGTGAGGGGGGATGTGTTACAGTGAGGACTGAGGAGGAATGTGTTACAGTGAGGAGTGGGGGGGAATGTGTTACATTGAGGGGGAATGGGTTACAGTAAGGGGGAATGAGTTACAGTGAGGAGTGAGGGGGAATGTGTTACAGTGATGGGGAATGAGTTGCAGTGAGGAGTGGGGGGGAATGTGTTACAGTGATGGGGAATGAGTTCCAGTGAGGAGTGAGGGGGAATGTGTTACAGTGATGGGGAATGAGTTGCAGTGAGGAGTGATGGGGAATGTGTTACAGTGAGGAGTGAGGGGAATGGGTTACAGTGAGGAGTGAGGGGGAATGGGTTACAGTGAGGAGTGAGGGGGAATGTGTTAGAGTGATGGGGAATGTGTTACAGTGAGGAGTGAGGGGGAATGTATTACATTGAGGCGGAATGTGTTACAGTGAGGGGGAATGTGTTACAGTGAGGAGTGAGGGGGAATGTGTTACAGTGAGGAGTGAGGGGGAATGTGTTACAGTGAGGAGTGAGGGGGAATGTGTTACAGTGAGGAGTGAGGGGGAATGTGTTACAGTGAGGGGGAATGTGTTACAGTGAGGAGTGAGGGGGAATGTGTTACAGTGAGGGGGAATGTGTTACAGTGATGGGGAATGTGTTACAGTGAGGAGTGTGGGGGAATGTGTTACAGTGAGGGGGAATGTGTTACAGTGAGGGGGAATGGGTTACAGTGAGGAGTGAGGGGGAATGGGTTACAGTGAGGAGTGAGGGGGAAGGTGTTATAGTGAGGAGTGAGGAGGAATGTGAAAAAGTGAGGAGTGAGGGGGAATGTGTTACATTGAGGGGAAATGTGTTACAGTGAGGGGGAATGTGTTATAGTGAGGGGGAATGTGTTACAGTGAGGGGGAATGTGTTACAGTGAGGAGTGAGGGGGAATGTGTTACAGTGAGGAGTGAGGGGGAATGTGTTACAGTGAGGAGTGAGGGGGAATGTGTTACAGTGAGAAGTGAGGGGGAATGTGTTACAGTGATGGGGAATGTGTTACAGTGAGGAGTGAGGGGGAATGTGTTACAATGAGGAGTGATGGGGAATGTGTTACAGTGAGAAGGAATGTGTTACAGTGAGGAGTAAGGGGGAACGTGTTACAGTGAGGGGGAATGTGTTACAGTGAGGAGTAAGGGGGAATATGTTACAGTGATGGGGAATGTGTTACGGTGAGGAATGAGGGGGGATGTGTTACAGTGTGGAATGAGGGGGAATGTGTTACAGTGATGGGGAATGTGTAAAAGTGAGGAGTGAGGGGGAATGTGTTACAGTGAGGAGTGAGGGGGGATGTGTTACAGTGAGGAATGAGGGGGAATGTGTTACAGTTAGGAGTGAGGGGGAATGTGTTACAGTGACGAGTGAGGGGGAATGTGTTACAGTGAGGAGTGAGGGGGAATGTGTTACAGTGAGGAGTGAGGGGGGATGTGTTACAGTGAGGAATGAGGGGGAATGTGTTACAGTTAGGAGTGAGGGGGAATGTGTTACAGTGACGAGTGAGGGGGAATGTGTTACAGTGAGGAATGAGGGGGAATGTGTTACAGTAAGGAGTGAGGGGGAATGTGTTACAGTGAGGAATGAGGGGGAATGTGTTACAGTGAGAAGTGAGGGGGAATGTGTTACAGAGAGGGAGAATGTGTTACAGTGAGGAGTGAGGGGGAATGTGTTACAGTGAGGGGGAATGTGTAACAGTGAGGAGTGAGGGGGAATGTGTTACAGTGAGGAGTGAGGGGGGATGTGTTACAGTGAGGACTGAGGGGGTATGTGTTACATTGAGGAGTGAGGGGGAATGTGTTACAGTGAGAAGTGAGGGGGAATGTGTTACAGTGAGAAGTGAGGGGGAATGTGTTACAGTGAGAAGTGAGGGGGAATGTGTTACAGTGAGAAGTGAGGGGGAATGTGTTACAGTGAGGGGGAATGTGTTACAGTGAGGAGTGAGGGGGAATGTGTTACAGTGAGGAGTGAGGGGGAATGTGTTACAGTGAGGGGGAATGTGTTACAGTGAGGAGTGAGGGGGGATGTGTTACAGTGTGGAATTAGGGGGAATGTGTTACAGTGATGGGGAATGTGTAAAAGTGAGGAGTGAGGGGGAATGGGTTACAGTGAGGAGTGATGGGGAATGTGTAAAAGTGATGAGTGAGGGGGAATGTGTTACAGTGTGGAATTAGGGGGAATGTGTTACAGTGACGAGTGAGGGGGAATGTGTTACAGTGACGAGTGAGGGGGAATGTGTTACAGTGAGGAGTGAGGGGGAATGTGTTACAGTGAGGAGTGAGGGGGAATGTGTTACATTGAGGAGTGAGGGGGAATGTGTTACAGTGAGGAGTGAGGGGGAATGTGTTACAGTGACGAGTAAGGGGGAATGTGTTACAGTGAGGAGTGAGGAGGAATGTGTTACAGTGACGAGTGAGGGGGAATGTGTTACAGTGAGGAGTGAGGAGGAATGTGTTACAGTGACGAGTGAGGGGGAATGTGTTACAGTGAGGAATGAGGGGGAATGTGTTACAGTGATGGGGAATGTGTTACATTGAGGAGTGAGGGGGAATGTGTTACAGTGAGGAGTGATGGGGAATGTGTTACAGTGAGGAATGAGGGGGAATGTGTTACAGTGACGAGTGAGGGGGAATGTGTTACAGTGACGAGTGAGGGGGAATGTGTTACAGTGAGGAATGAGGGGGAATGTGTTACAGTGATGGGGAATGTGTTACATTGAGGAGTGAGGGGGAATGTGTTACAGTGAGGAGTGAGGAGGAATGTGTTACAGTGAGGAATGAGGGGGAATGTGTTATAGTGAGGAGTGAGGGGGAATGAGTTACAGTGATGGGGAATGTGTAAAAGTGAGGAGTGAGGGGGAATGTGTTACAGTGAGGAATGAGGGGGAATGTGTTACAGTGACGAGTGAGGGGGAATGTGTTACAGTGAGGAGTGAGGAGGAATGTGTTACAGTGAGGAATGAGGGGGAATGTGTTACAGTGAGGAGTGAGGGGGAATGTGTTACAGTGAGGAGTGAGGAGGAATGTGTTACAGTGAGGAGTGAGGGGGAATGTGTTACAGTGATGTGGAATGTATTACATTGAGGAGTGAGGGGGAATGTGTTACAGTGAGGAGTGAGGGGGAATGTGTTACAGTGACGAGTGAGGGGGAATGTGTTACAGTGAGGAGTGAGGAGGAATGTGTTACAGTGACGAGTGAGGGGGAATGTGTTACAGTGAGGAGTGAGGAGGAATGTGTTACAGTGACGAGTGAGGGGGAATGTGTTACAGTGAGGAATGAGGGGGAATGTGTTACAGTGATGGGGAATGTGTTACAGTGAGGAGTGAGGAGGAATGTGTTACAGTGAGGAGTGATGGGGAATGTGTTACAGTGAGGAATGAGGGGGAATGTGTTACAGTGAGGAATGAGGGGGAATGTGTTACAGTGAGGAGTGAGGGGGAATGTGTTACAGTGATGGGGAATGTGTTACATTGAGGAGTGAGGGGGAATGTGTTACAGTGAGGAGTGAGGAGGAATGTGTTACAGTGAGGAGTGAGGGGGAATGTGTTACAGTGAGGAATGAGGAGGAATGTGTTACAGTGAGGAGTGAGGGGGAATGTGTTACAGTGAGGAATGAGGAGGAATGTGTTACAGTGACGAGTGAGGGGGAATGTGTTACAGTGAGGAGTGAGGAGGAATGTGTTACAGTGAGGAGTGAGGGGGAATGTGTTACAGTGAGGAGTGAGGAGGAATGTGTTACAGTGAGGAGTGAGGGGGAATGTGTTACAGTGAGGAATGAGGAGGAATGTGTTACAGTGAGGAGTGAGGGGGAATGTGTTACAGTGAGGAATGAGGAGGAATGTGTTACAGTGACGAGTGAGGGGGAATGTGTTACAGTGAGGAGTGAGGAGGAATGTGTTACAGTGAGGAGTGAGGGGGAATTTGTTACAGTGAGGAGTGAGGAGGAATGTGTTACAGTGACGAGTGAGGGGGAATGTGTTACAGTGAGGAGTGAGGGGGAATGGGTTACAGTGAGGGGGAATGGGTTACAGTGACGAGTGAGGGGGAATGTGTTACAGTGAGGAGTGAGGGGGAATGGGTTACAGTGAGGGGGAATGTGTTACAGTGAGGGGGAATGTGTTACAGTGAGGAGTGAGGGGGAATGTGTTACAGTGATGGGGAATGTGTTACATTGAGGAGTGAGGGGGAATGTGTTACAGTGACGAGTGAGGGGGAATGTGTTACAGTGAGGGGGAATGTGTTACAGTGAGGGGGAATGTGTTATAGTGACGAGTGAGGGGGAATGTGTTACAGTGAGGGGGAATGTGTTACAGTGAGGGGGAATGTGTTACAGTGACGAGTGAGGGGGAATGTGTTACAGTGACGAGTGAGGGGGAATGTGTTACAGTGAGGAGTGAGGAGGAATGTGTTACAGTGAGGAATGAGGAGGAATGTGTTACAGTGACGAGTGAGGGGGAATGTGTTACAGTGACGAGTGAGGGGGAATGTGTTACAGTGAGGAGTGAGGGGGAATGTGTTACAGTGAGGAGTGAGGGGGAATGTGTTACAGTGACGAGTGAGGGGGAATGTGTTACAGTGAGGAATGAGGAGGAATGTGTTACAGTGACGAGTGAGGGGGAATGTGTTACAGTGACGAGTAAGGGGGAATGTGTTACAGTGAGGAGTGAGGAGGAATGTGTTACAGTGACGAGTGAGGGGGAATGTGTTACAGTGAGGAGTGAGGAGGAATGTGTTACAGTGACGAGTGAGGGGGAATGTGTTACAGTGAGGAATGAGGGGGAATGTGTTACAGTGATGGGGAATGTGTTACATTGAGGAGTGAGGGGGAATGTGTTACAGTGAGGAGTGATGGGGAATGTGTTACAGTGAGGAATGAGGGGGAATGTGTTACAGTGACGAGTGAGGGGGAATGTGTTACAGTGACGAGTGAGGGGGAATGTGTTACAGTGAGGAATGAGGGGGAATGTGTTACAGTGATGGGGAATGTGTTACATTGAGGAGTGGGGGGGAATGTGTTACAGTGAGGAGTGAGGAGGAATGTGTTACAGTGAGGAATGAGGGGGAATGTGTTATAGTGAGGAGTGAGGGGGAATGAGTTACAGTGATGGGGAATGTGTAAAAGTGAGGAGTGAGGGGGAATGTGTTACAGTGAGGAATGAGGGGGAATGTGTTACAGTGACGAGTGAGGGGGAATGTGTTACAGTGAGGAGTGAGGGGGAATGTGTTACAGTGAGGAATGAGGGGGAATGTGTTACATTGAGGAGTGAGGGGGAATGTGTTACAGTGAGGAGTGAGGAGGAATGTGTTACAGTGAGGAGTGAGGGGGAATGTGTTACAGTGATGGGGAATGTATTACATTGAGGAGTGAGGGGGAATGTGTTACAGTGAGGAGTGAGGGGGAATGTGTTACAGTGACGAGTGAGGGGGAATGTGTTACAGTGAGGAGTGAGGAGGAATGTGTTACAGTGACGAGTGAGGGGGAATGTGTTACAGTGAGGAGTGAGGAGGAATGTGTTACAGTGACGAGTGAGGGGGAATGTGTTACAGTGAGGAATGAGGGGGAATGTGTTACAGTGATGGGGAATGTGTTACAGTGAGGAGTGAGGAGGAATGTGTTACAGTGAGGAGTGATGGGGAATGTGTTACAGTGAGGAATGAGGGGGAATGTGTTACAGTGAGGAATGAGGGGGAATGTGTTACAGTGAGGAGTGAGGGGGAATGTGTTACAGTGATGGGGAATGTGTTACATTGAGGAGTGAGGGGGAATGTGTTACAGTGAGGAGTGAGGAGGAATGTGTTACAGTGAGGAGTGAGGGGGAATGTGTTACAGTGAGGAATGAGGAGGAATGTGTTACAGTGAGGAGTGAGGGGGAATGTGTTACAGTGAGGAATGAGGAGGAATGTGTTACAGTGACGAGTGAGGGGGAATGTGTTACAGTGAGGAGTGAGGAGGAATGTGTTACAGTGAGGAGTGAGGGGGAATGTGTTACAGTGAGGAGTGAGGAGGAATGTGTTACAGTGAGGAGTGAGGGGGAATGTGTTACTGTGAGGAATGATGAGGAATGTGTTACAATGAGGAGTGAGGGGGAATGTTTTACAGTGAGGAATGAGGAGGAATGTGTTACAGTGACGAGTGAGGGGGAATGTGTTACAGTGAGGAGTGAGGAGGAATGTGTTACAGTGAGGAGTGAGGGGGAATGTGTTACAGTGAGGAGTGAGGAGGAATGTGTTACAGTGAGGAGTGAGGGGGAATGTGTTACAGTGAGGAATGAGGAGGAATGTGTTACAGTGACGAGTGAGGGGGAATGTGTTACAGTGAGGAGTGAGGGGGAATGGGTTACAGTGAGGGGGAATGTGTTACAGTGACGAGTGAGGGGGAATGTGTTACAGTGAGGAATGAGGAGGAATGTGTTACAGTGACGAGTGAGGGGGAATGTGTTACAGTGAGGGGGAATGTGTTACAGTGACGAGTGAGGGGGAATGTGGTACAGTGAGGAGTGAGGAGGAATGTGTTACAGTGACGAGTGAGGGGGAATGTGTTACAGTGATGGGGAATGTGTTACATTGAGGAGTGAGGGGGAATGTGTTACAGTGACGAGTGAGGGGGAATGTGTTACAGTGAGGGGGAATGTGTTACAGTGAGGAGTGAGGGGGAATGTGTTACAGTGATGGGGAATGTGTTACATTGAGGAGTGAGGGGGAATGTGTTACAGTGACGAGTGAGGGGGAATGTGTTACAGTGAGGGGGAATGTGTTACAGTGAGGGGGAATGTGTTATAGTGACGAGTGAGGGGGAATGTGTTACAGTGAGGGGGAATGTGTTACAGTGAGGGGGAATGTGTTACAGTGACGAGTGAGGGGGAATGTGTTACAGTGACGAGTGAGGGGGAATGTGTTACAGTGAGGAGTGAGGAGGAATGTGTTACAGTGAGGAATGAGGAGGAATGTGTTACAGTGACGAGTGAGGGGGAATGTGTTACAGTGACGAGTGAGGGGGAATGTGTTACAGTGAGGAGTGAGGGGGAATGTGTTACAGTGAGGAGTGAGGGGGAATGTGTTACAGTGAAGAGTGAGGGGGAATGTGTTACAGTGAGGAATGAGGAGGAATGTGTTACAGTGACGAGTGAGGGGGAATGTGTTACAGTGAGGAATGAGGAGGAATGTGTTACAGTGACGAGTGAGGGGGAATGTGTTACAGTGATGGGGAATGTGTTACATTGAGGAGTGAGGGGGAATGTGTTACAGTGAGGAGTGAGGGGGAATGGGTTACAGTGAGGGGGAATGTGTTACAGTGACGAGTGAGGGGGAATGTGTTACAGTGAGGAGTGAGGGGGAATGTGTTACAGTGACGAGTGAGGGGGAATGTGTTACAGTGAGGAGGAATGTGTTACAGTGACGAGTGAGGGGGAATGTGTTACAGTGATGGGGAATGTGTTACATTGAGGAGTGAGGAGGAATGTGTTACAGTGACGAGTGAGGGGGAATGTGTTACAGTGAGGGGGAATGTGTTACAGTGAGGGGGAATGTGTTACAGTGAGGAGTGAGGGGGAATGTGTTACAGTGATGGGGAATGTGTTACATTGAGGAGTGAGGGGGAATGTGTTACAGTGACGAGTGAGGGGGAATGTGTTACAGTGAGGGGGAATGTGTTACAGTGATGGGGAATGTGTTACATTGAGGAGTGAGGAGGAATGTGTTACAGTGACGAGTTAGGGGGAATGTGTTACAGTGAGTGGGAATGTGTTACAGTGAGGGGGAATGTGTTACAGTGAGGGGGAATGTGTTACAGTGACGAGTGAGGGGGAATGTGTTACAGTGACGAGTGAGGGGGAATGTGTTACAGTGAGGAGTGAGGAGGAATGTGTTACAGTGAGGAATGAGGAGGAATGTGTTACAGTGACGAGTGAGGGGGAATGTGTTACAGTGAGGGGGAATGTGTTACAGTGACGAGTGAGGGGGAATGTGTTACAGTGAGGAGTGAGGAGGAATGTGTTACAGTGACGAGTGAGGGGGAATGTGTTACAGTGAGGGGGAATGTGTTACAGTGAGGAGTGAGGGGGAATGTGTTACAGTGAGGGGGAATGTGTTACAGTGATGAGTGAGGGGGAATGTGTTACAGTGAGGAATGAGGAGGAATGTGTTACAGTGACGAGTGAGGCTGAATGTGTTACAGTGAGGAGTGAGGGGGAATGTGTTACAGTGAGGGGGAATGTGTTACAGTGAGGAGTGAGGGGGAATGTGTTACAGTGAGGGGGAATGTGTTACAGTGAGGAGTGAGGGGGAATGTGTTACAGTGAGGAGTGAGGGGGAATGTGTTACAGTGAGGAGTGAGGGGGAATGTGTTACAGTGAGGAGTGAGGGGGAATGTGTTACAGTGAGGAGTGAGGGGGAATGTGTTACAGTGAGGAGTGAGGGGGAATGTGTTACAGTGAGGAGTGAGGGGGAATGTGTTACAGTGAGGAGTGAGGGGGAATGTGTTACAGTGATGAGTGAGGGGGAATGTGTTACAGTGAGGAATGAGGAGGAATGTGTTACAGTGACGAGTGAGGCTGAATGTGTTACAGTGAGGAGTGAGGGGGAATGTGTTACAGTGAGGGGGAATGTGTTACAGTGAGGAGTGAGGGGGAATGTGTTACAGTGAGGGGGAATGTGTTACAGTGAGGAGTGAGGGGGAATGTGTTACAGTGAGGAGTGAGGGGGAATGTGTTACAGTGAGGAGTGAGGGGGAATGTGTTACAGTGAGGAGTGAGGGGGAATGTGTTACAGTGAGGAGTGAGGGGGAATGTGTTACAGTGAGGAGTGAGGGGGAATGTGTTACAGTGATGGGGAATGTGTTACAGTGAGGAGTGAGGGGGAATGTGTTACAGTGAGGAGTGAGGGGGAATGTGTTACAGTGAGGAGTGAGGGGTAATGTGTTACAGTGAGGAGTGAGGGGGAATGTGTTACAGTGAGGAGTGAGGGGGAATGTGTTACAGTGATGGGGAATGTGTTACAGTGAGGAGTGAGGGGGAATGTGTTACAGTGAGGAGTGAGGGGGAATGTGTTACAGTGAGGAGTGAGGGGTAATGTGTTACAGTGAGGAGTGAGGGGGAATGTGTTACAGTGATGGGGAATGTGTTACAGTGAGGAGTGAGGGGGAATGTGTTACAGTGAGGAGTGAGGGGGAATGTGTTACAGTGATGGGGAATGTGTTACAGTGAGGAGTGAGGGGGAATATGTTGTTGGCAGAGTTTTGCGGTGTACGATAGGGATTTTAGTCCACACAACGGCACTTAACCAGGATGATTGGTTTAGTCATATAACAGAAATAACAGCTTGTAGGATACAGAAGATGTTCTGCAGCAGCAGGAACTCACAGTATATACGCGATACAGTACAGCGGTAGCACAGCGACTGAATACACACATGTGGCTGCATACACACAGGGTGTAGCTGTATACACGTAGGGTGTGGCTGCAGGGTAGACAAGGTTGCACACTCAGCAGAGCAGAAGCTGCACGTCCATGCCGGACAATATACACCTCCTCCCGCACTGAGCTAACACTAGGGAGTGAACACTAGAGCAGGAAAGCTGCCTCTAGTGCTGGGACCGGAGACAGATGCAGAGTGCTCTACTGTCTAACACCCCCCCCCCCCCCCCCATGCACAAGGCTGTCTCCTGTTACATACATGAACATAAGGCTTTATCAAAACATTTTTCAAATAGTTTTACTGTAACCGAAAACATATTTTAAAGCATGGTAAGCAAACAGTAAAACTAATCAACATTTCTCAAAAATATTCCAGTCTACATTTTGTCATGAACATATTCAGCAAGTGTGATGGCAGTCCCTTTGTCAACATATCAGCAGCATTGCTCTCGTTTGCTATGTAATCCACATTGACAGACTTATTCTCCACTAATTCACGGATAAAATGATGTCTAATGGCAATGTGTTTGGACCGTCCGTAATACTTGGTGCTGGAAGACAAACCAATTGCTCCCTTGTTATCACATGCAATGTTTATAGTCTCACTGTGAGAAAGAAGGTTAAACTCACATAAAGGGCCATAAGCAATTGCGGTCGAATTGCCGCAAATGTCGAAAAACGGGGCATTTTTGACAGTAAAAACGGATTCGACAATGCAATACAGTACTTTTCAACAAAAAAACTACCGTTTCAGATTCGACCTTTGACTATTTGACATTTCTCAAATTCTCTCAAAATGTCTGCAATGGTAAAAATGCGGCTTTTCGACAAAAGTATATTCAATTGAAGAATGTCGATTCGACAACAGCGCTTTTCGACAGTCATTTCGTCAATTTCATTCCGCCTCACTTTGCTGGCGAGAGCTGATTAAAAATTTTTAAAACATGTATTTTTTTTGCTTTTTGGATTGCTAATAGCATATCTATTTATATTTGAAGGGATTATCTACTTGGTTTGTCTTTTTTTGACTCACAAGTATTATTTAATTGATTTTTAAAACGAATATTTTTTCTTCACTCTGCTGAGGGAAATGTACCCATGACTTCACAGTTTTACCCAGGATACACTTCTGCAAAGCCACTCCAGTATTGGACCAGTTTACCCCACTCTACCATGGACGTCCTACTTGTGATGTGGACCTGAACCAAGAGTTAGTCACTCTTTCAGTTGAGATGTATTGTCCCAAACTCCATCTTGTCTGAGTAACCTGTGTATATATGCGCAGTGTTGCTGGGACCTTTTGTTCTTTCCCAGGGTGGAGTAAACGCTCTCAAATTACCTCCTCATTCTCTTCCACAGGTCTTGTGGAGTATCCTTCCCAAGTTGCAGGAACCAGCGTGGATGTCAAGGGACACTACAGTTCCCCTGCTGTACCATGGGCGACCTAGTTGTGATGTGGACCTGAACCTCCGCCATGTAGCAGACACCCCCCCTCAGGTGAGATGTATTGCCCAAAACTCCCTCTTGTCCAAGTAACCAAGGTATGTCCAAACTGCAGCCCTCCGTCATTTGCAAAACTGCATATCAAATCATGCCCTAACACAGCAATGCTTACGCTGTGTCCGGGCATGCTGGGATGTGTAGTTTCTCAAGTGCCGGAGGGTTGCATTTGGGACAAAGGCCGATAACCTGTTTGTTTGCAAATGTTGATTGTACTTTTTCTTTCCTAGAAGGGTGATACTATTACCAATACCTGGAACCTCATACTATTCTCTTCCACAGGTCTTGCGGAGTATCCTTCCCAAGTTGCATGGAACCAGCGTGGATGTGAAGTGACACGACAGTTTCCCTGATGTACCATCGGCGACCTACTTGTGATGTGGGCCTGAACCTCCGCCATGTAGCAGACACCCCCCCTCAGGTGAGATGTATTGCCCAAAACACCCTCTTGTCCAATGTAACCCAGGTATGTCCAAACTGCAGCCCTCCGTCATTTGCAAAACTGCATATCAAATCATGCCCTGACACAGCAATGCTTACGCTGTGTCCGGGCATGCTGGGATGTGTAGTTTCTCAAGTGCCGGAGGATTGCATTTGGGACAAAGGCCAATGTAACCTGTTTGTTTGCAAATGTTGATTGTACTTTGTCTTTTCCTAGAAGGGTGATACTATTACCATTACCTGGAACCTCATACTATTCTCTTCCACAGGTCTTGCGGAGTATCCTTCCCAAGTTGCATGGAACCAGCGTGAATGTGAAGTGACACGACAGTTCCCCTGATGTAGCATCGGCGACCTACCACAATACCTTCAATACCACTACATCTCTGAAATGGCCTATTTTACATTTCGTTTACTAATAATTTAAAGAAAACACACAAAACTTCTCAATTTAACAATTTATTGAAGAATTATACTTGAATTTTATTTTGTATTAAAAAATAAACTAATAAAACAAAAAAGAAGTGTTTGTTCTTCTTTACATTCCTTTTTCTTGTGTAGATATCTGTGAAAAATAAAAAATTCCATATTAAGTAAAGACACTGTAATGATGTCATGTTCATTCCTTTCCCAAGAACATTTGTGGAACCACACAGTCCAGCATGACCCATTGCTGGACTGTGTTGTTCCCCAGGGTCAGACGGTCCAAAGTGGCAGAGTCAAGACAGTGGTCAGCACTTTGACACGGCTGCACTTGTGGAACCACATAGTCCAGCATGACCCATTGCTGGACTGTGTTGTTCCCCAGGGTCAGACGGTCTAAAGTTTCTGGAATATATACTAGAATTATCGCTTTACTCACCTTGGTACGCACAACACATCTACGCCATCAACTTCAATTTTTCAACCAATCCTATGAAGAAGCAAAAAACAAACACTAGTGAATAGTAAATTCACACTACAGTGAAAGCCTAATTTACACCAAATCAAAAGTGATTTTTTTTGGTATTTAAAAAAAAAGTGGTATCAGAATAGCTCTTTGGCCCATCATATATGCAACCACAAGGAGCTTTCATCAGTTACCACACGCGCCCGCATACATGCCCGCGCATGTATGCCTAGACATAGCTCCTTGGTAGTATCCGGTCGGGGGTGGGGGAGCCCAACACAAATTTAAAACGATAGTAAGGAAAAAAAAACTAATGGGAGGGGGAGAAAGGGAAACATGAAAAACATAAATAGTAAATAATAAAACAATACGACCGGGCTTATGGTGGTTGTTGGCCGTCCGGATCCTCTTCTTCCTCCTGATGTGGCGTCGATGCCCTGGGCGGCTGTGGAGTGCGTTGAATTGGCCTCGGTGGCCATGCTGGTGTTGACGATGCGGCCGGTGGTGGAGGCATCTGGTAGGTGGGGTACATCCCTGTATATCCTTGGTACAGCTGTGACCGTCCATACCAGGATTGTGGTGGAGCAAGGGCAGGAGGCATCCGTGTGGCTTGTGGTGGCGGATGTGGTGGTTAACCAGCGTGTTGTTGAGCTGGCTCTGGGAGCTTATCATAGATCATCTGTAGCGTTGTTGCAATGATCTGGTGGCTGGCTGCCGAATGTCGTTGGCTCTCCGACATGTTGTCAACGCTGTGTGCCAGGCATGATGTGTTATCCACCAGCTGGTTGATGGATGTGGCCAGAACGTGAAGGATGTCCATAGTCTCCCTGTGATCTTCTCGTCTGGTCTTTTGCGTTTCTGCCGTGCTGTCGGCAAGAGCCTTTTGCATTTCAACCAAACCGTTTGCCATCTTATCCATTGTCTTCTCAATGGCGTCCAGTCTGGTTCCAACGACATCCCGAAAACTATCCTGGCGGACATTCATCTCTGCTGCCAGGGTGTGTACCCTCTGAACATTTGAGGGATCCTGCCCTTGCTGTACGTCTGCCACCAATTGCATTTGTGAAGCTGAAAAGAAAATTAGAAATTAGTATACACATTCATACATTTGTTTGAAGGTTCACAATTTGATAATTACTCACACAGGGATGTAGAAACAACGGGCTGCTGCACTTCCACCTCGTCGTCCGACTCATCCTGTACGAGATCCGGCCTGTTGTAGGGACCAATCCCCGACGCTAATCCGCTGCTGGTCCGTGGCACCTCTGTTTGCAAAAGAAGAAAAAAAAACAATAAAGTTAATAAACTATACAAAAATGGTCACCCCCCCACCCCAAAAAAACCCAACAAAAAGAAAACCCTTCTTCTTCCTGTGGTGCCGCTGCTCCAGGAGCTTCACTTGTCCTCAATTCTGGAGATTTTTCAAGAGTATGGCTGGAATACGTCTGCACGGCTGTCTTCAAACCCTAGAAAAGTCTCGTCCGTTAACCCTGTTGACTCAAACAGTTCGGGTGATGGGTTCACAAGGGTAGTGTCTTGTTGAGGCTCTTGTGTCACAGTCCCAGAGCTCCTGGAGAGATGACGAGCTGGTGATGGCCTGCGCGCAGGATATTTAGTTAGGTGCCCAGCTGGTGGTGTGGTCGCCGACAGTGTCTGGCGCGCAGGTGACGTTCTGCGCGCTGATGTCTGGCGCGCAGGTGATGGTCTGTGCGCTGACGATGTCTGGCGTGCAGGTGACTTTCTGCGCGCTGACGATGTGTGGCATGCAGGTGATGGTCTGCGCGCTGCTGATGCTTGCTGCGCAGGTGATGGTCAGCGCGCTGCTGCCGATGCCTGCTGCGCAGGTGATGGTCCGTGCGCTGGCGATGTCCTGCGCACAGGCGATGTCCTCTGGGCAGGCGTGTCTGGGGAAAAGAACAAACACATTATTAAATTTAAAAAAAAAAAATAAAATTTTAGTACAGCTCATCTGAATGTATTCTTACCATCAGGCCTCCTTTTGGACTGCTTGTCTCCCACCGGCTTCTGTCTTCTGGGCGGTTCTTCCTCCTCGGGAAAGCCAGCAGGACGGCTGGTCCACACCTCCGCGAACTCCTTGGACCATGACAGGGTTCATGCGCCTTTTAATAACTTCCTCCCTCACTTCAGATTGAGAGCCGGGCCACCTCCTGTAGCTGTCTCATGTCGGCGCTGAATCCCCATCTTCTTCTTGGTCTGTCTGTGGCAATCACTGTACCGCTTCATGCAGTTTCTGGTGCTCCGGTGGTTTCCAGATACTGCAGTGACTTGGCTCGCGATGGCATCCCAGATGTTTCGCTTTGTCTTAGCTGCTGTGGTCTGTGCCCTTGGTCCATACAGAACGTCGTAGGACCTGTCGACGCCATCCACTAGGGCACAGTTTTCCGCCTCAGTGTATCTTGGTCCACGCGGCTTCTTCTGTCCTGCATCTTCACCAGAGGCTTCCTCCTCCGACTGATCCTCTGGCTGGCTTCTTGCCTTTAGGGATAAAAAAACATGCAATTAATATGATCGGTATGTACCTGTGAGTGTGTCAGTATCCCTGGCAGTGCGCAAAGATACCTGTAGGTGTGCATGGCAGTGCGCAAACTAGGGTGTGTCAAGTTGGATGCTATTGTGTCTGCAGGTGTTGTCAGTATTTACCTTTCTAGGCCTTTTCTTTTTCTTTCTCCTTTGGTCCCTTGATGACCGCGGCTGGTCACTGCATGCCTGTTCGGTCGTATCCTCCTCCTGGGTCGGCTCCCACTCCTCATTGCTGTGCAGGGAAAATTCTTCTGAGGGGTGGGGGGAACGGGGGGATCGGGCCGCTTGTCCCTGGACATCTCTGTTGTAAAAATAAAAATTATTTTTACAAATTTAACACACATTACATAATTACATGCAACCACACGTCATGCTGCTGGGACCCCAGTGCTCAAGCAGGACCAAACACACATTGAAAAATTGAAAAAAACTCAGCCAAACAAGCCAAAAACCCCGTACAAGCATCTCTGCACATGCTGGAGGTCAACCAGTGCTAAAAAATGAGCCAAAAAACATGTTTTGCAAACAAAGAAGAGCACATGTCGACCACATGGCATATACCGACATGCAAAAAGCGAGGCCAAACAAGCAAAAAACCCAGTAAAAGCATCCCTGCACATGCTGGAGGTCAACCAGTGCTAAAAAAGGAGCCAAAAAACATGTTTTGCAAAGAAGAGAACATGTCGACCACATGGCATATACCGACATGCAAAAAGCGACGCCAAACAAGCAAAAAACCCAGTAAAAGCATCCCTGCACATGCTGGAGGTACACCAGTGCTAAAGTAGGAGCAAAAAAACGTGTTTTGCAAGAAAACAACAGCACATGTCGACCACATGGCAGATACCGACATGCTCAAAGTCACTCCAAACAAGCCAAAAAGCATCCCTGCACATGCTGGAGGTACACCAGTGCTAAAGTAGGAGCAAAAAATGTGTTTTGCAAGAAAACAACAGCACATGTCAACCACATGGCAGATACCGACATGCTCAAAGTCACTCCAAACAAGCCAAAAAGCATCCCTGCACATGCTGGAGGTACACCAGTGATAAAGTAGGAGCCAAAAACTGTGTTTTGCAAACAAACGACAGCACATGTCGACCACATGGCAGATTCCGATATGCTCAAAGTCACTCCAAACAAGCCAAAAAGCATCCCTGCACATGCTGGAGGTACACCAATGCAAAAGCATGACCCAAAATACATTTTATGCAACAACAAAAAAACGTGAAAAACCACCCAAACATTACATACTGCACTCATACCTCATCCAAAACAGTAGCCAAGCACTCAGAACAACACCCATACACTACACAAACACTCACATGCAACGCCAGACCACATGTGGTACTTACCTACAAATGTAGAAATCGCTCCAAAAATGACTCTCCTCTGGGGTAACAGGTATCCTGTCCATCCTGGATTAAAGCCTGCTGGGTGTACAAATGATACCACAGCAAAGAAACCCACTTTGATCGCACTGCAACTAGTGATGAGCGGGTTCGGTTTCTCGGAAACCGACCCACCCGAACTTCAGCCTTTTTACACGGGTCCGAGCCGTGCTCGGATTCTCCCGTGTGGCTCGGGTAAACCGAGCGCGCCCGAACGTCATCATCCCGCTGTCAGATTCTCGCGAGATTCGGATTCTATATAAGCAGCCGCGCGTCGCCGCCATTTTCACACGTGCATTGAGATTGATAGGGAGAGGACGTGGCTGGCGTCCTCTCCGTTATAGTAGAAAAGACTGAGTGACTTAGTTATAATTGTGGGGAGGATTGGGGACGGGGAGCAGCTGTTAGGGAGTACAGTGCAGGGTTTTGATTATAATACCACCAGTGAGTTTAATCCGTTGTTTCTCTGCCTGAAAAAAACGCTCCACCATATCTGTGCTCACTCAGTGTGCTGCACTGCTGGTCGCCGGGAGCCCGACCGCCGGCCAGCCGTAGTGAACCCTCTGTGCTGAGTGCACTGCTCACACTGCCTAATTGTGGGGACTGGGGAGCAGTTATAGCAGGAGTACAGTGCACAGTTTTGCTGACAGTGACCACCAGTCCAGTATACGTTTGTCTGCCTGAAAAACACTCCTGTGGTGGCTTTTTTTTCCTTCATACTAGTTTAGCAGTCTGCTGACAGTGTCCACCAGGTCCGTTATTATTATACAGTATATTGTATATATATATATATATATATAGCAGTACGGTAGGCCACGGCTGTACCTACCTCTGTGTCGTCAGTGCACTCGTCGTCCATAAAAAATATGGGGGGTCATTCCGAGTTGTTCGCTTGATATATTTTTTTCGCAACGGAGCGATTAGTCGCTAATGCGCATGCGCAATGTCCGCACTGCGACTGCGCCAAGTAAATTTGCTATGCAGTTTGGAGTTTTACTCACGGCATTACGTGGTTTTTTTCTTCGTTCTGGTGATCGGAGTGTGATTGACAGGAAGTGGGTGTTTCTGGGCGGAAACAGGCCGTTTTATGGGAGTGTGCGGAAAAACGCTACCGTTTCTGGGAAAAACGCGGGAGTGGCTGAAGAAACGGAGGAGTGTCTGGGCGAACGCTGGGTGTGTTTGTGACGTCAAACCAGGAACGACAAGCACTGAACTGATCGCAGATGCCGAGTAAGTTTGGAGCTACTCAGAAACTGCACAGAGTTGTCTTTTCGCTATATTGCGAATCTTTCGTTCGCAATTTTAAGAAGCTAAGATTCACTCCCAGTAGGCGGCGGCTTAGCGTGTGCAATGCTGCTAAAAGCAGCTTGCGAGCAAACAACTCGGAATGACCCCCATAATACTATACTATCCATCCATCTACATTGTATACCTGTGGTGGCTTTTTTTTTCTTCATACTAGTTTAGCAGTCTGCTGACAGAGTCCACCAGGTCCGTTATTATTATACAGTATATTATATATATATATAGCAGTACGGTAGGCCACGGCTGTACCTACCTCTGTGTCGTCAGTGCACTCGTCCTCCATAAGTAATATAATACTATACTATCCATCCATCTACATTGTATACCTGTGGTGGCTTTTTTTTTCTTCATACTAGTTTAGCAGTCTGCTGACAGTGTCCACCAGGTCCGTTATTAATATTATTATACAGTATATTATATATATATATATATATATATATATATATATATATAGTGGTACGGTAGGCCACGGCTGTACCTACCTCTGTGTCGTCAGTGCACTCGTCGTCCATAAGTAATATAATACTATACTATCCATCCATCTACATTGTATACCTGCGGTGGCTTTTTTTTTTCTTCATACTAGTTTAGCAGTCTGCTGACAGTGTGCACCAGGTCCGTTATTATTATACAGTATATTATATATATATATAGCAGTACGGTAGGCCACGGCTGTACCTACCTCTGTGTCGTCACTCGTCCTCCATAAGTAATATAATACTATACTATTCATCCATCTACATTGTATACCTGTGGTGGCTTTTTTTTTCTTCATACTAGTTTAGCAGTCTGCTGACAGTGTCCACCAGGTCCGTTATTATTATACAGTATATTATATATATATATATATATATATATAGCAGTACGGTAGGCCACGGCTGTACCTACCCCTGTGTCGTCAGTGCACTCGTCCTCCATAAGTAATATAATACTATACTATCCATCCATCTACATTGTATACCTGTGATGGCTTTTTTTTTCTTCATACTAGTTTAGCAGTCTGCTGACAGTGTCCACCAGGTCCGTTATTAATATTATTAATTTATTATACAGTATATTATATATATATATAGCAGTACGGTAGGCCACGTCTGTACCTACCTCTGTGTCGTCAGTGCACTCGTCGTCCATAAGTAATATAATACTATACTATCCATCCATCTACATTGTATACCTGTGGTGGCTTATTTTTTCTTCATACTAGTTTAGCAGTCTGCTGACAGTGTCCACCAGGTCCGTTATTATTATACAGTATATTATATATATATATATATAGCAGTACGGTAGGCCACGGCTGTACCTACCACTGTGTCGTCAGTGCACTTGTCCTCCATAAGTAATATAATACTATACTATCCATCCATCTACATTGTATACCTGTGGTGGCTTTTTTTTTCTTCATACTAGTTTAGCAGTCTGCTGACAGTGTCCACCAGGTCCGTTATTAATATTATTATACAATATATTATATATATATATATATATATATATATAGCAGTACGGTAGGCCATGGCTGTACCTACCTCTGTGTCGTCAGTGCACTCGTCGTCCATAAGTAATATAATACTATACTATCCATCCATCTACATTGTATACCTGTGGTGGCTTTTTTTTTCTTCATACTAGTTTAGCAGTCTGCTGACAGTGTCCACCAGGTCCGTTATTATTATACAGTATATTATATATATATATATAGCAGTACGGTAGGCCACGGCTGTACCTACCTCTGTGTCGTCACTCGTCCTCCATAAGTAATATAATACTATACTATCCATCCATCTACATTGTATACCTGTGGTGGCTTTTAGTTGTGCGCATTAAAATATGGAGAACAAAAATGTGGAGGTTAAAAAAATAGGGAAAGATCAAGATCCACTTCCACCTCGTGCTGAAGCTGCTGCCACTAGTCATGGCTGAGACGATGAAATGCCATCAACGTCGTCTGCCAAGGCCGATGCCCAATGTCATAGTACAGAGCATGTAAAATCCAAAACACAAAAGATCAGTAAAAAAATGACCCAAAAATCAAAATTAAAAGCGTCTGAGGAGAAGCGTAAACTTGCCAATATGCCATTTACGACACGGAGTGGCAAGGAACGGCTGAGGCCCTGGCCTATGTTCATGGCTAGTGGTTCAGCTTCACATGAGGATGGAAGCACTCAGCCTCTCGCTAGAAAAATGAAAAGACTTAAGCTGGCAAAAGCACAGCAAAGAACTGTGCGTTCTTCGAAATCACAAATCCCCAAGGAGAGTCCAATTGTGTCGGTTGCTATGCCTGACCTTCCCAACACTGGACGGGAAGAGCTTGCGCCTTCCACCATTTGCACGCCCCCTGCAAGTACGCCTCTTTTTTTCTTTGCGTCATGTGCTGTTTGGGGAGTATTTTTTTGAAGGGCCATCCTCCCTGACACTCCAGTGCCACTCCTAGATGGGCCAGGTGTTTGTGTCGGCCACTTGTGTCGCTTAGCTTAGTCACACAGCGACCTTGGTGCGCCTCTTTTTTTCTTTGCATCATGTGCTGTTTGGGGACAATTTTTTTGAAGGGCCATCCTGCCTGACACTACAGTGCCACTCATAGATGGGCCGGCCGTTTGTGTCGGCCAAAACGCGTTCGAACCCAATACACGGCCGCGGAACCGAACCCAAAACCAAAACACAAAACCCGAAAAATTTCCGGTGCACATCACTAACTGCAACACCTCCACTCCACACTGCAGGGTCACAAAATGGCTGCTGAGCATGCAGCAAACAAGCCCTATATAGGACTCCAACCGGTGGGAAGTCGAATCCAGGACGCCCACTACTCGACGATTGGTCCGTTATTCAACAAGGGGAGTGTCGAATCCATTATGAATTGAATTCATGGTCCAGGGTGGAGGGTTTCGGCTGTCGAGTAGTGTCGAATCCTAAAATGGTCGAAAAAAAGCCGCAATTCATCCGGAATTGCATATACCCCAAAGTCTCCTTCATCCATAAAGCTTCTTATGCAGTTTCTGTAAGTGCTATGTTCTCCACCTCATTGGTGGATAGGGCAACAGTGGGTTGCTTTCTGCTCACCCAGCTGACGGCTGCGTGTGCTAAAACAAACAAGTATCCCATGTAGGAATGACGGTCATCCTCATCTGATCCCCAATCGGCATCACAGAAATTTTTTTAAGTTGTATCTTTTGACTTGTAAGCATCAACTTTAACGAACTTGTACCTTTAAGGTATCTCAAGATTATTTTGACTGCAATCCAGTGTTTCCTCCCAGAGTTAATTGCAAACTGGCTTGCCCGGCTCACTGCATGTGCAATGTCCGGGTGAGTCCCAATACTTGCATACATTAAGCTACCAACAGCATTATTTATAAGGAATCTCTCTCATTTCCTCTATCTCCTCCTAGCTGGTTGGTGACATGGGGCCTTTACCATATTTATGCTTTTGTCAATAGGAGTGCTCACTGGTTTTGCATCAGACATTCCATACTTGTGAAGTATCGCTTCAATATATGTCTGCTGATCAATTGTAACAGTCCCATCTTTCAGGTTTTGTTCAATTCTCATGCCTAAGAAATTATTTGCAGGGCCTAAATAATTTAGCTTGAATCTTTGTTTCAGCTGCTGTTTAACATCAGTAATGTGCTCTTCTTGACCTGCTAGCAATAGATCATCCGCATACACAACTATGATGAACCGTTTTTATTCTATAGTATTGTGATATAAGCAGTGATCAGTCTCTGACCTAACAAGGGGGGTAATTCAGCAGCAAATTTGTTAGCAGTTGGGCAAAAGCATGAGGGTCATTTCAAGTTGTTCGCTCGTTGCCGATTTTCGTTATGCTGCGATTTGTTCCAAACTGCGCATGCGCAAGGCACGTAGGGCGCATGCGCTTAGTTATTTAACTTAAAGCTTAGCAGATTTGCTGTGGATTCTGCGGCGCTTTTCAGTCGCACTGCTGTTCGGTAAAAGATTGACAGGAAAGGGGCGTTTCTGTGCGGCAACTCATCGTTTTCCCGGCGTTTGCAAAAAAAAACGCAGGCGTGTCAGGGAGAAACTCGGGAGTGTCTGGAGAAACGGGGTAGTGGCTGGCCGAACGCAGGGCGTGTTTGTGACATCAAACCAGGAACTAAACGAAACCTACAAAAAAAAAATGGCACCTCCCTGAGCCTATGTTGAAATGCTGCCCGCTGCTCTCAGAGGAATAGAGCAATCCCTAAACAATTGAAAGACAAAAAACTAAAAGAAGAGAGCGCAAGCAGACTCCACTAAAATTAAACAGTTTTAATCATAAAATATACACAATGATCACATAATAAAATAGTATACATATACCTATTAGTAATAGAGTGTAGCCAACAATTATTAATATAGGATCCGCACTATATTTCATACAGGGTTACAACCCTCTGAGGAAATGACCAGACTGTGCCGGTCGAGAAATGCGTCAAGGCTGTTCCCAGGATCCGACTGCTTCTATCTGACCACCTCTACTTTTCCACGGCCTTCACCCGCTCCAGCTCTACTCCACTGTCGGGTTCAATCTGCCCGAGCAGAGCCACCTGCACTGCTCCCATTTGCAGTACGGGGACCGTGGCTGCCAGCTCATCCCCTTAAACCAACGGCGTTTTGGACATCTACAGCACCGCTAGACGACCTTTGGAAGCGGTAAGCGGTCATCGGTTTGACACACTGTAGCAAGGAAAGAGTGCTAGACTTATTTGCCGGAGCCAGCGGCACCCGAGCACTTGTCAGTGCCGTCTGTACATCGTGGAAGCGGTAAGCGTTACCATCCCGACATGCTGCTATACTAATTAGAGCAGCAGTTAGAACTGGTGCGGTGTCTATTTGGTACCTAACAAATAGAGGCATAACTTCAGAAATGTAAAAATAACAGTGCACTTGTTATACATCTACTGACTTCAACCTGATAAAATTATCTTCAATTATGGGACTGATCTATGGATAACACCTAGACTTTCAGCGCTAACCATCAGCTGCTAAATTTCAGATGAATCAAAGGATATGTTGGTTTTAATTTAAAGATCACCACTATATCAGTCTATTAGTGCACTGGTCTTTGTGGAATTGTATGAAGTATAGTGCCGATCCTATATTAATAATTATTGGCTACACTCTATTACTAATAGGTATATGTATACTATTTTATTTTGTGATAATTGTGTATATTTTATGATTAAAACTGTTTAATTTTAGTGGAGTCTGCTTGCGCTCTCTTCTTTTAGTTTTTTGTCAGGAACTAAACGGACTGAGCTGATCACAATCTGTGAGTAGGTCTGGAGCTACTCAGAAACTGCAAAGAATTATTTATTAGCAGTTCTGCTAAATTTTCATTCGCAATTCTGCTATGCTAAGATACACTCCCAGAGGGCGGAGGCCTAGCGTGGGCAATGCTGCTAAAAGCAGCTAGCGAACGAACAACTCGGAATGAGGGCCCATGTGCACTGCAGGTGTGGCAGATATAACATGTTCAGAGAGAGTTAGATTTGGGTGGTTATTGTGTTTCTGTGCAGGGTAATTACTGGCTGCTTTACTTTTACAGTTCAATTTAGATTTCAGTTTAGATTTCAGTTTGAACACACCACACCCAAATCTAACTCTCTCTGCACATGTTATATCAGCCCCCCCCCCCCCCCCCCCTGCAGTACACATGGTTTTGCCCATCTGCTAACAAATTTGCTGCTACGATCAGGTCTGAATTAGGGCCCAAGTTCATCTCTAACAGCACAGCATCCAGCTTTACATACCAACAACAACCACTTTGCTTTAGGCTGTACAAAGATCTTTTCCCTCTTGGAACATACTCTCATCATAATGTTCAGGTGGTTTCATATAAATTGCCTCAATTAATTCTCCATTTAGGAATTCAGAATCAAAGTCTAACTGGTATAACAATAAATCATAAAGTGTAGCAATGGCAATGACTAACCTCAAGTTGCTGTACCTTGCGACAGGTGAAAAGATCTCTCTGAAGTCAATCCTGGATTTTAGTGTGTATCCATTAGCAACAAGGCGGGCTTTATAATGAGCAATAGTCCCGTCCACATTCAGCTTTCTACAAAAGACCCACTGGTTCTTGATTGTCTTACAGTTATTTGGCCTGTCAACTACAGTCAACTACAGTCCATGTACTGTTATCATCCAGAGCTGTCAGTTCTGTATCTTTTGCTGACTTCCATTCTTTCCAGTCGCTACTTGATTTTGCTTCCTGTATATTTTGCAGTTCACAGTAAGCTATATTTGCATATTCCTCACTGTATCTTTTGGATGGAACACCTTTATTACTCCTCATAGAACTTCTATTTCCTGATTGGGTAGCCACAATAACACCTCCAGATTCAAACATGCTTTCTGCTGCCTGTACATCCAGTGATACATATTGTTGCTGCGATTCTTGTTCCATTGTTCCAGTGAGTGGTGCTGTCTCATGGAACACTATATCTCTAGACTTTAGAAGACGCTTATTTGTAATGTACCAAAGCCTTTATCCTTTTCTTTCTTCACAGTATCCTAGCGTAATACATTTCACTGACTTTGGATCTATTTTCCATCTTTTCTCTTTAGGTATGTGTGCATAAGCTTTACAACCGTAGACACGGAGATGACTGACAGCTGGCTTTTTTCTGGACCACACCTCCAGTGGCGTTTTACCTTTTATGGATACTGAGGGCGCATGGTTTTTAAGATATACTGCTGCGGACACTGTTTCCACCCAAAAACTTTTCTCCAGGCCTGCGTCACTCAACATAGTCTGTGAACTATCAACAATTGCACGATTTGCATGCTCACTCACACCATTTTGTTCTGGCGTGTAAGCAATTGTTAGTTGATGCTGTATGCCATTGTCGGATCTCAAGACTTTTAATTTCAGACCCATCTGAGTCTCCACCAGGTTCTTGTATGCCACAATTTTATTTTCAAAATAACTTTTAGCCTTCATAAAATATACATGCGTCATCCTTGTGGCATCATCAATAAATGTTAGAAAATATCTGTAGCCACTCATTGATTCCATCTCTATTGGACCACATATGTCAGTATGCACTAGAGCTAGTGTTATTTCCGCTCTACTATTCAACTTAGGGAATGGGGTGCGAGTCTGCTTTCCTTTTATACAACTCTCACACACAGGTCTCTCAGTATACGTAAAGGAGGGTATTTACGAGGGAACTGGAGATACTGTGGAGACATTATGGGTTGAAATTTCTATGTGAAAGAAAAGTACAAAAAAGCTTTTAATAGGGACATGTTATAAACCACTTGATATTAGTGCGACTGAGAAAGTGCAACTCGAGAAAGCTACAGGGCTGGGGAAGGTCCTAATCTTTGGGGACTTTAATTATTTGGACATAAACTGGGCCAGTGAATCATGTAATACAGCTTGGGGTAAACGGTTCTTAAATATGCTAAAGGATAACTACTTGTTGCAAATAGTCAAGGAACCATCCAGATTAGGGACTATACTGGACCTGGTAATAACTAACAACGTGGAGATAATAGCAAATACCGCAGTAGGCGAGACCTTGGGTAACAGTGATCATAATATGATCACATTCTACATTAGCATTCAAAAGCAGCACTTTAAGGGTACAACTAAGACTCTTAACTTTAAAAAAGCAAATTTTAACATGCTGAAACACGCACTAAAGGACATAGATTGGGGAACTTTGTTTCAGGGAAAAAGCATGGCCGAAATGTGGGATGTTTTTAAAATGATCCTTAACAAATATACCCATAAGTGCATTCCCTTGGGCAGTAAAAATAAGAGTACTAAATTTAAACCAATGAGGTTAAACAAAAGAGTTAAGGAAGAAATGGATAAAAAGAGGCGAGCATTCAAATCTTACAAATTGGATGGGAAGGCGGAGTCATTCCAGTACTACAAGAAATGTAACATAAAATGCAAATAGGAAATCAGAGCAGCTAAAATAGAAAATGAAAAGCAAATCGCTAAGGAGAGTAAAACTAACACTAAAAAATTCTATAAGTACATAAATGGTAAGAGGCTAAAATAGAGAATATAGAACCATTAAAAAGCGAACTGGGATTTCTGATAAATGAGGACAAAGAAAAAGCTGAAATATTAAACAATTTTTTTCTCATCAGTGTTTACTAGAGAGTACCAGATTGTGAGATTAGAGAGTAACAATAACAACAGTATTGATAAAGGCCCATTGCTTAATACTTATCTATCTGAGGAAGTAGTCTGTGAACGATTAAAAAAAATATGATTTTACTTACCGGTAAATCTATTTCTCGTAGTCCGTAGTGGATGCTGGGGACTCCGGAAGGACCAT
This sequence comes from Pseudophryne corroboree, assembly GCF_028390025.1. NCBI lineage: Eukaryota > Metazoa > Chordata > Amphibia > Anura > Myobatrachidae > Pseudophryne > Pseudophryne corroboree. The sequence continues at coordinate 1,206,687,783 of NC_086444.1, forward strand.
GGGATAGACGGGCTCCGCAGGACACATGGGCACTTTAAGAAAGAATTTAGGTTCTGGTGTGCACTGGCTCCTCCCTCTATGCCCCTCCTCCAGACCTCAGTTAGAGAAACTGTGCCCAGAGGAGCTGACAGTACAAGGAAAGGATTTCGGTAATCCAGGGCAAGATTCATACCAGCCACACCAATCACACCGTATAACATGTGATAACAACCAGTTAACAGTATGACAAATAACAAAGCATCAGGTCAAACCCTGATGCAACCATAACTTAACCTTTATTGAAGCAATAACTATATACAAGTATTGCAGAAGAAGTCCGCACTTGGGACGGGCGCCCAGCATCCACTACGGACTACGAGAAATAGATTTACCGGTAAGTAAAATCTTATTTTCTCTAACGTACTAGTGGATGCTGGGGACTCCGTAAGGACCATGGGGACCATACCAAAGCTCCCAAACGGGCGGGAGAGTGCGGATGACTCCGCAGCACCGACTGAGCAAACAAGAGGTCCTCCTCAGCCAGGGTATCAAACTTGTAGAACTTTGCAAAAGTGTTTGAACCTGACCAAGTAGCCGCTCGGCAAAGTTGTAATGCCGAGACCCCTCGGGCAGCCGCCCAAGAAGAGCCCACCTTCCTAGTGGAATGGGCCTTAACTGATTTTGGTAGCGGCAATCCAGCCACAGAATGAGCCTGCTGAATCGTGTTACAGATCCAGCGAGCAATAGTTTGCTTTGAAGCGGGAGCATCAAGCTTGTTGGATGCATACAGGATAAACAACGACTCTGTTTTCCTGACCCTAGCCGTTCTGGCTACATAAACCTTCAAAGCCCTGACCACATCAAGCAACTCGGAATCCTCCAAGTCACGAGTAGCCACAGGCACCACAAGAGGTTGGTTCATATGAAAAGATGAAACCACTTTCGGCAGAAATTGTGGACGGGTCCGCAATTCTGCACTATCCATATGGAAAACCAGATAGGTGCTTTTATGTGACAAAGCCGCCAACTCTGACACACGCCTAGCTGAAGCCAAGGCTAATAGCATGACCATCTTTCACGTGAGATATTTCAACTCCACCGTTTTAAGTGGTTCAAACCAGTGGGATTTCAGGAAACTTAACACCACGTTAAAATCCCAAGGTGCCACTGGGGGCACAAAAGGAGGCTGAATATGCAGCACTCCCTTTACAAACGTCTGAACTTCAGGTAGAGAAGCCAACTCCTTTTGAAAGAAAATGGATAGGGCCGAAATCTGGACCTTAATGGAGCCCAATTTTAAGCCCAAATTCACTCCGGACTGTAGGAAGTGAAGGAAACGGCCCAGCTGGAATTCCTCCGTAGGAGCATTCCTGGCCTCACACCAAGAAACATATTTTCGCCATATAAATATAATGTTTAGCCTTTATCAGCGTAGGAATGACCTCATCCGGAATGTCCTTCTCTGCTAGGATCCGGCGTTCAACCGCCATGCCGTCAAACGCAGCCGCAGTAAGTCTTGGGACAGACAGGGCCCCTGTTGCAACAGGTCCTGTCTTAGAGGAAGAGGCCACGGGTCCTCTGTGAGCATTTCTTGCAGATCTGGATACCAAGTTCTTCGTGGCCAATCTGGAACAATGAGGATTGTTCTCACTCCTCTTTTTCTTATTATCCTCAGCACCTTGGGTATGAGAGGAAGAGGAGGAAATACATAGACCGACTGGAACACCCACGGTGTCACCAGGGCATCCAAAGCTACTGCCTGAAGGTCTCTTGACCTGGCGAAATACCTCTGTAGCTTTTTGTTGAGGCGGGATGCCATCATGTCCACCTGTGGCAGTTCCCACCGACTTGTAATCTGTGCGAAGACTGCCTGATGAAGTCCCCACTCTCCCGGGTAAAGGTCGTGTCTGCTGAGGAAGTCTGCTTCCCAGTTGTCCACTCCCGGGATGAACACTGCTGACAGTGCGCTTACGTGATTCTCCGCCCAGCGAAGAATTCTGGTGGCTTCCGCCATCGCCACTCTGCTCCTTGTGCCGCCTTGGCGGTTTACATGAGCCACTGCGGTGATGTTGTCTGACTGAATCAGAACCGGTTGGTCGCAAAGCAAGTTCTCCGCTTGACGCAGGGCATTGTATATGGCCCTTAGTTCCAGGATGTTGATGTGAAGGCAAGTCTCTTGACTTGACCACAGACCTTGGAAATTTCTTCCCTGTGTGACTGCTCCCCAACCTCGGAGGCTTGCGTCCGTGGTCACCAGGACCCAGTCCTGAATGCCAAATCTGCGGCCCTCGAGAAGGTGAGCACTCTGCAGCCACCACAGGAGTGGCCCTGGGGGATAGGGTGATTAACCGATGCATCTGAAGATGTGATCCGGACCACTTGTCCAGTAAGTCCCATTGAAAGGTCCTCGCATGGAACCTGCTGAAGGGAATGGCCGAGTATGATGCCACCATCTTTCCCAGGACTCGAGTGCAGTGATGCACTGACACCTGTTTTGGTTTTAATAGGTTCCTGACCAGGGTCATGAGTTCCTGAGCTTTCTCTATCGGGAGATAAACCCTTTTCTGGTCTGTGTCCAGAATCATGCCCAGGAAAGGCAGACGAGTCGTAGGAACCAACTGCGACTTTGGAATATTTAGAATCCAGCCGTGTTGCCGTAACACTTCCAGAGAAAGTGATACGCTGTTCAGCAACTGCTCTCTTGATCTCGCTTTTATGAGGAGATCGTCCAAGTACGGGATAATTGTGACCCCTTGCTTCCGCAGGAGCACCATCATTTCCGCCATTACCTTGGTAAATATTCTCGGTGCCGTGGAGAGACCAAACGGCAACGTCTGAAATTGGTAATGACAATCCTGTACCACAAATCTGAGGTACGCCTGATGAGGTGGATAAATGGGGACATGAAGGTATGCATTCTTTATGTCCAGAGACACCATAAAATCCCCCCCTTCCAGGCTTGCGATGACCGCTCTCAGCGATTCCATCTTGAACTTGAACCTTTTCCGGTATATGTTCAGGGATTTTAAATTCAATATGGGTCTGACCGAACCGTCCGGTTTCGGGACTACAAACATGGTTGAATAATAACCCCTTCTCTGTTGAAGGAGGGGAACCTTGACCACCACCTGTTGAAGATACAATTTGTGAATTGCAGTTAACACTATTTCCCTCTCGTGGGGGGAAGCTGGTAGGGCCGACTTGAGGTATCGGTGAGGGGGCATCTCTTCGAATTCCAGCTTGTAGCCCTGAGACACAATTTCTATCGCCCAGGGATCCACCTGGGAGTGAACCCACTTGTGGCTGAAATTCCGAAGACGTGCCCCCACCGGGCCTAGCTCCACCTGTGGAGCCCCAGCATCATGCGGTGGATTTTGTAGAGGCCGGGGAGGACTTCTGTTCCTGGGAACTAGCTGTGTTGTGCAGCTTCTTTCCTCTGCCCCTGCCTCTGGCAAGAAAGGACGCACCTCGGACTTTCTTGTTTTTTTGTGATCGAAAGGACTGCATTTAATAATACGGTGCTCTCTTAGGCTGTGAGGGAATATAAGGCAATACATTTGACTGTCCAGCTGTAGCTGTGGAGACCAGGTCCGAGAGACCCTCCCCAAACAATTCCTCACCCTTGTAAGGCAAAACCTCCATATGCCTTTTTGAGTCGGCATCACCTGTCCATTGCCGAGTCCACAGGACCCTTCTGGCAGAAATCGACATAGCATTTATTCTAGAACCCAGTAGACTAATGTCTCTTTGAGCATCTCTCATATATAGGACAGCGTCTTTAATATGCCCCAGGGTCAACAATATAGTATCCTTGTCTAAGGTATCAATTTCCTCAGATAAGGTATCCGTCCATGCTGCTACAGCACTACACACCCAGGCCGACGCGATTGACGGCCTTAGTAAGGTACCTGAATGTGTATAAATGGACTTCAGGGTAACCTCCTGTTTGCGATCCGCAGCATCTTTGACGGTAGCCGTATCCTGTGACGGCAGGGCTACCTTCTTGGATAAGCGTGTTAAAGCTTTGTCCACCCTAGGGGAGGATTCCCAGCGTAACCTGTCCGTTGGCGGGAAAGGATACGCCATAAGAATCCTTTTGGAAATCTGCAGTTTTTTATCTGGAGATTCCCAAGCCTTTTCACATAACTCATTCAGCTCGTGTGAGGGGAGAAAGATTACCTCCGGCTACTTTCCCTTATACATATGCACCCTCTTCAGGGACTGGGGTTTCCTCTGTGATGTGCAACACATCCTTAATTGCTATAATCATATAACGGATGGATTTAGCCAATTTTGGCTGTAACTTTGCATCACCGTAATCGACACTGGAGTCAGAATCCATGTCGGTATCTGTGTCAACAATTTGGGATAGTGGGCGCTTCTGAGACCCTGACGGCCTCTGCGACATAGGATCAGGCACGGGTTGAGACCCTGACTGTCCCGAGGCTTCAGCTTTGTCTAACCTTTTATGCAAGGAATTAACATTATCATTTAGAACGTTCCACATATCCATCCAATCAGGTGTCGGCGCCGTCGGCGGAGACACCACATTCATTTGCTCCTGCTCTGCTTCCACATAGCCTTCCTCATCAGACATGTCGACACAAGCGTACCGACACACCACACACACAGGGAATGCCCTTTCTGAAGACAGTTCCCCCACAAGGCCCTTTGGAGAGACAGAGAGAGAGTATGCCAGCACACATCCCAGCGCTATAAACCCAGGAATAACACAGTAACTTAATGTTAACCCAGTAGCTGCTGTTTATATTGTTTTTTGCGCCTAATTATGTGCCCCCCTTCTCTTTTTAACCCTCTTCTACGTGTATCTGCAGGGGAGAGCCTGGGGAGCTTCCTCTCAGCGGAGCTGTGGAGAATAAATGGCGCTGGTGAGTGCTGAGGAAGAAGCCCTGCCCCCTCGGCGGCGGGCTTCTGTCCCGCTTAAATATGAAATTCTTGGCGGGGGCTCATACATATATACAGTGCCCAGCTGTATATATGTTTAACTTTGCCAAAAGAGGTCCCAAATGCTGCCCAGGGCGCCCCCCCTGCACCCTGCACCCTTACAGTGACCGGAGTATGTGTAGGTGTGTGGAGCAATGGCGCACAGCTGCGGTGCTGTGCGTTACCTCAGTGAAGATCACGGAATCTTCTGCCGCCTGTGAAGTCTTCTTTGCTTCTCATACTCACCCGGCTTCTGTCTTCCGGCTCTGCGAGGGGGACGGCGGTGCGGCTCTGGGACCGGACGGCGAGGGTGAGATCATGCGTACCGATCCCTCTGGAGCTAATGGTGTCCAGTAGCCTAAGAAGCAGGACCTAGCTTCAGAGAGTAGGGCTGCTTCTCTCCCCTCTGTCCCACGATGCAGGGAGTCTGTTGCCAGCAGAGCTCCCTGAAAATAAAAAACCTAACAAAATACTTTCTATCAGCAAACTCAGGAGAGCTCACTGAAAAGCACCCATCTCGTCTGGGCACAGATTCAAACTGAGGTCTGGAGGAGGGGCATAGAGGGAGGAGCCAGTGCACACCAGAACCTAAATTCTTTCTTAAAGTGCCCATGTCTCCTGCGGAGCCCATCTATCCCATGGTCCTTACGGAGTCCCCAGCATCCACTAGGACGTTAGAGAAATTAAGAGTAATAAATCTCCTGGTCCAGATGTCCTACATCCTACGGTTCTGATGTAGCTAAATGCTGAAATAGCAAGGCCTCTATATCTGATTTTCACTGAGTCACTTAGATCAGGCATGGAACCAAAGGACTGGCGTATAGCAGATGTAGCCCCAATATTTAAAAAGAGTATAGAGGGGGCATGGCCTGACGTTTGTGGATGGTAGACATGTCTCACAAGAGCTCCCGTGTCTCCCGTTTTATATACCCCTTTCTCTCCCCCATCTCCCTCTCACCTGCCCCTGTATCCCTCCTGGCCACCTCCGGGGCCAGACTGTGAGGTGCAGATGAGCCGGGGAGTGACTCCTTCACTACTGCGGGTTGCAGCCCTCCTGGAGCCGGGACCTCAATTTCCGGGGGTGGCGGCAGCTACCTTCCCGAGATGCCGAGGCTGATGGACAGCTCCCGTTTTCCAGGGAACAGAAACTGTGTGGATCCGCAGCACCCGTTGAGCCTTCCAGCCAGTAAGGCCACCAGGGTGGTTGCCTGTGGAGAGCCCGGCAGGGACCCATGGCTTACAGGAGTCTGTTTGGAGACAGTGTGGTCCTTTGCGGGTGGCTATCTTGGGACTCCTCATCCACATGCGTGGCGGTCCCCGGTCCCGTTTTAGGCTGGTGAGTGCTTCTCTGCCTGCCTCCTCACAGGCAGGTCTGCTGCTGTCAATCTACACACTTCTCACTACAGTGCTGTCAGAAATAGATCAGGGCTGCCTTTTACATTATAGCCTCCTCTGCCCAGCAGCCATCCCTGTCTGCTCTCATTGGGATCCCCTGTGTGCTCTAGAGGTTGGTGACAGCGCAGGGACCCTGGAGAGCTACGCCACCGTGCTTCCCTCTCACTCCCTGTATGTCTAACAGCCAGCCACTGCTGTCAGATACTTGCTGCATCCGCTGCTGGGGAGTCTGACACCTGATACTCTAGACATATACTGTACACTATTGGTGGATGCTGTTTCCCTGCTGTTCCCCTCTACGCCTTAACAGTACCATAGACCTTAGCCTGCCGTACCGCGGTCCGGAAGTGGAGCAGGCCCCACTGAGCTCTGTGATACACCACCCGTAATTATACCTATATCCCTCCAATGTGATTTATATCTCCTGACTGGAAACCTAGCATAGAGTCTCTCCTAGTATCCTGTATCTGCCTCATATTCCTAGGACATCCGATAACAGACCCATTTGCTGTGGATATGCCTCCCAAGCGCCAGAAAGATCCGATCGTGGTTCCTCCAGTGAATTTCTTTAAACACTCCCCCCCCCCCTCCCGCAATCTTCAAAGCCCTCTACAATGCCTGATGTGCGGACAACTAGAAAGGCCGCGATGTCCATTTAGAGCCAGCGTCCGCAAGCTCATTGTCGAAATCCGATCCTGGGGATGATGCCCCGCTAACCTTGGGCACCATGAAACAACTCCTGGCGTCCTTTAAGGCTGATATCGTAGCTGACTTAACGGCAGCACTACATACCTGCCAACAATCAGTAGACGCACTTGGCCAGTGCACGGATCACCTTGAAAATAAACTCAGGGAAGTGAAGTCCCATAACGGTCTGATTACCCACTACGAGGAACTTCAGTTGGAGGTTACGGAATTGAGAAGGAAAACATGTGACCTAGAGGACAGGTCACGATGTAACAATATTAAGATCCGGGGCATCCCGGAGTCAATCTCCAACTCTGAGCTTACTGATTTTGTTACGGACCTGTTCATGAAGTAATTGCCCATCATATCTACAGAGAAGGTTGTAATGGCGGACTCAGTCAATGCGTTTAAAAATGGGTTACACAAATTTCTAATGGAAAACGATATATGAGGATATAGCCTTTAACCTAAATAGAATAGGGAATGCAATATAATTCAGGTTTAACTTGATGGACTACTAGTCTTTTTACAACCTCACCGACTATGTTACTATTTATTACTCACAGTGATTCCAGTTACCATTCCATCGAGTAGTTTCTGGACACTGTCATATCCCAGATGACCTAGGTGCCTGCTCCATTGACTGGTTTGAATCAGAGGCCGCCATTGCAGAACACGCCTCACACTCCTGTAATTGCTTCAGTAACCCGGTGCAACGAACTGTATGTCCTAGACCAGGCCTGGCCAACCTGTGGCTCTCCTGCTGTTACAAAACTACACATCCCAGCATGCCTTGCCACAGTTTTAGCATTCTCTAATAGCAAAATTGTGGCAGGGCATGCTGGGAATTGTAGTTTCACAACAGCTGGAGAGCCACAGGTTGGCCAGGCCTGGTCTAGGACATACAGTTGGTTGCACCGGGTTGCTGAAGCATTTCTCATTTTGCACCATACATTTACCCTCTGCAAACTGGACTCTGTAACCCCTTTTCTCCAGGACGCTTATACAGTAGCAATGAGATTGCTTCCCGATTCTGGAAAGGACAAAATGTCTTGGATGTCTGTAATAACCGTTTCACCTTTAATTCTTAGACGCACTGTGATTGTCCCAAATTCTGAAGCAGTAGGGACTTTGTCTCCAATCCCTTTTACTGTAATGGGTTCACATGCTGTCAGTGAACTGAACCATTCCTGATTACAACTAAAATGCCTAGTGGCCCCCGAGTCCATGTAGCAGCAATCCTTCTTGTGACTATCTGCTAGATTCAATGCTGACTTATTTGGTTTGTCACGCTTCTTCTGCGTACCACTGCAATTTCTCAGTCTGCAATCTGAGGCCATGTGCCCCACTTTGTGTCATATAAAGCACTTAAACTTGAGTTTCCTGGACTAAGTTCCTTTTGTGAATAAGGCAGAACCCTCAGCATGTGTCTTGACAGGAATACGCTCTTGGAACTGCAGCAGCTTGGTTCTTATAATTTCTGTTGTCAGCTTGGTATCATTAGACTCCAAAGCTATTACCAGGAAATCGAATTCTGGTATCAGATTCTGTAACATCGCCACGGTAACTTCCTCGTCATCCACCTGTGCCCCTACAGATGCCAACTGCTGAGCTATTGACAGTATTTTATCAATATAATCGTTCATGTCTTTACAGGTACTTAACTTTGTCTTGTACAGCATACAACTCAAGTTTATTCTTCTCATCAGACCTTTGTCCTCATACGCCATTTGCAGAGCTGCCCACATGTCTTTGGCTGATACTTTACAGCTGATAATAGAGTAGACGTGTTGTTCCACGACCAAGCTTATCTTCCCGATGGCTCTATCCACTTCAGCTGGGTTTTGGTCTGCTCCTGGCTCAATTGTGACTTTCCAAAACTTTTCCAGCTTACAGTAAGCTGCATCTTCATGGAGAATTTCTATGTTGTGTAATTCTCTGAGCCTTTTAGCTTTGTTAAGTTCACGCTGTTCCCTGTACTGTACATTCCTATCTGTGTTTAATAAAAGTACTCCTTTCTTAATCAGCTGCACTTTTATTTGTTATGTACCTCTGTTCTAGAATGCCTTTCCGACCTGGGGTCCTGGGCCCATAACCTGTTGGCAGAGTGTTGCTGTGTTGGATAGAGATTTTAGTCCACACAACGGCACTTAACCAGGATGATTGGTTTATTCAGATAACAGAGATAAGAGGTTTTAGTATACAGAAGATGTTCTGCAGCAGCAGGAACTCACAGTATGTATGTGATACAGTACAGCGGTTTCACAGCGACTGAATACACACAGGGTGCAGCTGCATACACACAGGGTGCGGCTGCATACACACAGGGTGCTGCTGCAGGGTAGACAAGGTCGCACACTCAGGAGAGCAGAAGCTGCACATTCATGCAGTTTGTCTTTCCCAGGAAGAAGATGCGGAGGAAGCGCACGGTCCCATCAGACACTGTACACAAAGCACCTCCTGAGGAGTGAGGGGGAATGTGTTACAGTGATGGGGAATGTGTTACAGTGAGGGGGAATGTGTTACAGTGAGGAGTGAGGGGGAATGTGTTACAGTGAGGAGTGAGGGGGAATGTGTTACAGTGAGGAGTGAGGGGGAATGTGTTACAGTGAGGAGTGATGGGGAATGTGTTACAGTGAGGAGTGAGGGGGAATGTGTTACAGTGAGGAGTGAGGGGGAATGTGTTACAGTGAGGAGTGAGGGGGAATGTGTTACAGTGAGGAGTGAGGGGGAATGTGTTACAGTGAGGAGTGAGGGGGAATGTGTTACAGTGAGGAGTGAGGGGGAATGTGTTACATTGAGGGGGAGTGTGTTACATTGAGGGGGAATGTGTTATAGTGAGGGGGAATGTGTTGCAGTGAGGAGTGAGAGGGAATGTGTTACAGTGAGGAGTGAGGGGGAATGTGTTTCATTGAGGGGGAATGTGTTATAGTGAGGGAGAATGTGTTACAGTGAGGAGTGAGGGGGAATGTGTTACAGTGAGGGGGAATGTGTTACAGTGAGGAGTGAGGGGGACTGAGTTACAGTGAGCAGTGAGGGGGAATGTGAGACAGTGAGGAGTGAGGGGGAATGTGTTACAGTGAGGAGTGAAGGGGAATGTGTTACAGTGAGGGGGAATGTGTTACAGTGAGGAGTGAAGGGGAATGTGTTACAGTGAGGAGTGAGGGGGACTGAGTTACAGTGAGCAGTGAGGGGGAATGTGAGACAGTGATGGTGTTATGATTACACTCAGTTCCGTAGGTTTATAGGCAGTGCCTTGTGACGCTCACGCATTTACCCGCTGCCCAGCAGTCTTTTAGCCTTCTGCAATGCTCGGCTTCTCCTATAGCAGCCGCCTTTCCAGAGTGAATTAGGTCCACCCCGTACTCAGATGCCCCCAGGTTTTATGTATGGACAAGGCGACTATCGGAGGCTGTGCATGGGTAAATGCAGTACGATGAGACGTTCACCAGACACAACCTTACTACTATGCTAAGGCACAGACTGATGAGTATATAAGGAGTGCATGTGAGTGCAACAATGCATAGGTTGGAATATAATCTTAACACAATCAATATGTACATGCAACAATGCACAGGGTGTTATTAGCAACAAGACTGTATATACAAATGATTTGTAAATGCAATGATGCACAGGATGTAATAAGCAACTTAATTAAATTTTAATGCAACAATGCACAAAGTGGATACAATAAAGAAATGTAGGCAAAGACAGTGCCTGTGTGGAAACTCCACACCAAAACCTGAATACAAGGTTAGCTGGATCCAATCAGGAAAGCAGTCAGACAGGGTCTCAGAATCACGGATATTCACAGGCTGACAGGTTCTCACTAAGAGCATGAACGATCACCAGCAATTTGGGAGAGACCAGAAAGGGAATATAAATGCTGTTTGCACCAATCAGAACCTAGAAGTCTTATTAATAAAACTCTATGCAGCTGCCCTGCTGCACGTACCTTACACCCTAAGCAACGGGGAACACCGTCTGCCTCCAGCGTCCCCGTTGCTAGGAGTCCAGCAGCTCCTGGCATCCGCCTGTTGCTAGGTGCCGGGCAGGGACCAGGAGGCATTGTGTCCGGTGTCAGTCTGTTGCTAGGCGCTGGTCGGAGATCAGCGGGAGATGCAGCATCCTGGCTCCCAGGCAATGGCCGGGACGTGCATCTCCTGCTGCAGCTGCTTCTGACAGATGGGGAATGTGTTACAGTGATTTATGAGATGGAATGTGAAAAAATGAGGGGAGAATGCAGAGGCTTAGCTACAATAGGTGCAGGGGGTATGTCTACTATGGGGCCCATGCCATATCCAGGGCCCAGCCATCTCCCTGCACTTAAACTGTTCTTCCAGTGTAGCAGTGCACTGCAGGCACATGTGCTGTTCCTGCTGGATCAGTCTCTCCTTCCATACAGTATCTCCCCCTATATTTCTTGCCATTTTGGTGAGCTTTCAAATTGTCCCATTTTCTAAATAGACTATTTCTAACCATGCCTGGCACCTACCTCATGACATGATGATGTCACAGAACAATCACTGGAACGGAACATACGGTGTTGGCACATTCAGGTATCATTCTAGGTAGATATTTGACTTTTTTTAACAAGAGAGATGAAAATACAGGGGACAAGAGTCATCTGAATTATCTGCTCAGTGTGAACTTTTTTCAGATCTCTTCTACGGGATTGGGAGGTCAGGAATGAGATACAGTAGTGTGTGTACTGCACAGATCCTGCCGTTGCAGCAGCATTGGATGCCATTTATTGGCTAATGCTCCTGCATACACACTATACAATTATTGGGCTGATCAACCGATTGTCAGCTGATTCGCCCAATAATTGTATACAGAGCACCAACCTTAACTCCAGGATGTAATCTTCAGCTTTCTCCAGTAGCCCATCACCATGCTTTGTCTATATATAGCCTACCCCCAATCTTGTCAGTGCAAATAGACTTTTCTATCCCAAAGTTGAAGATAGTTACTAGTCTTACTGTAGCTCACCTTAAGCAATTAAAAATTAGATTCACTGAAAACATATGATTGGGATTTAATAAAGGGTCCGCAAGATTTAAGTGTAATGCTAGCTTTAATTAGCAAAGCTTAGCAGGTTAGAATTACAGCACCTTTCAACTTCTAAAATTGGCCAAGGGAAGTCACATTATTACACCGAAGAAACAGATACTGTATCATGAGTCATTGAAAATGGGAGCACTTATGTACTGGCAAAAATCAACGCACTGTTATATTATCAAAGTCACAGGGTTGATGGTGAGTCTTTTCTCTTAAAATAAAGAGCTTTGTCCTCCGCAGCTGACCAATTAAAGGGTTCTATTCTCTGGTCCGGAATTCACATTTAGCTAAAAATTGGCTCCTGAGATTTTCTAACAAAAGAGAAGAAATGTATAAAAATTGTAACTTATTCTTACAATAGCTGCAGTCCAATCTTCTGTCACTGTTTGGAATCCTTTTCACTTACAAAAAATTTGATAATCTTCACCTTTGAATTTGAGTGTATTTGAGGGTTGGTTTTAATCCATAAGTTGAGTTTTACACAGCAAAACAGACAGAAATAATAATAATAATAATAATAATAATAATAATAACAAAATCATGTCACCCTTAGCGATGAGCAAAATGGTAGCGTAAAACATTTGTACAACTAACTTTAGCAGCAAAACAGGACATTTCAGGTAGACACAGAGTTTTTTGTGCCAATTTTGCTTTAGTGTTTTTCACTATTGACCCTACTCAGGTTGGATTGGCATTGAAGAAGAGAATATCCGGAAAACCGTTGTATTCCACTTGGTTTCTGCTGCCCAGTCGTGTACCCAAAGTAGTGAACGGCTGGGTGAGAGCACCATAATGGGAATGGGTTTCTGGGTGAAGGAAGAATAAAGCCTATTGAATCTGCTTTCACTAGGGTGTTCCATGGTGACCCCTGTTGGAGAAAACCAGCACTGGGGGGACCGGGTGTTCCCTCATGATGAGAGTTCAAATAAAAGTCAAGTGTTGCAAAAAGTGGCTTGGTACATAAATGTGTAGGGAGGCACGAAGCAGGGCGGTATGTATAGAAGCACTGGGGACAAGTAGAAGGATATATATGAGATGTAGCAAGATGAAGGGTTAGTTCGTGTGAGAATGCATATGTGATGATCTGTCAGCGAAGAGAAATGGCCCAAGATTATGCATAAAAATGAGTGTGATCAGATGGCTTGCTTGAGGATAATACTTGCTGTGGGACCTTTGACTCTACAGTACCATGTATTCCCAGGTGGTGTCCCATCCAAGTACTAACAGGGCCCAACTTTTACAACTGAAGAATTTTCTTTCCAAAAGGTCTGTGGTTTCTGAAGATCTCCTGGGCAGTGACCCTTTTACACCCCAAGTTAAGACTCATTGAACTCACCAGCAGGTCTTCTTGCCTATAATAGTAACTTTTCCCATAAGACGTGATGTGCCTACTGGTACTTGGGTGCCGCCAGGACTTACACCGCTGGCGGTAGTACGAGCTTAACCCAGAGTGACCCGAGTCAATGACAATGATACAGAAGACCCAAAGAAGAGAGGAGTAGCTATATGACAAAAGACAAGAGAAAGGCACTATAGTGTCGGGGAATAAATGGCAGATCCAAAAAAGTAAAGACAAGAGTGTAAGGATGAGGACAAGACAAGAGTACCAGGTCTAGGATGCGATGAGAGTATCAGAGCACACAACAGGGAGAGCTCAGGACCAGCAGGTGGAATTACTGGTAATGGGAGAACAGGAGAATAGGCACACAGAGGAAACACTACTATAAATTGACGACAGGTAGATTTAGCAAAGATTGTGAACAGGTTTTGCTACTAGCACGGGGCTGGACACATAAACTCCACAGGAGATATTAGTGAGGTAACCAGGTAGAGAAATTCCACAGTCTAGTCCTAGAACCAACTGACAAGGGCTCCGGCTGCAGCCAGGAACTATAACCAGCAAGGAGAATCAGGCAGACCCACCATGTTTTTGGCCGCAGCGGCTGTGTGTGATATCATGCAGCTGCCGCAGCCCACGTTGTAAGTGGTCTGGACACACCTGCACTGTCTGAACCGTGCCCCAAAAATGCTGCCGCAACGTCTCTGACATGCCCCGCAACTGCCTCTGCGTGATCTCACTGTGTGCTCATGCGCAGTGTGGCTGCGCGTGTGCACACAGCACAGAGCTTCAGCCTGTGTTCGCTGCCACTGCAGCGACCAGGTCTTAATTAGGCCCACTATACCATAAACATGCAGTGTGATATATAGGTGTGCAAGTGTGTAAGCTACAGTATATAGATGAGTTCCCACTTGCAGCAATTCAAAATTATGCAATAAATAAGCTGTTTAGCAGCAGAGCATACAAGTCAATAATAATAGAAAGGATATGCTAGAGCATCTCATATGTGAGAGATAAAGTCTCCATATGTGCTTAATAGTAATGTGTAAGACTACCAAGAGGTATTACAGTATAATCACATAAATATATAAAAATTAGAAAAATACATGGTAACCATTAGTTGAGCTGTATTCCGATTCATGCACAGACTGGCGTCAAAGCTGGAGGCACGTTTTGCCAGGGTTAGGCTTGATCACCAGGTTTGTGGGTAGGAAGAGTAAGCCTTGGAACTGATGTCCTAAAATTGCAGCATCTTCTCTGTGTTATGTTCATGGTTTCAGTATTTTCTACAAGTTTAAACCTCTGTTTCACCCCTATACAGATGTTTACTACATATCTTGCATTTGTACAGTATAGCCCAGAGTTAAAAACTATTATAAGTAAATGATCACTACTCCCAGTGTTTACTACATATCTTACATTTGTACAGACCAGATTTAAAAACTAATTCAAGCATCACTGCCTAGTATTGCATCCTGATGTATTTTTGGTAGTTTATAGAAGTATAGATACAATTATTAGCTACTGTATCTGGTATGCATTGCTTGTTTAAAAGAACTTATTGCTGGCCATTCTAATGAGAGGGTACTGGGGGTTTATTGGTGTCATTGCATATACATGCCTGCTTTTTTTAAACACACCATGTACCACAAATTGATTTTCTTCATTGCACTCCATGGTATTTTCTCCAAAGCAATGAGATCCTTAATTCTCCCTGCAACTCTCCCCTCTGTACACATTGCCGCCTCAATTATACACCACTGTCTTATTAACTCATGTGCTTTTTACTTATCTTTATGCATTCACAATAACATCAAAAACCTGTCACTACAAAAAAAACATTCACATACCTCCTACAACAATATTTATTTCTCTCTCCTGCTTATTAGCTAGTGACATTTCACCAAATCCAGGCCCCAATCACATCCACGTGCAGTCAGGGCCGGATTAACAATGGGGCGGGTGGAGCTGCAGCTCCAGGCCCGCCCACGCAAACAGGCCCACAGGATCCCTTACCGTGATGTGCAGTCAGTGGTGACATGAGGAAAATCTCCTGTCACGACCCACAGCAATAGCCCACTCATCTTCCAGCCGCTCCCCTCCCTATTCCTCACCTCCTCCTCAACCACCACGATGATCACGATCAGCATAGGTCCCATCTACCCATGGGGCAGTTGTAAACTCCGCCCCCTCGATGGCTGAAGCTCCGCCCCCTGGACGTCCGAAACTCCGCCCATTTGTATGAGGCTGTGACCCTCTGACAGTCACCTGAAGCCCATTCACAACCCCCATCGTCCCTCAGCATCTGATTGCAGTGGGCACTGGGCAGCAGGGCACTAAATACTGTGAAAGTCAGAGCTGCTGTGGGTGGAGCACAGAGTCTGAGCTGCCCAGCATAGGAGGAAATGCAGCTGTTGCTGGGTGTTTGGAGAAAACAGCAGGCATGCCCAAAAAACCTCCCCACAGGTCAGTATAAAATGTGATCCCTGCCCTGTCTATGTATATGTGTGTAGTGTATCCGCTCCAAACCAGGTTGTCAGTACGCTTTGTGAAGCCACTCCCCCCCAGGAGCAGCGCCATTAAATCTGTGCCCCGTGGGGAGGGTGGGAGAGAGCACCTTTATGCGTATCTAAGGTGCGCGGGTTACGGCGAAAGGCGAGTATGGTTGCCTCTACCCTGCCCTTATTAAAAGCCCTGGTGACTATATTCAGTGTACAGTATATACAGTGTGTGATAGAGATATAAGGGGTTAAATTTGTTGTGTTGCGTTCAGATAGTCGCTGCCCAATGGGAGCTGCAAAAAAACCCTCAGTCAGCGGACAGCTGCAAATCCGTTATCACCACACTCACCATCGAATGATGTGCAGTGTCTGCGTAGCCCAGGACTTACTCCTGCAGTGCGATGAGAACAGGCTGATCGGGGCCGGAGCTGACGTCAAACACCCTCCCTGAAAACACTTGGGAACGCTTGCGTTTTCCCTGACACTCTGGGTGCCGACGCGCATGTGCATTGCGGTGCATACGCATGCGCAGTCTATCGCTGTTCGCCCACTGTGCAAAAACGCACAGAAGCGATCAGATCTGAATCACCCCCATATACAGTTTATAAGTGTGTAAAATTTTGGGCCCATTTAATAACAAAAATTAACAGCAGCATTTTTCTACGTTTAGTATCACTGTGATACAGATAAAAATGCAGCTGGTATCCAGCAATACTTACCTCTCCGACGAGGTCCGGCGTTGTCACTCCCCTCAGCTGCGTCCTCCATTCTGCTGGCAGCCTATCGCTTCCAGCAATGGGCTTCTGTGTCATGCGCATGCGCAATCTCTAGTTTGCACATATGCATGACAGTTTCACCGGCCAGGGACCTGGCAATGCCCAGAAGGCATTGCTGAAGCCGGAAAGGCAGCACTGGGTCGGCTGGCAATGGGGATTGTATCGCTCTTGCCATATATAGCTGGCCTAAAAAGTAGGCAGGGGGTCAGTACAGGGTTCCCTGTACTGACCCCCTGCCTACTTTTTAAGCTAAGTCTTATCTCCTACCTTATATTTATATTTATTCATATATATTTTTATACTTTTTTAACTGTTGAAAATTTGTACTTTCATCTATTAAGTTTTATATCTTAATAAATTTGAATATTTTTATATATTTATTTTTTGGCTGATAAATTTAAGGATTTTTTAATATACATTTTTTAAACAACACAAGTCGCCGGTACCCCTATCTCCCACTTCTTCCACTATATATATATATATCTATATATATCTATATATATATATATATATATATATATATATAAAATAAGATTTTACTTACCGGTAAATCTATTTCTCATAGTCCGTAGTGGATGCTGGAGACTCCGTAAGGACCATGGGGAATAGACGGGCTCCGCAGGACACATGGGCACTTTAAGAAAGAATTTAGATTCTGGTGTGCTCTGGCTCCTCCCTCTATGTCCCTCCTCCAGACCTCAGTTAGAGAAACTGTGCCCGGAAGAGCTGACAGTACAAGGAAAGGTTTTTGGGAATCCAGGGTAAGACTCATACCAGCCACACCAATCACACCGTATAACTTGTGATAACTTTACCCAGTTAACAGTATGAACAATCACAGAGCATCAGATAAACTCTGATGCAACTATAACATAACCCTTATTTAAGCAATAACTATATACAAGCATTGCAGAAGAAGACTGCACTTGGGACGGGCGCCCAGCATCCACTACGTACTACGAGAAATAGATTTACCGGTAAGTAAAATCTTATTTTCTCTAACGTCCTGGTGGATGCTGGGGACTCCGTAAGGACCATGGGGATTATACCAAGCTCCCAAACGGGCGGGAGAGTGCGGATGACTCTGCAGCACCGAATGGGCAAACACCAGGTCCTCCTCAGCCAGGGTATCAAACTTGTAGAACTTTGCAAATGTGTTTGAACCCGACCAAGTAGCAGCTCGGCAAAGCTGTAATGCCGAGACCCCTCGGGCAGCCGCCCAAGAAGAGCTCACCTTCCTTGTGGAATGGGCTTTCACTGATTTTGGATGCGGCAATCCAGCCGCAGAATGAGCCTGCTGAATCGTGTTACAGATCCAGTGAGCAATAGTTTGCTTTGAAGCAGGTGCCCCAAGCTTGTTGGAAGCATACAGGATAAACAAAGATTCTGTTTTCCTGACCTTAGCCATTCTGGCTACATAAACCTTCAAAGCCCCGACTACATCCAGTGACTCGGAATCCTCCAAGTCAGTAGTAGCCACAGGCACCACAATAGGTTGGTTTATATGAAAGGATGAAACCACTTTCGGCAGAAATTGTGGGTAGGTCCGCAATTCTGCTCTATCCGCATGGAAAACCAGATAAGGGCTTTTATGTGACAAAGCCGCCAATTCTGACACACGCCTAGCCGAAGCCAAGGCTAATAGCATGACCACCTTCCACGTGAGATATTTTACTTCCACCGTCTTGAGTGGTTCAAACCAGTGTGATTTCAGGAAACTCAACACCACGTTAAGATCCCAAGGTGCCACTGGAGGCACAAAAGGGGGCTGAATATGCAGCACTCCCTTTACAAACGTCTGAACTTCAGGCAGAGAAGCCAGTTCTTTTTGAAAGAAAATGGATAAGGCCGAAATCTGAACCTTAATGAAACCCAATTTAAGGCCCAAAGTCACTCCCGACTGTAGGAAGTGAAGGAAAAGGCCCAGCTGGAATTCCTCCGTAGGGGCATTCCTGGCCTCACACCAAGCCACATATTATCGCCATATACGGTGATAATGTTGAGCCATCACATCCTTCCTAGCCTCTATGAGCGTAGGAATGACCTCATCTGGAATGCCTTTTTCTGCTAGGATCCGGCGTTCAACCGCCATGCCGTCAAACGCAGCCTTGGTAAGTCTTGGAACAGACAGGGCCCCTGTTGCACAAGTCCTGTCCTAGACGCAGAGGCTACGGGTCCTCTGTGAGCATTTCTTGCAGATCTGGATACCAAGTCCTTCTTGGCCAATCCGGAACAAAGAGTATTGTTCTCACTCCTCTTTTCCTTATGATTCTCAGCACCTTGGGTATGAGAGGAAGAGGAGGAAATACATAGACCGACGGGAACACCCATGGAGTCACCAGTGCGTCCACAGCTATCGCCTGAGGGTCTCTTGACCTGGCGCAATATCTCTGCAGCTTTTTGTTGAGGCGGGATGCCATCATGTCCACCTGTGGCAGTTCCCACCGACTTGCAATCTGCATGAAGACTTCTTGATGAAGTCCCCACTCTCCCGGGTGGAGGTCGTGCCTGCTGAGGAAGTCTGCTTCCCAGTTGTCCACTCCCGGAATGAACACTGCTGACAGTGCGCTTACGTGATTCTCCGCCCAGCGAAGAATTCTGGTGGCTTCTACCATCGCCACCCTGCTCCTTGTGCCGCCTTGGCGGTTTACATGAGCCACTGCGGTGATATTGTCTGACTGAATCAGAACCGGTTGGTCGCGAAGCAGGGACTCCGCTTGACGTAGGGCGTTGTATATGGCCCTTAGTTCCAGGATGTTAATGTGAAGGCTAGTCTCCTGACTTGACCACAGCCCTTGGAAATTTCTTCCCTGTGTGACTGCCCCCCACCCTCGGAGGCTTGCATCCGTGGTCACCAGGACCCAGTCCTGAATGCCGAATCTGCGACCTTCGAGAAGGTGAGCACTCTGCAGCCACCACAGGAGAGACACCCTGGCCCTGGGGGATAGGGTGATTAACCGATGCATCTGAAGATGTGATCCGGACCACTTGTCCAGTAAGTCCCATTGGAAGGTCCTCGCATGGAACCTGCCAAAGGGAATGGCCTCGTATGATGCCACCATCCTTCCCAGGACTCGAGTGCAGTGATGCACTGACACCTGTTTTGGTTTTAATAGATTCCTGACCAGTGTCACGAGCTCCTGAGCTCTCTCTATCGGGAGGTAAAACCTTTTCTGGTCTGTGTCTAGGATCATGCCTAGGAGAGGCAGATGAGCTGTAGGAACCAACTGCGACTTTGGAATATATAGAATCCAGCCATGTTGCCGTTACACTTCCAGAGAAAGTGATACGCTGTTCAGCAACTGCTCTCTTGATCTCGCTTTTATGAGGAGATCGTCCAAGTACGTGATAATAGTGACACCTTGCTTCCGCAGGAGCACCATCATTTACGCCATTACCTTGGTGAATATTCTCGGGGCCGTGGAGAGACCAAACGGCAACGTCTGAAATTGGTAATGACAATCCCGTACCGCAATTCTGAGGTACGCCTGATGAGGTGGATAAATGGGGACATGAAGGTATGCATTCTTTATGTCCAGAGTCACCATAAAATCTCCCCCTTTCAGGCTTGCAATGACCGCTCTTAGCGATTCCATCTTGAACTTGAACCTTTTCAGGTATATGTTCAGGGATTTTAAATTCAATATGGGTCTGACCGAACCGTCTGGTTTCGGGACTACAACATGGTCTAATAATAACCCCCTCCTTGTTGAAGGAGGGGAACCTTGACCACCACCTGTTGAAGATACAATTTGTGAATTGCAGTTAACACTGTTTCCCTCTCGTGGGGGGAAGCCGGCAGGGCCGTCGGTGAGGGGGCATCTCCTCAAAGTCCAGCTTGTATCCCTGAGACACCATATCTATTGCCCAGGGATCTAACAGGGAGTGAACCCACTTGTGGCTGAATTTACGAAGGCGTGCCCCCACCGGCCCTAGCTTCGCCTGTGGAGCCCCAGCGACATGCGGTGGATTTTGTAGAGGCCGGGGAGGACTTCTGTTCCTGGGAACTAGCTGTGTTGTGCAGCTTCTTTCCTCTGCCCCCGCCTCTGGCAAGAAAGGACGCACCTCGGACTTTCTTGTTTCTTTGTTCGAAAGGCTGCATTTGATAATGTCGTGCTTTCTTAGGCTGTGCAGGAATATAAGGCAAAATATCAGAATTACCAGCTATAGCTGTGGAGACCAGGTCCGAGAACCCTTCACCACACAATCCTCAGCCTTCCATATGCCTCTTAAGTCGGCATCATCTGTCCATTGCATATTCTACAGGACACGTCAAGCAGAAATCGACATAGTTTTGACTCTAGGACCCAGTATACTCATGTCTCTTTGGGCATGTTTTATATATATATATATATATATATATATATATATATATATATATATATATATCTTAAGACAGCATCTTTAATATATATATATATATCTATTTATACATATATATATATATATATATATATATTTCTCTGACGTCCTAGTGGATGCTGGGAACTCCGTAAGGACCATGGGGAATAGCGGCTCCGCAGGAGACTGGGCACAAAAAGTAAAAGCTTTAGACTAGCTGGTGTGCACTGGCTCCTCCCCCTATGACCCTCCTCCAAGCCTCAGTTAGATTTTTGTGCCCGAACGAGAAGGGTGCAAGCTAGGTGGCTCTCCTGAGCTGCTTAGAAGTAAAAGTTTAAATAGGTTTTTTATTTTCAGTGAGTCCTGCTGGCAACAGGCTCACTGCATCGTGGGACTAAGGGGAGAAGAAGCGAACTCACCTGACTGCAGAGTGCATTGGGCTTCTTGGCTACTGGACATTAGCTCCAGAGGGACGATCACAGGTTCAGCCTGGATGGGTCCCGGAGCCGCGCCGCCGGCCCCCTTACAGAGCCAGAAGAGCGAAGAGGTCCGGAGAAAGCGGCGGCAGAAGACGTTCCTGTCTTCAAATAAGGTAGCGCACAGCACTGCAGCTGTGCGCCATTGCTCTCAGCACACGATTGTGTCGACATGTATGAGGAGGAAAATGATATGGAAGCAGAGCAATTGCCTGTGTTAGTGATGTCACCCCCTAGGGAGTCGACACCTGACTGGATGGTAGTAATTAAAGAATTACGTGACAATGTCAGCACTTTGCAAAAAACTGTTGACGACATGAGACAGCCGACAAATCAATTAGTGCCTGTTCAGGCGTCTCAGACACAGTCAGGGGCGCTAAAACGCCCGTTACCTCAGATGGTCGACACAGACCCTGACACGGATACTGAATCCAGTGTCAACGGTGACGAGACAAACGTAATGTCCAGTAGGGCCACACGTTACATGATCACGGCAATGAAGGAGGCATTGAACATTTCTGACACTACAAGTACCACAAAAAAGGGTATTATGTGGGGTGTGAAAAAACTACCAGTGGTTTTTCCTGAGTCAGATGAATTAAATGAGGTGTGTGATAAAGCGTGGGTTTTCCCCGATAAAAAACTGCTGATTTCTAATAAATTATTGGCACTATACCCTTTCCCGCCAGAGGTTAGGGCACATTGGGAAACACCCCCTAGGGTAGATAAGGCGCTCACACGCTTATCAAAACAAGTGGCGTTACCGTCTCCTGATACGGCCGCTCTCAAGGAATTAGCTGATAGAAGGCTGGAAAATATCTTAAAAGGTATATACACACATACCGGTGTTATACTGCGACCAGCGATCGCCTCAGCCTGGATGTGCAGCGCTGGAGTGGCTTGGTCGGATTCACTGACTGAAAATATTGATACCCTGGATAGGGACAGTATATTATTAACTATAGAGCATTTAAAGGATGCATTACTATATATGCGAGATGCACAGAGGGATATTTGCACCCTGGCATCTAGAGTAAGTGCGATGTCCATTTCTGCCAGAAGAACGTTATGGACGCGACAGTGGTCAGGTGATGCGGATTCCAAACGACATATGGAAGTATTGCCGTATAAAGGGGAGGAGTTATTTGGGGTCGGTCTATCGGACCTGGTGGCCACAGCAACGGCTGGAAAATCCACCTTTTTACCCCAGGTCACCTCTCAGCAGAAAAAGACACCGTCTTTTCAAACCCAGTCCTTTCGTCCCTATAAGGGCAAGAAGGAAAAAGGCCGCGCGTTCCTGCCCCGGGGCAGAGGAAGGGGAAAAAGACTGCACCATGCAGCCTCTTCTCAGGAGCAGAAGCCCTCCCCCGCTTCTGACAAGTCCTCAGCATGACGCTGGGGCTCTGCAGGCAGACTCGAGCACGGTGGGGGGCCGTCTCAAGAATTTCAGCGCGCAGTGGGCTCACTCGCAAGTGGACCCCTGGATCCTGCAGGTAGTATCACAGGGGTACAAATTGGAATTCGAGACGTCTCCCCCTCGCCGGTTCCTGAAGTCTGCTCTACCAACGTCTCCCTCCGACAGGGAGGCAGTATTGGAAGCTATTCACAAGCTGTATTCCCAGCAGGTGATAATCAAGGTACCCCTCCTACAACAGGGAAAGGGGTATTATTCCACGCTGTTTGTGGTACCGAAGCCGGACGGCTCGGTGAGACCAATTTTAAATCTAAAATCTTTGAACACTTACATAAAAAGGTTCAAATTCAAGATGGAGTCACTCAGAGCAGTGATAGCGAACCTGGAAGAAGGGGACTATATGGTATCTCTAGACATCAAGGATGCTTATCTCCATGTCCCAATCTACCCTTCTCACCAAGGGTACCTCAGGTTTTGTGATACAAAACGGTCATTATCAGTTTCAGACGCTGCCGTTTGGATTGTCCACGGCACCACGGGTCTTTACCAAGGTAATGGCCGAAATGATGATTCTTCTTCGAAGAAAAGGCGTATTAATTATCCCTTACTTGGACGATCTCCTGATAAGGGCAAGGTCCAGGGAACAGTTAGAGGTCGGAGTAGCACTATCTCAGGTAGTGCTACGTCAGCACGGGTGGATTCTAAATATCCCAAAATCACAGCTGATTCCAACAACACGTCTACTGTTCCTAGGGATGATTCTGGACACAGTCCAGAAAAAGGTGTTTCTCCCGGAGGAGAAGGCCAGGGAGTTATCCGAGCTAGTCAGGAACCTCCTAAAACCAGGACAAGTGTCAGTGCATCAGTGCACGAGAGTCCTGGGAAAAATGGTGGCTTCTTACGAAGCGATTCCATTCGGAAGATTCCATGCAAGAACTTTTCAGTGGGATCTGCTGGACAAATGGTCCGGATCGCATCTTCAGATGCATCAGCGGATAACCCTATCTCCAAGGACAAGGGTATCTCTCCTGTGGGGTTACAGAAGGCTCATCTTCTAGAGGGCCGCAGATTCGGCATTCAGGATTGGATGCTGGTAACCACGGATGCCAGCCTGAGAGGCTGGGGAGCAGTCACACAGGGAAGAAATTTCCAGGGCTTGTGGTCAAGCATGGAAACGTATCTTCACATAAATATGTGTTCCCTCCTCTTCCTCTCATACCAAAAGTACTGAGAATCATAAGAAGGAGAGGAGTAAGAACGATACTCGTGTCTCCGGATTAGCCAAGAAGAACTTGGTACCCGGAGCTGCAAGAGATGCTCACGGAGGACCCGTGGCCTCTACCTCTAAGGAAGGACCTGCTCCAGCAGGGACCTTGTCTGTTCCAAGACTTACCGCGGCTGCGTTTGATGGCATGGCGGTTGAACGCCGGATCCTGAAGGAAAAAGGCATTCCAGATGAAGTCATCCCTACCCTGATCAAGGCCAGGAAGGATGTAACTGCAAAACATTATCATCGCATTTGGCGAAAATATGTTGCGTGGTGTGAGGCCAAGAAGGCCCCTACGGAGGAATTTCAACTGGGTCGTTTCCTACATTTCCTGCAAGCAGGATTGTCTATGGGCCTAAAATTAGGATCCATTAAGGTTCAAATTTCGGCCCTGTCGATCTTCTTCCAGAAAGAACTGGCTTCAGTGCCTGAAGTTCAGACATTTGTCAAAGGGGTACTGCATATACAGCCTCCTTTTGTGCCTCCAGTGGCACCTTGGGATCTCAATGTAGTTTTAGGGTTCCTAAAATCACATTGGTTTGAACCACTTGCCACAGTGGATTTGAAATATCTCACATGGAAAGTGGTAATGCTGTTGGCCCTGGCTTCAGCCAGGCGCGTATCAGAATTGGCGGCTTTATCCTATAAAAGCCCTTACCTGATATTTCATTCGGATAGGGCGGAATTGAGGACTCGTCCTCAATTTCTCCCTACGGTGGTTTTCAGCGTTTCACATGAATCAACCTATTGTGGTACCTGTGGCTACTAGTAGAAATGAGCGGGTTCGGTTCCTCGGAATCCGAACCCGCCCGAACTTCAGCTTTTTTTACACGGATCCGAGCGACTCGGATCTTCCCGCCTTGCTCGGTTAACCCGAGCGCGCCCGAACGTCATCATGACGCTGTCGGATTCTCGCGAGGCTCGGATTCTATCGCGAGACTCGGATTCTATATAAGGAGCCGCGCGTCGCCGCCATTTTCACACGTGCATTGAGATTGATAGGGAGAGGACGTGGCTGGCGTCCTCTCCATTTAGATTAGAAGAGAGAGAGTGAGATTGAGACAGAGACACTTGATTTACTGGAGCTTAGGAGTACTAGAGAGTGCAGAGTTTACTAGTGACTGATCACTGACCAGTGACCACCAGTGCAGTTTTATTTAATATAATCCGTTCTCTGCCTGAAAAAAACGATACACAGTGACTCAGTCACATACCATATCTGTGCTCAGCCCAGTGTGCTGCATCATCTATGTATAATATCTGACTGTGCTCACACAGCTTAATTGTGGGGGAGACTGGGGAGCAGTTATAGGTTATAGCAGGAGCCAGGAGTACATATTATTAAAATTAAACAGTGCACACTTTTGCTGCAGGAGTGCCACTGCCAGTGTGACTGACCAGTGACCTGACCACACTGACCACCAGTATAGTATACTATATTGTGATTGCCTGAAAAAGTTAAACACTCGTCGTGTGACTTGTGTGGTGTTTTTTTATTCTATAAAAAACTCATTCTGCTGACAGACAGTGTCCAGCAGGTCCGTCATTATATAATATATACCTGTCCGGCTGCAGTAGTGATATATATATATATTTTTTATATCATTATTTATCATCCAGTCGCAGCAGACACAGTACGGTAGTTCACGGCTGTAGCTACCTCTGTGTCGGCACTCGGCAGTCCATCCATAATTGTATACCACCTACCCGTGGTTTTTTTTTTCTTTCTTCTTTATACATACTACATCTCATTATCATCCAGTCTATATTAGCAGCAGACACAGTACAGTATGGTAGTCCACGGCTGTAGCTACCTCTGTGTCGGCACTCGGCAGTCCATCCATAATTGTATACCACCTACCCGTGGTTTTTTTTTTCTTCTTTATACATACTACATCTCATTATCATCCAGTCTATATTAGCAGCAGACACAGTACAGTACGGTAGTCCACGGCTGTAGCTACCTCTGTGTCGGCACTTGGCAGTCCATCCATAATTGTATACCACCTACCCGTGGTTTTTTTTTCTTTCTTCTTTATACATACTACATCTCATTATCAACCAGTCTATATTAGCAGCAGACACAGTACAGTACGGTAGTCCACGGTTGTAGCTACCTCTGTGTCGGCACTCAGCAGTCCGTCCATAATTGTATACCACCTACCCGTGGTTTTTTTTTCTTTCTTCTTTATACATACTACATCTCATTATCATCCAGTCTATATTAGCAGCAGACACAGTACAGTACGGTAGTCCACGGCTGTAGCTACCTCTGTGTCGGCACTCGGCAGTCCATCCATAATTGTATACCACCTACCCGTGGTTTTTTTTTTCTTCTTTATACATACTACATCTCATTATCATCCAGTCTATATTAGCAGCAGACACAGTACAGTACGGTAGTCCACGGCTGTAGCTACCTCTGTGTCGGCACTCGGCAGTCCATCCATAGTTGTATACCACCTACCCGTGGTTTTTTTTTCTTTCTTCTTTATACATACTACATCTCATTATCATCCAGTCTATATTAGCAGCAGACACAGTACAGTACGGTAGTCCACGGCTGTTGCTACCTCTGTGTCGGCACTCGGCAGTCCGTCCATAATTGTATACCACCTACCCGTGGTTTTTTTTTCTTTCTTCTTTATACATACTACATCTCATTATCATCCAGTCTATATTAGCAGCAGACACAGTACAGTACGGTAGTCCACGGCTGTAGCTACCTCTGTGTCGGCACTCGACAGTCCATCCATAATTGTATACCACCTACCCGTGGTTTTTTTTTTCATTCTTCTTTATACATACTACATCTCATTATCATCCAGTCTATATTAGCAGCAGACACGGTACAGTACGGTAGTCCACGGCTGTAGCTACCTCTGTGTCGGCACTCGGCAGTCCATCCATAATTGTATACCACCTACCCGTGGGTTTTTTTTCTTTCTTCTTTATACATACTACATCTCATTATCATCCAGTCTATATTAGCAGCAGACACAGTACAGTACGGTAGTCCACAGCTGTAGCTACCTCTGTGTCGGCACTCGGCAGTCCATCCATAATTGTATACCACCTACCCGTGGTTTTTTTTTTCTTCTTTATACATACTACATCTCATTATCATCCAGTCTATATTAGCAGCAGACACAGTACAGTACGGTAGTCCACGGCTGTAGCTACCTCTGTGTCGGCACTCGGCAGTCCATCCATAATTGTATACCACCTATCCGTGGTTTTTTTTTCTTTCTTCTTTATACATACTACATCTCATTATCATCCAGTCTATATTAGCAGCAGACACAGTACAGTACGGTAGTCCACGGCTGTAGCTACCTCTGTGTCGGCACTCGGCAGTCCGTCCATAATTGTATACCACCTACCCGTGGTTTTTTTTCCTTTCTTCTTTATACATACTACATCTCATTATCATCCAGTCTATATTAGCAGCAGACACAGTACAGTACGGTAGTCCACGGCTGTAGCTACCTCTGTGTCGGCACTCGGCAGTCCATCCATAATTGTATACCACCTACCCGTGGTTTTTTTTTTCTTCTTTATACATACTACATCTCATTATCATCCAGTCTATATTAGCAGCAGACACAGTACAGTACGGTAGTCCACGGCTGTAGCTACCTCTGTGTTGGCACTCGGCAGTCCATCCATAATTGTATACCACCTACCCGTGGTTTTTTTTTCTTTCTTCTTTATACATACTACATCTCATTATCATCCAGTCTATATTAGCAGCAGACACAGTACAGTACGGTAGTCCACGGCTGTAGCTACCTCTGTGTCGGCACTCGGCAGTCCGTCCATAATTGTATACCACCTACCCGTGGTTTTTTTTTCTTTCTTCTTTATACATACATACTACATCTCATTATCAACCAGTCTATATTAGCAGCAGACACAGTACAGTACGGTAGTCCACGGCTGTAGCTACCTCTGTGTCGGCACTCGGCAGTCCATCCATAATTGTATACCACCTACCCGTGGTTTTTTTTTTCTTCTTTATACATACTACATCTCATTATCATCCAGTCTATATTAGCAGCAGACACAGTACAGTACGGTAGTCCACGGCTGTAGCTACCTCTGTGTCGGCACTCGGCAGTCCATCCATAATTGTATACCACCTACCCGTGGTTTTTTTTTCTTTCTTCTTTATACATACATACTACATCTCTTTATCAACCAGTCTATATTAGCAGCAGACACAGTACGGTAGTCCACGGCTGTAGCTACCTCTGTGTCTGCACTCGGCAGTCCGTCCATAATTGTATACCACCTACCCGTGGTTTTTTTTTTCTTTCTTCTTTATACATACATACTACATCTCTTTATCAACCAGTCTATATTAGCAGCAGACACAGTACAGTACGGTAGTCCACGGCTGTAGCTACCTCTGTGTCGGCACTCGGCAGTCCATCCATAATTGTATACTAGTATCCATCCATCTCCATTGTTTACCTGAGGTGCCTTTTAGTTGTGCCTATTAAAATATGGAGAACAAAAATGTTGAGGTTCCAAAATTAGGGAAAGATCAAGATCCACTTCCACCTCGTGCTGAAGCTGCTGCCACTAGTCATGGCCGAGACGATGAAATGCCAGCAACGTCGTCTGCCAAGGCCGATGCCCAATGTCATAGTACAGAGCATGTCAAATCCAAAACACCAAATATCAGTAAAAAAAGGACTCCAAAACCTAAAATAAAATTGTCGGAGGAGAAGCGTAAACTTGCCAATATGCCATTTACCACACGGAGTGGCAAGGAACGGCTGAGGCCCTGGCCTATGTTCATGGCTAGTGGTTCAGCTTCACATGAGGATGGAAGCACTCAGCCTCTCGCTAGAAAAATGAAAAGACTCAAGCTGGAAAAAGCACAGCAAAGAACTGTGCGTTCTTCGAAATCCCAAATCCACAAGGAGAGTCCAATTGTGTCGGTTGCGATGCCTGACCTTCCCAACACTGGACGTGAAGAGCATGCGCCTTCCACCATTTGCACGCCCCCTGCAAGTGCTGGAAGGAGCACCCGCAGTCCAGTTCCTGATAGTCAGATTGAAGATGTCAGTGTTGAAGTACACCAGGATGAGGAGGATATGGGTGTTGCTGGCGCTGGGGAGGAAATTGACCAGGAGGATTCTGATGGTGAGGTGGTTTGTTTAAGTCAGGCACCCGGGGAGACACCTGTTGTCCGTGGGAGGAATATGGCCGTTGACATGCCTGGTGAAAATACCAAAAAAATCAGCTCTTCGGTGTGGAAGTATTTCACCAGAAATGCGGACAACATTTGTCAAGCCGTGTGTTCCCTTTGTCAAGCTGTAATAAGTAGGGGTAAGGACGTTAACCACCTCGGAACATCCTCCCTTATACGTCACCTGCAGCGCATTCATAATAAGTCAGTGACAAGTTCAAAAACTTTGGCCGACAGCGGAAGCAGTCCACTGACCAGTAAATCCCTTCCTCTTGTAACCAAGCTCACGCAAACCACCCCACCAACTCCCTCAGTGTCAATTTCCTCCTTCCCCAGGAATGCCAATAGTCCTGCAGGCCATGTCACTGGCAATTCTGATGATTCCTCTCCTGCCTGGGATTCCTCCGATGCATCCTTGCGTGTAACGCCTACTGCTGCTGGCGCTGCTGTTGTTGCTGCTGGGAGTCGATGGTCATCCCAGAGGGGAAGTCGTAAGCCCACTTGTACTACTTCCAGTAAGCAATTGACTGTTCAACAGTCCTTTGCGAGGAAGATGAAATATCACAGCAGTCATCCTGCTGCAAAGCGGATAACTGAGGCCTTGACAACTATGTTGGTGTTAGACGTGCGTCCGGTATCCGCCGTTAGTTCACAGGGAACTAGACAATTTATTGAGGCAGTGTGCCCCCGTTACCAAATACCATCTAGGTTCCACTTCTCTAGGCAGGCGATACCGAGAATGTACACGGACGTCAGAAAAAGAC
The DNA here is from genome assembly GCF_028390025.1 of Pseudophryne corroboree. NCBI lineage: Eukaryota > Metazoa > Chordata > Amphibia > Anura > Myobatrachidae > Pseudophryne > Pseudophryne corroboree. The sequence continues at coordinate 1,206,717,927 of NC_086444.1, forward strand.
TCACCAGTGTCCTAAAAAATGCAGTTGTACCCAATGTCCACTTAACCACGGACATGTGGACAAGTGGAGCAAGGCAGGGTCAGGACTATATGACTGTGACAGCCCACTGGGTAGATGTATGGACTCCCGCCGCAAGAACAGCAGCGGCGGCACCAGTAGCAGCATCTCGCAAACGCCAACTCTTTCCTAGGCAGGCTACGCTTTGTATCACCGGTTTCCAGAATACGCACACAGCTGAAAACCTCTTACGGCAACTGAGGAAGATCATCGCGGAATGGCTTACCCCAATTGGACTCTCCTGTGGATTTGTGGCATCGGACAACGCCAGCAATATTGTGTGTGCATTAAATATGGGCAAATTCCAGCACGTCCCATGTTTTGCACATACCTTGAATTTGGTGGTGCAGAATTTTTTAAAAAACGACAGGGGCGTGCAAGAGATGCTGTCGGTGGCCAGAAGAATTGCGGGACACTTTCGGCGTACAGGCACCACGTACAGAAGACTGGAGCACCACCAAAAACTACTGAACCTGCCCTGCCATCATCTGAAGCAAGAAGTGGTAACGAGGTGGAATTCAACCCTCTATATGCTTCAGAGGTTGGAGGAGCAGCAAAAGGCCATTCAAGCCTATACAATTGAGCACGATATAGGAGGTGGAATGCACCTGTCTCAAGCGCAGTGGAGAATGATTTCAACGTTGTGCAAGGTTCTGATGCCCTTTGAACTTGCCACACGTGAAGTCAGTTCAGACACTGCCAGCCTGAGTCAGGTCATTCCCCTCATCAGGCTTTTGCAGAAGAAGCTGGAGACATTGAAGGAGGAGCTAACACGGAGCGATTCCGCTAGGCATGTGGGACTTGTGGATGGAGCCCTTAATTCGCTTAACAAGGATTCACGGGTGGTCAATCTGTTGAAATCAGAGCACTACATTTTGGCCACCGTGCTCGATCCTAGATTTAAAGCCTACCTTGGATCTCTCTTTCCGGCAGACACAAGTCTGCTGGGGTTGAAAGACCTGCTGGTGAGAAAATTGTCAAGTCAAGCGGAACGCGACCTGTCAACATCTCCTCCTTCACATTCTCCCGCAACTGGGGGTGCGAGGAAAAGGCTCAGAATTCCGAGCCCACCCGCTGGCGGTGATGCAGGGCAGTCTGGAGCGACTGCTGATGCTGACATCTGGTCCGGACTGAAGGACCTGACAACGATTACGGACATGTCGTCTACTGTCACTGCATATGATTCTCTCAACATTGAAAGAATGGTGGAGGATTATATGAGTGACCGCATCCAAGTAGGCACGTCACACAGTCCGTACTTATACTGGCAGGAAAAAGAGGCAATTTGGAGGCCCTTGCACAAACTGGCTTTATTCTACCTAAGTTGCCCTCCCACAAGTGTGTACTCCGAAAGAGTGTTTAGTGCCGCCGCTCACCTTGTCAGCAATCGGCGTACGAGGTTACATCCAGAAAATGTGGAGAAGATGATGTTCATTAAAATGAATTATAATCAATTCCTCCGCGGAGACATTGACCAGCAGCAATTGCCTCCACAAAGTACACAGGGAGCTGAGATGGTGGATTCCAGTGGGGACGAATTGATAATCTGTGAGGAGGGGGATGTACACGGTGATATATCGGAGGATGATGATGAGGTGGACATCTTGCCTCTGTAGAGCCAGTTTGTGCAAGGAGAGATTAATTGCTTCTTTTTTTGGTGGGGGTCCAAACCAACCCGTCATATCAGTCACAGTCGTGTGGCAGACCCTGTCACTGAAATGATGGGTTGGTTAAAGTGTGCATGTCCTGTTTTGTTTATACAACATAAGGGTGGGTGGGAGGGCCCAAGGACAATTCCATCTTGCACCTCTTTTTTCTTTTATTTTTCTTTGCGTCATGTGCTGTTTGGGGAGGGTTTTTTGGAAGGGCCATCCTGCGTGACACTGCAGTGCCACTCCTAGATGGGCCCGGTGTTTGTGTCGGCCACTAGGGTCGCTTATCTTACTCACACAGTCAGCTACCTCATTGCGCCTCTTTTTTTCTTTGCGTCATGTGCTGTTTGGGGAGGGTTTTTTGGAAGGGACATCCTGCGTGACACTGCAGTGCCACTCCTAGATGGGCCCGGTGTTTGTGTCGGCCACTAGGGTCGCTTATCTTACTCACACAGTCAGCTACCTCATTGCGCCTCTTTTTTTCTTTGCGTCATGTGCTGTTTGGGGAGGGTTTTTTGGAAGGGACATCCTGCGTGACACTGCAGTGCCACTCCTAGATGGGCCCGGTGTTTGTGTCGGCCACTAGGGTCGCTTATCTTACTCACACAGCTACCTCATTGCGCCTCTTTTTTTCTTTGCGTCATGTGCTGTTTGGGGAGGGTTTTTTGGAAGGGACATCCTGCGTGACACTGCAGTGCCACTCCTAGATGGGCCCGGTGTTTGTGTCGGCCACTAGGGTCGCTTATCTTACTCACACAGCGACCTCGGTGCAAATTTTAGGACTAAAAATAATATTGTGAGGTGTGAGGTATTCAGAATAGACTGAAAATGAGTGGAAATTATGGTTTTTGAGGTTAATAATACTTTGGGATCAAAATGACCCCCAAATTCTATGATTTAAGCTGTTTTTTAGGGTTTTTTTAAAAAAACACCCGAATCCAAAACACACCCGAATCCGACAAAAAAAATTCGGTGAGGTTTTGCCAAAACGCGGTCGAACCCAAAACACGGCCGCGGAACCGAACCCAAAACCAAAACACAAAACCCGAAAAATTTCCGGCGCTCATCTCTAGCTACTAGGGACTTGGAGGACTCCAAGTTGCTGGACGTAGTCAGGGCCCTGAAAATATATGTTTCCAGGACGGCTGGAGTCAGGAAATCTGACTCGCTGTTTATACTGTATGCACCCAACAAGCTGGGTGCTCCTGCTTCTAAGCAGACGATTGCTCGTTGGATTTGTAGTACTATTCAACTTGCACATTTTGTGGCAGGCCTGCCACAGCCAAAATCTGTAAAAGCCCATTCCACAAGGAAGGTGGGCTCATCTTGGGCGGCTGCCCGAGGGGTCTCGGCTTTACAACTTTGCCGAGCAGCTACTTGGTCAGGGGCAAACACGTTTGCTAAATTCTACAAATTTGATACCCTGGCTGAGGAGGACCTGGAGTTCTCTCATTCGGTGCTGCAGAGTCATCCGCACTCTCCCGCCCGTTTGGGAGCTTTGGTATAATCCCCATGGTCCTTACGGAGTTCCCAGCATCCACTAGGACGTCAGAGAAAATAAGAATTTACTTACCGATAATTCTATTTCTCATAGTCCGTAGTGGATGCTGGGCGCCCATCCCAAGTGCGGATTGTCTGCAATACTTGTATATAGTTATTGTTACAAACAAATCGGGTTGTTTATTGTTGGAAGCCATCTTTTCAGAGGCTCCTATGGTTATCATACTGTTAACTGGGTTCAGATCACGAGTTGTACGGTGTGATTGGTGTGGCTGGTATGAGTCTTACCCGGGATTCAAGATCCTTCTTTATTATGTACGCTCGTCCGGGCACAGTATCTTAACTGAGGCTTGGAGGAGGGTCATAGGGGGAGGAGCCAGTGCACACCAGCTAGTCTAAAGCTTTTACTTTTTGTGCCCAGTCTCCTGCGGAGCCGCTATTCCCCATGGTCCTTACGGAGTTCCCAGCATCCACTACGGACTATGAGAAATAGAATTATCGGTAAGTAAATTCTTATTATATATACATACTAGGGTCTCAATCTCTGCTGATAAGGTACCTGTCCACGCTGCCACAGCGCTATAAACCCATGCCTACACAATCGCCGGTCTGAGTAGTGTACCAGAATGTGCACGCTATCTGCAGGATCCCTGAGAATAGCTGTTACGTCAGGGCTACCTTTTGGGCAAACGTGACACCCTAGGGGAAGATTCCCATCATATCCTGGCCCTAGTGGGGAAAGGATACTGCCTGAGAATTTTTTGTGGGAAACTACAGTCTCTTGTCTGGAGATTCCCGCTCTTTTTCATCATGAGAGGAGGGAAATTTACCTCAGCTTTCTTCCCCTTAAACATGTGTACCCTTGTGTCAGGGACAGATGAGTCATCAGTGATATGCAAATCATCTTTTATTACAATAATCATATATTGAATACGTTTCTGCCATTTTGGCTGTAACTTTGCATTATCGTAGTCGACACTGGAGTCAGACTCCGTGTCGATATCAGTGTCTATTATTTTGGATAGTGAGCATTGAGAAACTCTGAAGGTCTCTGCGACATAGGGACAGACATGGGTAGATTTCCTGTCTGTTCTCTAATCTTTTGTGCAATAAATTCACCTTAGCACTTAATTACACATATCCAAACAGGTGTCGGCGTTGTCGATGGAGACACCCTCTCACACACATATTTGCTCCATCTCCTCCTTAGAGGAGCCTTTTACCTCAGACATGTCGACACACACGTACCGACACACCACACACTCAGGGAATGCTCATCTGAAGACAATTCCCCCATAAGGCCCTTTGGAGAGACAGAGAGAGAGTATGCCAGCACACACCCCAGCGCTATTAACCCAGGATTAACACAGTAACTTAATGTTAACCCAGGCTTCTGTCCCGCTTTCATGTACAATTTTGGCGGGGGCTCATACATATATACAGTGCCCAACTGTATATTATGCAAACTTTTGCCAAAGAGGTCTCTAATTGCTGCCCAGGGCGCCCCCCCTGCGCCCTGCACCCTTACAGTGACCGGAGTATGTGGGTGTAGTGTGGGAGCAATGGCGCACAGCTGCAGTGCTGTGCGCTACCTCATGTGAAGACTGGAGTCTTCTGCCGCCGATTTCGAAGTCTTCTTGCTTCTTTCACCCGGCTTCTGTCTTCCGGCTCTGCGAGGGGGACAGCGGCGCTGCTCCGGGATCGGACGACAAAGGGTGAGATCCTGTGTACGATCCCTCTGGAGCTAATGGTGTCCAGTAGCCTAAGAAGCAGGACCTATCTTCAGAGAGTAGGGCTGCTTCTCTCCCCTCAGTCCCACGATGCAGGGAGTCTGTTGCCAGCAGAGCTCCCGGAAAATAAAAAAACCTAACAAAATACTTTCTTATAGCAAGCTCAGGAGAGCTCACTAAGTAGCACCCAGCTCGTCCGGGCACAGATTCAAACTGAGGTCTGGAGGAGGGACATAGAGGGAGGAGCTAGAGCACACCAGTATCCAAATTCTTTCTTAAAGTGCCCATGTCTCCTGCGGAGCCCGTCTATTCCCCATGGTCCTTATGGAGTCCCCAGCATCCACTAGG